>NC_083637.1:29781051-30381051 GCF_963576545.1 Limanda limanda | reverse complement strand
AAATCCCAGCCAAACCGATGCCCCCCGAAACACAACTCAACGTACCTCAGTCCATACGTGCGGATGGGGGTCCCATTAGCCGCTTCCATCGGGGGCCCGTGGCTGTCGGTCACCATATCCAAACGGGATGCAGGCAGGACGCTCCTCTGTGCTCCCGTGTCGCACAGGAAACGTCGTCCGGAGATGTTGTCCCGGATAAACAGCAGCCTGCCGACGTGGCCGACACTCATGGCCACTGCTGAGCGCCGGCCCTGGCGTTTCCCGACCCGCCGAACCTGCAGGGCGGCCGACATCTATAAGCCTTCGGTCCAAACTTCTCGTGGTAGAAGCACAAGCCTGAAGAAGACTGTTGGGGGCCTGAAGGTTGCTGCCGACCTGAAGGCTGCTGGGGGCCTGAAGGTAGCTGCCGACCTGAAGACTGCTGCCGACGAGAAGAGGTTGCTGCGATGAGTGTGGAATCCTCCATGGTCACTGGATCGCCGTGCGGTGCCAGAAACGCGGCCATTACATAGCGCTCTTGACTCGCCACAAAAAATTTATCAGCCTCTTCAGCCAGTTGTCTACAGTCGGTGATTGTGGTGTTGGCCAACGCAGCCCTGACTTGGGAAGGCAGCTGACGCAGGAAAAGCTGGGTGAAAAGAAAATGGGGGCTGTGCTCCCCCAGGAGATCCAGCATATGGTCCATGAGCTCAGATGGTTTGCTATCACCCAGTCCCTGGAGGGAGAAAAGCCTGCTGGCTCTCTCAGCGTCTGACAGTTCAAAAGTCTTTAACAGGTGAGCTTTGAGTGCCTCATACTTGTCCGTAGCTGGAGGGTGTTTCAGCAGACTCACCACCCGGGATGCTGTTGAACTTCCAAGAGCTGACACAACGTAGTAGAAACGTGTTGTGTCAGCTGTTATGTCCCGCAGGGCAAACTGCGCCTCCGTCTGGGCGAACCATGCTGAAGCTGATGCTTCCCAGAATTCGGGGAGTTTGAGGGCCACAGCGTGCACAGCCATGGTCAGGTCCCGTTTGTGAAAAACGTCAATCAAACGAACGTCAGGGTCACCAGTGTGGAAATTGGGATAAATCACATCACAACTTCCATCCTGTCTGGAACACGAGTGGTGCTCCGTTTATTTAGCATCAGTTAGCATCACCATCAAAACAAACAAGATGGCGTTAAATACCCCAGCATGCCCCGGGGTCCCGGACGTCATTACGTTCCCGTCGCGCCGGGCCCCTGACGTCATCACGCCACCCAGCATGCACTGGGGTCGACGTCATGACCCACGCAGGAGCCTGACGCCGAACGCATTACGTAAACAATGGTGCGAACACATACTGAGCGCGGAGGTTGAATTATGTAAGTCCCCCACTCACTACAGAGTAATAGATTATAACAGATTATGGAAAAACTTACCAGCTGTTAATGAGGCGGAGCAGGGTGTTGATGCTGAAGGAAAAGTATCTGGAAGGCTGGTATTACTTGGGAGGACAAGTGGAGAGCCAGGGGGGCATATCTGTGCACTCATACTCAATCTAGAAATTAAATACTATTTTTGGATTTTTTTGTAGTTTGCCTTTATCCAAGTTTTTTATTCTTCAGATTTGTCTTCATCATCACTTATCAATTTATCAATCCATCCCATTCACAACCTGTTCACTCTCACAATCTGTGCAAGCAAGGAGGCAAATAACTTCTGTGAACTTTGAACTGTCTGTGACATTCACCCGCATTAGTGTATGCGTGATCATCCCCTGACTGAGCAGTGAGGGGGGTTTGACTGCCTCAAATGCAGCTGGAAATACAGGCTTTGCCCACTTATTTATGAACTGATAGGAGATGTTTACAGAATAATAATAATAATCATTAATAAAGGAAAGATAAAATGTGAAACAATATAATGGCTGTGGCTGAGGGGTAGAGTGGTCGTCCTCCAACCTGAAGGTCGGCGGTTTGATCCCCAGTCTGAACCATCTGCATGCCGAAGTGTCCTTGGGCAAGATGCTGAGCCCTCAATAGCCCCCCATAGAATAACAAAGTGCTGCAAGTAGATGCACTGTATGAATGTGTGTGTGAATGGGAGAATGTGAAACTGTACTGTAAAGCGCTTTGAGTGGTCTTCATCAGACTAGAAAAGCGCTATATAAATACAAATCCATTTACCATTTAATCTTGTCAATGAATAGGGATCATGAAGACGGTGTACAGAGGATGTGCTTCTTCTGTACACCTGCAGATGCCTCATGAAGTGGAAGATGTCTAGCTATACAATGAGGTCTGACCACCAACAAAATTGTTGCTTTAGTTTGGTCTGTCCTCCCGACATCAGTCACAGTCGACATACAGTAGCTGAGGAGGGGCTACGCCAGCATTCAGGACTCTGCTGAGGATTTGGTCCACCTCGCTGCACACATGCGGTGTTCCCTTATGTAAGGAGTACCAGCTTCTTATTGATCTGTGATTGCACTGAAATGACAGTGAGTAAATAAGTTGTATAAATAAACAAGTTGTAAATCTGTGACTCTAGTACAACTGTCTTAGGTCTGGTTAATAGGTCATTCATTTCAGCTTATGTTTGAAACAATTCTGTTTTATTCCATTGTATAACTATATAAATGTGAGCAATTTTAACTTACTAATAATAAAAACATTAGCATATCAATAGCATTTGTAAACCAGCAAATTCGAACACATGTCAGTTATATATAGTAATATGCCAAAACTGCTTGTATTACAGTCTGGTTACACACAAGTTTATATTACTAATAAAGTGATTATAATATAATGCACACAACATGCTATTTTATAATGATAATAATACTGTGCTTCAAGAAGAGTAAGGCATAGTAACCCTGAGATTATGTCTTGGTCTTTGAGGAAAACCAAATGAGCAGGGTTTTTTAGCTTCCGAGCAAACTGCCTGACTAAATAAAATAACATTTCTGACATTTTACCTCTACGAAATAAATTCAAAAGTGGCAGAGTTCAACAGAACCAACCCACAACAACACCTGCTTCATTCCGAGGAACAAAACACCAGGTTAGATAGAAAAGACGGGGTTATTTTCACCAGTTTTTGGGATGTGTAGTGCCTTCATTCTAAACAAATTATATACCTGTGCCCTTTTTCTGTTTTCCTTTTTTTTTTGTTCAGAATCAAATGTTTTATGGTCACAGTTCATCTCAGAGCTGGTCAGCCAGCATGGTTCCAGGCATAAAACTCTTTTTATGAGGTTTTTCTGAAATGTCAGGGGAGAAAATGTTAATTTCCTTTCTTTACTTATTTACTTTTTACAGAACTATAGTCGTTCTAAAAGTGAGAAATCAGTGTTCTGCTCTTTACCCCAAAAAAATATATGTCTTTAAAATAATAAACATTTTAACTGGTGGTTTTCACATCACAACTTGTGACCTCCCGCAGATATTGAACAGAGATGATAAATCATGGTAATTTGCTCATTTACCTGCTGCTGCTGCTCAACACTAAGGAAGAAAAGACTTCTCTCAGTAAAGTTTAAATGGAGTCAGTATCAATATGTTTGTGTGTGTCTGTGTGTGCAGAATAACAGGACAACATATGGATGGATTTGCACCAAAACTGGTGATAATATTACGTGGGAGGGTATCTCCCAGTGATTGTCTTTTAGAGGTAATAGGTCAGGTTGGGGACTAGTGGGACGACATAAGAGCAGTACAGAACTGTATTCTTGTTGCGTTTACCTTGAATCCTGTTTGCCTGCTGATTTCGGTAAGATCTTTATGGATATTTTAACGACCAGCAATGAGGGTAGGTAACCCATCGTGCTCTGTATGTCGCAGGTTGTTTGACCCACCCTTTTCCTTCCCTGGTGGAGCCCAATAGAAGTAAGGCAATTCTCACCCGTCTATTCATCCTCCTTCCCTCATCCCTACTCTCATCCCTCCATCCTACTTCCTTCATCTCTATACCTGCATCCCTTTAATCTTTCTTCCTTCCCTTCATTCTTATTAATTTGGTGCATACTTCTGTCTCGTTAGTAGGTATTGTCTGGGGGGGCAGTAACAAGCTTGGCTGGAATGGAACCCTTATACTGAGTCTCATCTGCCCGGTTACCAGTGCAACCTATGAGATGCATTTTTATTCCAACCCCCTTACTCAACGTCAAATAAATTCTCCTCGATATCCAATATATCAATTTCCATTCTAATCTTTAAATCATATGTAGTTGGGGTGTTGTGGTTGCTAGTGACTTAAAAATAAAGAGCAGATCCTGCAGTTGAGTTAGTAGCACTAACTAAATCCCCTATTGCATTGCAAGTCACATTCAACCATCCACATACATTCAAAACGAGTGGGATAACTCTTTAATTAGTATAGTAAGGATTTGAGGTATAGCTTACAATGACAGATTTGGGCTGAGAAATAGAACGAATCATAACCTATACTGCTCAGTAAGTGGTGGTGACTACATTTTGATGAGTAATATGTAACTTGTAAATTGTGCAATTCACTGTTGTGTAACTTGCCCTACAGTGTTTGTAAGTGTAACAATATTCTCAAAAGTATAAAAACATTAAGACATAATTAAGAATATTAAATAGTGTTTGCAATTTCAAGGGAGAACTGCAGGGTGTATAAATCCCACTTGGTCCTATTAAACACTCCTATACAAACATAGTTAAACAAGCTTGAGAGCAGTTAAAACTTATTTTTTCACCCAAGTGATCCAAACCGTATTCTGAGGAAATAGCAGCCTGTTGAGAATATGTTTACCAAATCGAGATGCCTATTACAAGCTGATTAATTAAAAGCATGCTTCTAATTCCCAGAGAATATGTTGTGATCGGTCAACAGGACTATTTAAGAGTGTTTGAGGGAAGAGGTCTTAAATTGTCAACTTGTCCTTGTCCCAGCCAATGGCGGGATTAAGCAGGGGGATCAGGGAGTGTGTCTATGCATGAATCAAAGCCTTGTTCAAATACAGACGCATTGTTCTGATTTTAAATGAGACAAGAAAGCTTTAGCTACTTTGATAGTATAATAAACGTCCCTCTTTTGTTGTTTTCCAAGGACCTTGTGGAAAGAGCCACAGCTGGTGCAAATGGAATCTTTTGACCAGTTCGAAAATATGACTTCTTAGATGATCAAGAAAAATAAAAGACTCTGCCACATCTAAATTAAACATTGCCTTGATTCAGACACGCTTTGTAATACTGGCCTGCATTACCTGAATACCTAATTAGATTAGCAATCAATAAAGTTTCATCCTGCTCATTATCCTGTGCCACTTTAACTGTCTCACACATGTCGAAGAATGCTCTTACACAGACAAAATGAAATACCACTGCTGCATTTAAATAAAGTGCAAATGCCAGGGTCAACTATAAATCCTTCACCACAGTATACATAAACATATGATCATTAAGTTGTAGTACGTTTGTTTGGTCATCACGTGTGCTGTTTCTCTATTGAGTAACAGTTTTCTTACATTTACTTAAACCTTCTTTAGTATTACCCTCTGTAGTGTACCCGACTCACCCACAAGAGCAGGTCTTGTGTGACCATTGGACTGAATAATGAAAATATAGCTGGGAGCTGCAAACTGATGTTGCTGTCATCAAACTATATCATTTCTCGTGGAAGTGGTGTTTTTCGCCATCCTGTAAACACAAGTTACCGACCATGAAAACATGAAACATTAAAAGTCACGTTGCGTTCAGTGACCAATTGACTTCTAATGACTTTAAATGTTTGTGATTATTCAGGACAATTTGTTTGCGACAATCTCTTAAGCATATATTTTAGTGCCGCACCGTCTGACTGTGTAACGACATGAGGTGATAAAATGTCCACTTTAAAACTTGCCTTCTTTTCTTAGTATTTTACTCCATCCTCTAAAAGCAAATGGTCTATGGCCTATTAATCAATTAACTACCACTTTTATGGGCATTACATGTAATTGCATCTAAATTGGGTTCAATTGTATTTGATGGACACCCCATCCACCTGACCCATATATAGTTAAATTAATCAAATTTAAGTAGTATGACCTAATTCGACACTATTTCCTCTGTGAATGAATCAATTACTAGCTGAATGACCTTCCTTCTGCAGTCTGGACATCCACATGCATATTTTATTTACCTGCATGGTTTTATTGATGGTACACCCCATACAGCAGAATTGCCATTAAAACCAAAGTGTTAGTTCTCGTTCTGTATTGATCCTGGGCAATGTAATCTCACTGAATAGCTTAGTTAGCCATCTTAGAAAGTGTGAATCAGCTGAAAAAAGGTGTTGTGGAGAAGGTAATGGTATAGAGACAGCAGTGTCTCTGCTGCTCCACCTAGGTCCTCACTTATTTATAAATCCTCTGAGGTGTAAAGGTTAAGAACTGTCATCAGATTAGCCATTGATTTCAATTAGTGCTGCCTGCTACTAAACAACCGTTGTCTGTCTGTGATTCACTGACTTGTATTGATCCTTAGGTTTGTTCCATTACATTTGATTGCCAGTAGCCCGATATAAGTTGTGCAACCAGTTACCAGTCCTGCTCCATTGTTCTCTGCACGCGAGCCAGCTCTGACACTACATCCAGTCAGGTTCCTTAGGATGGACAGTTTTACCAGTAAAGGCTGCTAATAAGGTTAGGCTATGCATACTTCACACTGGTCGCAGAAATGTCAAATGGTAAGGTTACTTCACAGGAATAAAAATGGGCTGAGGGGTGTTTCACCAGAAGTATAAGGAGACAAAGCAGGTCAGCACAGAAACTATAGCTGCACAAAAAATGTTTTTCAAGTAAAAGATTGTCCTCTCACCAAGATTAAGCAGGTACTTAGTATACATGAAAAGATGAATGGAATCATTTAATCTAAAGTATGTTTACCAGCAGGTACTTGTTATCGTTGAGCAGCAGCGGCTAAAACACAGGATCACAATTTCCATCACACCCTTGACTCAAAGTCACTGCACTCAGAACATCACCCTCTATTCTGGATTCAATGAAACACAAAGAGGCAATTAATACCTTCAAAATGCTTGGTAAGTGTGACGTTGGGAAGCTAAAGAGTTCTTAAAAGTCTTAGATTAGTTTATTGATTCCTTTAGAACGATAAAACTATTTTTCTTTTAAGAGGCTATGTAAGGCATAATGTTGTTCTTCAGCTACAGGGAACCTTTCGGAGCTTTGGTCTCTCCCAATACAGAGCTTTTAGGCCACTTGAATGGCTGTCACATTATCAATCATGTAAGATCATGAATATTTCAGTCCATCTTGATTGAATTTAAAAAATGTCTAGTAGGGTTATATTAGGTGCCACTAGGGACATTTCCAGGGTTTTAATCTTGCCGGCACTGAGCCTTTCTCATCTGCCATGGAAGGAGGCTGGGTGGAAAGACATGATAATGTCAAGAGTACCAGGAGCAGCTTTTCTCCTGTGAAGACATGTGTAAACAACATAGGAAAATGCTTAAAAAACAGATGTTTGAATAGATGTCGATACACAATAATTATGAGGGCATTTTTCAAATTACAGGAGAACCAATTTGCTAATGGGATTTAAGGGGTCAGTTGTGGTTAGTCAGTGGTAGTGAGTATCTTCCAGTGCAACTAAATCAAGGTGAATTAACTTGTTTGTGAAGCTCCAAAAGAAAAAAGACCTCACTTGAATGTTTTAACTGTAACGTACACAGATCTCACACTCACACATAATTCTATTTTCCTTTGCTGAAATAGAAAATATGGCTTAAATCTTTAGGTGGATGACTCAAACTGAAATATATTGAACCCATACTAATAGCATGACTAGATACTATGAGTAGTAAGTGAGTAAACAGCAACAAGAAAACAAAAACAATATGCTTTTCTTTGTTATTGTTTTCCTTTGTTTGTATAATACTTTACAACTATAATTATTTAAGACATGACATTCCAATTTTGGTTGTCTTGGTTTCCACATGAATCTATGAAAGATAGAGACTAAGAACTCAAAGTCTCTCCAACAAATATTGTTGCTCCTCCCCCTTTCTTTTCCAGTTGTGTGAAAAGGGGTTATCTGTGTAGGAGGACCCACTGTAGCCTTCAGGAAGCAGACCCTCTCTATTCCAGGCCACTGTAGAAACAGGACAGTGTAATTTGGCGGGCTCTGTGGAAGACGACCTGCTCTCTACGTAGATATTAAAAGTATATTCCAAGCTAACAAAACATGATTCTTCCAATAATAATATTCCAACTCTTAGTAATCAAGAGTTGGAGCAGTGTGTTCACAAAACGAAGTGAGCACGTATGCTTGTTTCAATTTCCCAGTCACATGGCTGAGTATTAGCGTTTGGCAACAGCTTCACCTCCAAATTATGCATCAGTGCTGTTATGTTTCTAATAAATCGTGTAGGCATTTGTTATGCTCCTTTATACAACTTGGACAATAATCAGATAGCCATCCAAATAGAAAAACACATAGTTGTCAAACATGGTCAACACAAAGGAGAAATTGGAAATTGGGTTTAGTTTTATTTTGTGAAAAAGCATCACAAAGAATTAATTATGGCCACACGGGACATTGGAGGACATTCTTCACTCACCCCTCTGTATCATGTGAATTAGATAATAACCATTTCTGAGATTGATTTTAGAGAAAATGTTTGATCCTTGTAACAGTTCCGAGGTTGTAGAGCCATGTAGAGACACCATTGACACCCCAAATAGCCGCAGAGTAAAGCTTACTAAAGGGGCAGATTATGTCAGCAGCTAGGGGGCGCTGAAGGTTCTGGTTCATGGTCTATTTCTCGTGGTTGCACAGGAGGAAGAGACATCCTTTGGGAAAAGAAGCCCTAGAGGTCAATGACACATGAAATAAGATCGTTGTGACTCAAGTCTAATCCAAAATAATAACTTAAGATCGAGCTAATGAAAGACATGTCATACAGTTTGCACATCTGAAATCGAATGGCATTGCAAACCACCCAAATGTTTCCCACATGTAAGCTACAGACTGACAAACAGGGGACTGTATGTCCTATTCAGCTGGAGCTAGCTCACTTTCCCTCTGAAAAGGGTTTTGTTTTTCTTGTGCAAAAAACCTGATAAATCATGTGACTAGATGTTGAGCCCAGCATCACGATGAGTAGGATACAAGCTAGATGTTTTTCTCTGGAGTTGGTAAACACAAACAGGGAATATTTACTGATTTATAATGATCAGGTCATTACAAACATACATTCTAATGTTGCACAATGCCTCCGAAATGTGAAGGTAGGTCACATTTTGCTAAGGCATTAATGAGATCAAATATTTACTGTTTTGTTTTGTTCCCTCAACAAAAATCTACTTATGCAGGTTTAAGAATATATTCTGGCAGGACAAGGAAAGGCAGAGACGCAGGTACTGCTTACTGTTGTTTATTCAGTAGTCAGGAAGAACAGGCACATGTTCCCCATACGGGAAGTATATATAGCTACAGACTTTACATTTCCCATCGACCCACTGGGTGAGAGGACACACCCATGAGTGCACGCCACACAGCCCCCCCCCCGAACACCCAGAGGGAAAAATACAAAATGGGACAAAAGTCAGTACCTCTCAGGGGGTTTAACGAGGCGACCATAACGGCTACGCCGATCCCCGTCCGCAAACGCAGGGGTGAAACAAGCAGAAGGGACATAATTTACAACAGACACAGGATCAGGAGGCACAACTGGAGCAAACAACACAGGGGTCTTAGAAGGGGGGCGACCACGACGGGGAACCCGGGCCGGTAGCACCTCTTCGCCGCCCAACAGATGAGCTGGCTTAAGTCTGTCTAACGAAACACGCTCCCTGCGCCTGCCCATGTCCAGAATGAAACTTTTAGAACCCGCCTCTAACACCCTAAACGGGCCGTCATACGGGGGCTGGAGGGGAAACCGGTGAGCATCGTGACGCACGAAAACAAACCGAGCGGTCGCGAGATCCGTTGGCACGAAAGACCGAGGAGAAAAATGATGCACGGGCACCGGTGCACAAGCGGACTGTGACGCAGGACGCGGAAAGGGGGCCGAGCTGTGAGACAGAAACTCCCCTGCGATGCGGAGCGGCTGACCGAGCACCAACTCTGCAGGCGAGGCATCCAGGTCAGCCTTAGGAGCCGAGCGCAACCCGAGCATCACCCACGGCAACCGATCCAACCAGTTTGCATCTGAGAGCGCAGCCCGCAATGACGCCTTAAGCGACCGGTGAAAACGTTCACACAAACCGTTAGCCTGGGGGTGGTAGGCAGTGGTACGGTGAACCTGTGTGCCCAAAGACTTTGCTAGCGCCGACCAGAGCTCCGAAATGAACTGCGGGCCTCTGTCAGAGGTGATATCAGACGGTGCACCAAAACGTGAGACCCAAGCTGAAAGAAAAGCGCGTGCCACGTCCGCAGATGTCGTGGAAGACAGAGGAACCGCCTCTGGCCACCTAGTGGTCCGATCTACCATGGTAAGGAGATGTGTAAAACCCTGGGAAGGGGGAAGAGGCCCCACAAGGTCGATATGCACATGATCAAAACGCCTGGCTGGAATCAAAAATGGCTCGAGGGGCGCCCTAGTGTGCTGGTGAACTTTAGCTCGCTGACACGCCACACATGTGGCCGCCCACTCCTTGACCTCTTTGCGAAGGCCAGGCCACACAAACTTCGAAGACACCAACTTCACCGACGCCCGGACACCCGGATGAGAAAGAGAGTGCACCATATCAAAGACCCGACGGCGCCAAGCATCCGGCACCACCGGGCGGGGGCGGCCCGTGGAGACGTCGCAAAGGAGGGCAGGCCCACCATTTTGCACAACTGCCTCCTCCAGCTCCAGACCGGCACTCGCAGCTCTCAGTGCAACGATACCCGGGTCCCCAGGTTGATCGGCAGCCAGTGCGGAAAAATCAACCCCAAGATGCACAGGGCACACCAGCACCCGCGACAGGCAGTCTGCAACCGGGTTCGCTTTACCCGCCACATGCTGGATGTCCGTTGTGAATTCGGAAGTCGCCGCACGGCCGCCAAGAACCGTCCGCCTTGGGCACCATGTGGAGCGGTGAAGCCCACGGGCTGTTGGACCGCCTAACGATCCCCAAACGCTCCATGGTAGCAAACTCCTCCTTCGCGGTGGCTAACTTCACGGTGTCGAGGCGACGCGAACGTGCGAAAACGGGCGTACCCGCAGTGGGAATGAAATGTTCCACGCCGTGTTTAGTAACCGCGGCAGAAAATGCGGGCATTGTCAGCGAAGGAAATTCCGCCAGTAAGCGCTGGAAGACATCCTTTGACGCCGCAAAATTAGCGTGTGTTAACGGCCCGGGTCCCCCTGACTGACACGGAAAAGACGCAAAAGACACAGCATCAATGAGCCTGCGGTTAGTTACATCCACTAACAACCCATTAGTGCACAGAAAATCTGCTCCGATAATAGGAACCGTAATGGAGGCTACAACAAAATCACACAGAAATTTGCATCCATTGAAACACACCAAACGTCTCTATAGCCGAGCCGTTAGCCGCTGTCAGACGCGGACCACTGCCACGGGCCGAGAGGTCCGTAGCTGCAGGAGGGAGAAGGCTCTTCTGCGAGCCGGAGTCCACCAGGAACTGATTACCTGATATGGAATCATGAACAAACAGCAGCTCCTCTTGATCACCAGCGCCCACGGCTGCTACCGAGCGCCGGCTCTTCCGTTTCCCGGTGCCTGGAACGCGCACGGAGGAACGCAGCGGCGCGCCTTGCTGCCGAAGCGCTGATGGAAGAAACACAGCTGGCCGCGCTGTGTGCGGGTGGAGACTGCAGCCGTCACTGCCGGAACCTCGTTCTCCAACGTCGACTACGAGGACTCCACGGCCACACTCTGCACGGAGACGTTCCTCGAAGACAGCAGGATCCGGTCCGCCTCCTCAGCTAATCCACGGAAGTCGCCGGCCGCCAAACAGGAAGAGTTGGCGAGGGCTGCGCGCACCTGCAGCGGGAGCTGGCGCAAAAAGATGTGCGGGAACAGGAAACCCTCATCCTCGGAGCCCAGCAACGACAGCATCTCATCCATCCGGTCCACTGCCGAACCATCACCCAAACCGGGAAGCGACAGTAGCTTGTCCGCTCTCTCCGCGGCTGACAAGCTGTAGCGTCGGAGGAGAAGCTGCCTGATGGCGGCGTACTTCCCTCGCAGTGGCGGGGCCCGCAGGAGCTGCATCACGCGCCGGGTGGATTGCTGGTCCAAAGCCACGACCACCAAAAAATACCTGGAGTCGTCTGCCGTTACTCCTCGCAGATGGAAGAGAGCCTCGATGTGCTGAAACCACGGCGCGGGGTCGTTCTGCCAAAACTCCGGCAGTTTAACGTGCTCCGCGGAGCTGGTCGATCCTGGAAGCTGCTGCGCCATGGTCGTCGTGGAGACACGGTCCTCGGGAGCCGGGGAAGAAAAAACGTCTTCCCCCGATGAGGAAGGGACACTATCCTCCTTCACCTCGAACATGTTCAAAAAACGGGGTCACCAATGTGGCAGGACAAGGAAAGGCAGAGACGCAGGTACTGCTTACTGTTGTTTATTCAGTAGTCAGGAAGAACAGGCACATGTTCCCCATACGGGAAGTATATATAGCTACAGACTTTACATTTCCCATCGACCCACTGGGTGAGAGGACACACCCATGAGTGCACGCCACAATATAAGGTTTTATTTGTCTACAAATGTAATTGATTGCCTTCTTTGTGATTCATATTCATCTTTTTGTATACTGGAAAATACAAATCAAGATTAACTTTTTTTTATTTCCTTGCAAATTTATGCAAGTGTTATAATAATAGTAGCATTGTCTTACTATCTCCCCACTCATAAGCAGGTCCCACAGGTAAGTCAAAAAATATATTAATTTCTAATTATATTTAAGATATTAAAAGTTACTTCTTTAAAGTGACCTGACATCATGGTCTGTCATAGCTATTTTTACAAGGCTGATGTAAACCATTAAGCAGTACCTCTGCTGCAGAATAACAATGGGACCTCTGTGTTTTGCATACTTACAGTAATGGCAGTCATTTAATGGCAGAAAGATGTTTTTGCAAACTTTAGTCTGCAAAACATAAGTATTACTGTCATGAACAAGTGTCCTTGTGAGCCTTTGTCTGCCTCTAAGCAGAGGGAGATCAATGGAGAGTTACTAATTGGCTTGTATTTTTTGATGTCTTCCTCTGACATTTAGCCGTTTATCAGAGCTGCAGTGATAGATGTATCTGTGTCACTTGTTCAGCAGTGTTGTCAGCGGACACGTGGGAAAAAAGAGTGCTCATTGAAGTAATTATTCATTAAAAGAAGGCTGGGTGAGCCGGCGTAGAAATTAATTACAATAATTTTTAGCCTTTTGTTCAAGAACAGAAATACTACTAATGAGCTGCTTAGATTCCATCTGACTCCAGTCTAGGCCAGGGCTTAGCTTGCAATCTTAACTCTCAATTTCTGTTTTTTTGCTGCCTCTCTCTTACACGTGCATTCTCACACAAATGCATGCGCACAAAGGTTCAACGCTGCCAGGACTCAAAGCCGTTTAGCAGCCAGCTCCAACGCTGTCAAACTCCAGTAATTAAAAGCAGAAGGGTCTAATCAGGGTTTTTGACTTTGGAAGTGAACAGACAGATGGTGTAAGTTATACCACATCACCCCCTCCACCTTAAAAATTATAAAATGCTGAGGGGGTCCCACTTATCTACTTTCTCATTAATAAAAAACAATCATCAAGGCTTTAATCAACCCTGCTTTGTCGTGATACAGACATGTTCAATATTCTAGGTAAGCCTCCCTGCAGCAAAAGTGGGCAGAAAAACGTCTCTAGCTTTAGAGGACATCCTTAGCAAGGCTGTCCATTCAGTTCTGCCAAATCGATACTCTCGATATCCTCAAGCAACACAAAAAAAGATGAATGTTTTCATCCATATTAAAGCCCACTGAAAAGATCCTTTGGGGGAAAATAGTTCACCTCTTCAACCCTGCTGGGGGAAAATGGTTAGTATTCTCTGTGATAGATTATAGGCTCTATCATCTTCCCCTTGAAAGGCAGGCACGCAGCGTGGTAGGGATGCCACAGTATTAGATAAAGGATTCTTGCTGTCTGGAGTGGGAGATCTAATTTGAATACACTTTTACACTTAAAAGTGAAAGCGAAAGTATTCTCTGAGTTGGCTAATGAGCCGATTGGTAATGCATTTATTGCTGCTTACGTAATATGGAACATCTAACCCTATTATTATGCATCAAGATCAACAGCGCAGGCTTGATATTCTATTAGTTATTCATTATAAACCCCCTCTAACATGACTGTCTCATTAAAACTGTTTCCTAATGTAACACAGGGGAAACCCTGTTACCTACACAACCTTAAAATACCCTAAGTAGCATGACATGCAACAATGGGCTACATTTATCAAAATAGACATCAGCACTTTTTGTTTTGCTTGGAGTGAAAGTCAACTTAAATGGTAATGGTAAATGGATTTGTATTTATATAGCGCTTTTCTAGTCTGATGAAGACCACTCAAAGCGCTTTACAGTACAGTTTCACATTCACCCATTCATACACACATTCATACAGTGCATCTACTTGCAGCACTTTGTTATTCTATGGGGGGCCGTTCAGGGTTCAGCATCTTGCCCAAGGACACTTCGGCATGCAGATGGTTCAGACTGGGAATCGAACCGCCGACCTTCAGGTTGGAGGACGACCACTCTACCCCTCAGCCACAGCCGCCCACAGCTCGGCTTAAAGGGGACATAGTATGAAAATTCCTCTTTTTTAGTGCTTCTACACATTAATTTGGGTATCTGGCATGTCTACTGACCCAAAAACTCCGGGAAAAAAACACTATTTTTTTGCACTTCTGTTTAGATGCTAATCTGCATTTTGTGGTATAAGTACTTGTACTGTGCAATGACAATTAAGTTGAATCTAATCTTAAACTCCCGCGATATGTTATGGTTCCTCTTTGTCAGAAACGTCATGCTTGAGTGACTGCGAATGCGCTTCCTTATCATTCTCTCGTCACTATGAAATGGGAATCACTCTTACAAGGCTCTGAAGCTGCGGGCGGCTCTGAAGCCCTTCTGCAGTGGCTCCCTGTAAAGTGTTGTGCATGTCACGCATATTTTTGGTGAACGGACAGCGCACACACACAGGCCCCGCCGCACTCACTCACTCAGAGACACACACATGAGATCAGAGCTCGTTCACGTGACGCAGCCGACAAGGGGCAGGGACAAACAAGAGACAGTGTTCAAAAACCAAGTTGAAAAGAAACTACGATGAAGCCTGTCTTGCTCTTGGCTTCACAGTCACTGTGGTAGGACATGAGGAGAGACCAGTGTGTATTTTATGTCTGAAAACTCTATGAGACCCAACAAATTAAGAAGACACTTAACAGTACATTACATTACACCCAAGTCACATGCATGTGTTCTTTTTGGTTGAGCTTTATCATCTTTGTAACAAAGTGATTATAATTGAATACATTTTTTCTCTATTATTGAAAAAGTAAAGACTGATGGAGGAATGTAGTGATAATGTCACCAAAAGAACTGCAATTAAGTTGAATTTAAGAAAAGTTATGGCACAATTTTTTGAAAAAACGACAAATGTCACAAAAAGTTGTTTGATAAAGGATTTTTTATTTGCACATCAGAAATTCCTGAAAGTAATGTGGATTTAATGTTCATGTGTATGTTATGTCAATACACATGTTAAACTTGCGCATTTTTGGCCCATTTTGTTGGGGCGGGGGAGCGGGTGGGACATGAAAAATATTCTCGACCCAAAGTGGGGCATGACAGAAAAAGTTTGAGAACCAATGCACTACAAGCACACAAGCAGACAGACAGATAGAGAAAGAGAGGGGGGGCTATGAAGACCATCATCATTAACCTTCGAACCCCTACATTGAACGGCCCGGTGTCCGGTGTAAACTCGGCGGGAGGGGGGAGCTGGCTCATTAGCATTTAAAGGAACAGGCTCCTAAAACAGGTCACTCTGAGGAGGGCTGTTTTAACCAGGATAAAAAGGGTGCTCTTTTAAATTATCCTTGTGGTATTTTGACCAAAGTATGTTACAGACATTTCATTAAGACCCCAAGGAACCATATCAACTTATGGTAAAATGGGCATAATATTACCCCGTTAAGTAACTCTAATTCATTTCTATAACAATGCACGTAATGGCAACATGATACAAAAAGACTGAAAACATGAAAACAATATGACTGTGACAGAGGTTGCTGCGATTATGAACCTACAAAATTACATTTATTAAACAAGTCACTTTCCTTCGCTTTACAGAGATTTATGAGTATCAGCTCCTCGCTTAACTGCCCAGCCCGACACTTAACTGTTAGTTTGCTCTCTCTACTTACTGCTGCTGAGAACAGCAGGCTGCTGAAAAGTCTCTGAAAAGCCACCGTATACTCTCTGCCCACCACCAAACAGCAGACAGACACAGTTATAAACATAGAGGTGCACTTAGCAGCTTAAGAACCACATATCTCCCTCACAAGTTGATAGAGACTAGAAACAGAGTTAACAACATCAGACTTACTAATTGGTAGGTGGTCAGAAAGTACAGAGGTACTGGAGGGCAAGCAAAGATACATGTAGCCTATTTTAAGCTTAACGGCGTGCTGTGGCTCCGGGAAGTAGCGGGTCGTCCTCTATCCAGAAGGTCGGTGGTTTCAACCCTCCTTGGGCAAGATTCTGAGCCCGAATTGCCCCTGTCGGCAGTGCCGTTCTCATAGAAAAAGTGCTACACATGCACTGTGTGATACGTGTGTGACATTTACAAAAAAACAACTGTACTATAGAGCCCTTTAGTGGTCATCAAGGCTAAATACTCTCATTTTGAATTATACGTGTTGACAGCCTAATTTTATACATTTTACTGCATTAGTTTGCCAAGTCAAGTAGCCTATATGCATACGGTAAATGGCCTCTATTTATTTAGCTCTTGTCTACTATTGATTACCACTCAAGGCACTTACAGTGCAGGTTTATGTTGCCTACTGTTTTCAGACTAGCTAAAACTCACATACTATTTTGCATATTTATCATAAATACTGCACTTTTACAAAATAGAATGTCAAGCTAGACATAACTGACTAGTACAAGATATATCATAATGAATAGTCAAGCTGCTGTTCTCACATCCTTATACATCTGTCTGACCTCAAACTTTGCAGTAACATAACTGTACATCTAAAACAGTAAAAGAAAATTAAATTAAATTTATCCTCAGTTTACAATAAACAGAACAAGGAGGAGGAATTCCCTAGCCGAACGGCTTGGATCATGATTGGTCGAATGTATCTATCATGCTGCTTATTCAACTGAATCAGTCTAAAATCTCTTTTTAGAAAGAACGCAACGACCATCAAGCTGATCCACAATACCTACTTATAATTGCTGGCTGGGTAACACAGGAAGTCTAACTTTTCAGCCCAGCAAACTCTTCACAGGCTTAAAGATCTAAATCTGTTCAATCAGCTCAATACCCATCCTCAATGTTCACCATAACAAAGATAATTCTTAATTATAACAATAGTTATAATTATAATAATAACAACAAACAAAATACTAGAGTTGTTCTGTTAATCATTATCTTTCTTTACAATGTAAATGTATGCGTATTACTGTAACTTGACATTTGCCCCGGTGTAACCAGCCTTCATGCATCACAAATAGACTCGGAAACATTGTATTGTACTGGCCCCTCACAGACATCATGGGTTGGCACAGCTCAGCATCTTTCTCTTGCCTTGGTAGTGCCAGCTCTCAATGTTGTCTTGAAATGACACAGCTGAAAGACTCTGAACACACATAATTGGCTGGTATATAGGTTGCTAAGCTACAGTAAGCTTCCCCTTTTAGAGGTCATAAAGGTCTGGAACTTCCCCTGTGGAGAATTGAATGGTTTACATCAGCTGTTTCTGCTAAATGACAAAGATAAGTGCAGTGCATAGGTCTCATGGTGCTGTACGTTTGCGATTTTACATACCGAACAAGAGGTAAAGTTTGATTCGCACTCCCCCAAGTCCATCAAGGGATGTTTACGCCTGATTGCTTTTAATATATCAGCAGTGTGGAACTGCAGTGGGAGGATTTTTGCAGGTGTAGGGGGGGTGTAGATTTATGGCTTATGCCTGCCACATTCACTTCTTTCTAGGCCTGAGATTAACCAAGTCTTAATGTAACAGCTGAGACATGACTGCATCAGTATGAAATCAATATCTCATACTTTTGTGAAATTGAGTTTTGGGAGCACAGAGGCGAGGTGTGGAAGGCTGAGGCACTGGAGAACTTAACTCCAGACTTTACACACTGTTAGTGCACAGCATGGTTAGAGTGC
The DNA here is from genome assembly GCF_963576545.1 of Limanda limanda. NCBI lineage: Eukaryota > Metazoa > Chordata > Actinopteri > Pleuronectiformes > Pleuronectidae > Limanda > Limanda limanda. The sequence continues at coordinate 30,362,706 of NC_083637.1, read as the reverse complement.
CAATACGATTACACTGTTATATTAAAACATAAGCATAATATGCTGTCCTTTTCGGTTCTGTTTCCTAATGAGGCTTCTTTTTTAAAGGCTTTTCAAGTTGTGACTAACAGCTTTATTAATCTAAACAAATCTTTTTTTTGTCTATTTAATGACTTTAATCCAGCATCAATTTGTGGTCTGTACAGCTAAACCATGTGTGCTTGAGGATGTGAGACCGCACAAGCCAAACAACAAATAACCCTTTTGACCTGGATTTACACATAAAACTGTGCTGACTTCGAATTTACAGAGAGAGCGTAACAAATGAATATTTTTGCACTCCATAGACCCTTTGGATAACTGACCTGTTCTGATAAGACGTTCACCCTGTATTTTCCAACAGGGCTTTGGGCAGAGTGGATCCTGGCTGTCCTCTAATCTTCCCTGGTAACACTATCTACACACTGCAAACATGTTGGAATTTGTATCAGCTCAGGGAAGTACGTGGCAGGACTAGGATGGATCAGTGTGTTGCACACATACACAGTGATCAGTGCTGTCTGGAGTTTATTTGCTCTGTCCTTTTTTAACAGCCTTGTGACTTCTTGATGCACCCTCACAGAAAATACCTTCAAAACCAATGCTCATGACTTTGCTATTTGGTCGTCTGATTGTGTTTCAATAACAAATGTGGTTTAGCAAAAGTCAATGCAGATGATTTGATTCTTTGGATTCTGAAACCCCAATTACTTAGAAATCTTCCAATACTGTCCCTAAGATACAAAGCTGTGACTCTTCTGTTTAGCCAAACTGGACGAAGGGTAATACAGAATGGACTATTATTGTGGTCTTTTCATTTCTTATATCATCATTATAGGTACATGCTGCCACCCATTAGATTATGATATATGACCATTTGACTTGTCTGCATGAAAGATATTGATACCTAAATAACGCTACCTTCCATTTGTGTCTTTCACCAACAATCTCTTTGTAGTTTTCCCACTCTCAACATCAATATCTACAGGCTAACGACTGCTTGGCATCATGGCATGTGGTCAACATTTTACAGACCTCATATTTATTTGATGCTTTCTTATTGGTAATATATATTGATTTATTATTACCTCTAGGTCCTAGGTTAAATCTTGCACCATGACTAAGAATCTACAGCCATTCTCACCATCTTAGTTTAGTACATTAGCAAATAAATGTGGGTTTCCCTCCTGCACTCACTTAAGTTTAGAGTTTACAATGATTTACTCATTGAGTTTACCTTTTGACCTTATTTACATTTCATCCACAACTGCAAAGCAGATAAATAACGACACATGGCTTTTGTTTCATACAACATACTTGGTTTTTTAGATTAGTTGACACTGATTTTTATTTGTAGCGTGCACATTTAGTCATCTTCTGTACAGCCAAACTTAAGATTTATCATTTAGCTTACCTTATGTTCTAATTATCCTTTGTTTGTGTTACAGTGAGGGTGCTGCTGCTGCAGTTGGAGGGACATCCCATCATGCTCAAGCTAAAAGTGCGCTTCTTCTTCTTCTTCTTCTTGGATTTGGCAGACTAGACGCTGCAATGGTCTATTGCTGCCCTCTTCTGTTTGCTATCAATGCTCCCTTTGTCGTTATTCAAGTGTTAATATTGTCCAGTACTGTGTAGTCAGTTTCTTTATTTTGGTCCGGTCATCCAGGTGTATTAGATTCTGCAGAGTAAAAATTGTTTATCCCGTTGCTCCCAGGTCTCTGAATAGTTTTCTCCTTTGGGGTGAATACTTCTTGGATCGGATGAGGATATATTTTGTTGTCTCTGAGTCTCTGCACTCTCATTTGCCATCTGGGTTTTTTCTTATCAGAGCCAGCTTAGTCCCCAGCCCAGGCCTCAACCTAGTAACGACCGCTAAATCCTTCCTTTTGCATGCAAAATAGCTTTTTGTAAAATAAGACCTCCCCTTCTTTTCCTCTTCCCATGTATTCTGCCACATTTTTTTGACCGACTTGTTTATGATTGACGTGTATTCTGATAATTTGTGTCAAAGAGTAATTTCTATTCTTTCCCTTTGAGAATTCTATAATAACAAATCTGCTACCTCATTCCCCTCGAAACCTATGAGTGCTGGTACCCGAATAGCCGAACTACCTCACACCTTGCTCAGGATATCGGTGCCCGGTTATTCAAACCCTTAAAGGGACTCTTACCTTTGTTGCATTTTTACACTTTTTTTGGATAAGGTTAAATTGGTATTAATAAGGTAATGACACTCTAAAATGCAAGACAGACCCACCAGGAGTAAAAACAAACAATTATTTCACTCTCATAATATTTAGTGAAAACTTCAACCAATAAAATTCTTCGGACCGAAGGACCTTATTGGCCGACAGACCTGTCTGTTTGCTGCATGGACATGCAGGTTTTCCGTCTGCTTCTTGTGGCGCATTCGGGCCCGCGTCATCAAGGCATGTGAATGTAAATGTATATAACTTACCGAATCCATTGCTTTGGTAAACAAAAACTCACGTGCGTGCGCGGAGGCAGTAGTTTGTAAGTCTGCTTGTAAATAAAGTTTCTTCAAAAAAACACCGCGGATGGGAACGAGGGGGTGGGGCATTGGAGGAAGGCGGGATGATTTGAATGTGCTGTAATTCTCAAATGCAACAAAGGTAAGAGTCCCTTTAATGATGGCAACCCTAACACTCTCCAAAAAAACAGTTTGTAACTGAGAACTTTCCTCTTATTATTAAATGTCCCCATCTGACTTGACATACTGTACAAAAACTGTTACCGTGGGCACTGAAATGATCTGCCGATGAGCTGCAGTGAAGTGAGATTTGTCACCTTCTAAATTTAAAAGCATAGTGTCTATTTTCTTTTCAACTCTTCACGGTGAATCAATCAGCGTTATGCAGCCCATGTTGCTCCGTGTTTTGTTATAGTAAGCACAGATAAGATTAATTTATTCCCATCAGTACTTCTGGGACTCTATTGAAGGTCATTCATGAATGCGAGCGATGAGAATGGCATTTGAAATTGCAATTGAAATGTAAAACCTGTTTGTCTAACCAAGATGATGGTCTGTAGACACATTCGTACAGTGCATCTATAGGCAGCACCATTTGGGACTCAGCATCTAAGACTGTGAATCTGACCCCTGACCTTCTATTGGGAGGACAACCGCTCTACCCCTGAGCCCCCGCTTAAGGATGTGGTCCAGAGAATAAGATTGATATGCTACATGCAATAGTCTCAAAATAACCTTTTATATGAATTTAATTTCCCTTCATGAAGAGTTGCACAGCCTCAGCAGCTTTGTTACTTAGTAGCTTTCAAAATTGCCATTCCCATATAAACACATAAACACACACAGCCATCAGCAAAAGCCAAACGTCCCTCCATAGATCATCAGAATATCACTTCCTCTGTGATAGATGATGACCCCCACCCCGTACTCCTCCTCCTCCTCCTCCTCCCCCACTCTGTCCTCCTAATCCTATTTTTAAGCATCCGTTACCTCTTCTCCCCTCACAACATCCGGCATTCCTCTGAAGGCCCCTGACACTGACGACTGATCATGGATCAACCTTCCAAATACAAGGAGCATGTTGTACAGTACGGTTGTAAGACCTGTTTCCTGTATCTCCGCCCTCCTCTGTGAACACTAGTGCAGGACAGGGTAGGCATTCTGTACACACGGACAACTCAAGCGTCCAATTTAAAGGGGCGGTCTGGGATTTGACTCTGCACCAAAGGGCCCATAATTGGCATCCTTCTTGTCTTATTAAAGGAGAAAGCACTGGGATGGATCCCCTAAGCCAGATCTTGGCCTTTATTAGAGTTGTGTGCAGGCTGAACCACACGGACAATTAAAGGCATTACTCATCACAGTGCTTTTGTTCTCAAGCAGCAAATTAAAGTAATTAACTGCTGTAAATGAAACTTAAAAAGGTTTCAGTGTAACTCAGGCAATGATTACACAGCTGGAAAAGAGTCTAATTGTGACAAGTGAATACCGCCTAGTAGTAAGTAAACAGGATTTCTGTTATATATTCAAAAAGATTGTTCTGCATTCATTACAGAATTATATCTATGGCTCCAATGGTTATATTTTTTGTTTCATGGTAGAAATTCAAGCATTTTGTTTTTTTGCTCAATTTTTCAAGGACCTCTACTTTCCATAAAAGCTTTCTTTTCATTCATGTTCAGCTTTGAAAGCCTCCAATGCAGCAGTGTTTCATGACGCCCCTGGACAAAGACAGGGTTGACAGATTCACTGCTCCTCTGGTTCAGTAAAGCATGTTGAATTAACAAGTTTGTGCCATTGGAAGCAAGAGGACTTAATCCTACAGGGGGTGCAACAAAATACAGTTAAAAAAAGTGTTCTCGCTTCTTCTGACTGCTCAGTGATTCTCTTTACTTCCCTGCTTTGTTCACAGTCATGCTGGCATTGAACAGGACTAGTCAAGATCTGCCGCCCCCACTAAGCTTGCAGCTACAAGCAGTCCCACAGCCACCACAGCCCCACCTCTGCTACCAGTCTTGGCTGTGCTTGCAGCTTTTTTCCCTACGTGAGCCCTATTTAGAATACGCTGATATGTGAACAAATCTGACAATTAGCAGTTTGCTGTTTTAGTAAGTGTGCTGCAGTGAGTTAATATTTCCTTCGCCAGCTGAGTAAGAGGATGGAGACCATGGAAAGGCTCTAGAGACCATTTGATGGAGATGGCACATGCACAATTATCATGTTACCCCCCTATGGTTCTCCTTTACAGCTTGTTTTTCACATGGTGGCTGAATTAGCTCTTAGAGTAAATAGATGGGCTCTAAATACTTAGGTACTGTACACATCTCCCACTTTGTTATGGAGACAAACTTCCTGCACCACCACTAGTTTCATTGTAAAGCTGAAAAGTACAGCAAATGTGTCAACATGCATTTTATTCTTTTGTCCCTTACCATAGAGGATATTCTCTTCATGTTGGGTCACTGTATTGTGTGAAAACCATAAATTGCATAACTCAGGCAGTCAGACCTGCAAATGACTTCTGGCAAAGACGTTCCATTATCTGGCACAGCGGCTGAATGTGCTCATTGTGAGCTAGAAGAACAGACCCTGTTCTGGTAGGGATAAAGCATCCAACAATGCATCTAATGGCTGAGTGTGTTTCCTGCATGTCTCGATATGTGCTCTCTTCAGAGAAATACTGTTTCTGAATATAAGAAATAATTTAAATTGCTCTTGCTCAATTGCTCAGTTTATTGCAGTATTGTGCTAAATGAAAAATTCAGTAACCCAGGTTTGAGAAGTGAGTATTTATGACATACATAAGTCAGTCTATAAACATTAAATAGATGATGATGATGATGATTATTATTATTATTACTATGTATTTATTAGATCAGATGCAGATTGTGGCAAAATAAGACAATGTTGGGGAATGTGGCACTTTTTCAAACTAAATTTGCATTTATGCCATTTAGTTTTTTTCTTTTTTTCTTTTTTGCACACATAAATAAAGGCATTTTGTTTTATACAATTTTCCTTTTGCACACAACACATGCACACCTGTCTGAGCACTGGTTCTGTGTACAAGTACGTCCTGCAAGCAATGTTCTATGGGATTGTGATGTTATGAGTCTATCCTGCTATTACAGTTTTTCTCGGTTGCTTTGGCTCATTTCCACGAAACAGAAATGACATTCTCAGAGCACTAAGTGCAATTGGCAAAATAGCCTATATGGTTCAGCACAACTACATGGATCACCTTCAAAAGGTCATATCTCACCCAAAACAGTTAACTCAAGCTTCAAAACCAAATCAATTTCTCATTTAAATAATCAGTGCCCCCAAAATGAAAAGTTCCTTCTCGATTGCTGTGGCTCATCTCTCGGGGGGAAAAGGACATTCTCCAAGGTTTAAATACATTTGCCAAAATAAACTAGATGGTTCAGCAAAACTCCATGGCACACCTGCAAAAGGTCATATCTCTCCCAAAACAGACAACTCATCAGTCAAAACTAAATCCTTTTCTCATACAAATAGTCAGTGGCCCCAAAATGAAAAGTCCCGTTGGCATTGTTTAAACACTACAGGTCAAAATGTTTAGATGTTTTGTCAGTATGGCAGTGGACCATAGAAATATCCCTCATGTGCACATTTCAATCTTAGCTCAGTCCTTTGACACTGCATGGTTACAGTAGATGTTTTCTTTCCAGAATACTATGTGTAAACAGAAAAAAGATTAATTCAATGTTTCACATAAAATACTTTATTGCAGTCATACAGCCATGGAAATTGTTACAGTAATTGCCATACATCGTGGTTACAGTAACAGAAAATGTGTACAGTACAATATACTGTGGGACAATAAGCACATCAAAACTAAAATTAGGTATAGCCTACACTAACAACACATTCAGTAAGAAACTAAAGTAAAGCTAGAGTTTCACTAGTTTTCATCCTCACTCTCCTGCTCATCCTCGCACTCATGTCTGTCTGGCCACAGATTTTCATCAACATCACATCTGATGTTCTCCCTTGCTATGCAACGGGGGAAGAATCTGCGTGCATGCTGGAACCATCCCTGACACTGCTCTCCACCTCCATGCAGATAAAAACTCCTCGATAGGATTGAGGAATGGGGAGTAAGGTGATAAGAGCACCATCAGCATTCTTGGATGGGCAGTGAACCACGCCCTGATGAGCGGGCCACGGTGGAAGCTTACATTGTCCCACACAATGAAAAATGTGTCGGAATAGACACTATTACCATTTGTATTTAGTTGTTTACTTTGACTTTAGTTCAATAAATTTGAATACTACAGTTAACTCTACCATCAATAATTCCATAGTTGACTGACCACATACCTGTTGTCCCTGCGGAATGTTTGAATGATAGAGGAAACTGTAGAGCGTGGCACATTAGGCTGAACTCGACGACCTGCCTCTGCCATTGTGAGGCCATGGTTGACCACATGGTCCACAAGTGTAGCCCGAATTTCATCTGGCACAAATTGTTGTCTTCGTCCTCCTCGGCCTCTTCCCCCTTCTCCACCACCACGCACCCTTGCTCTTCTTCCTCTTCTTCTTCCTCCTCTTTCTCAAGCAGGCAGCTGCCCTTGGTCGTTTCCCTGGCCAGGTGCTTCCATGTTCATAAATTGTACTGAACTTGGTCAAGCTCTAGATATTTGATGGAAGCATTTATGCTCCTGGATAGCACCTGTCAGCTAACTAAACTTACTGTGTGATTTGTGATCGGATGTGTGAAACTCCCCCTTGATTAGTAAAGTTCTAGTTGCACCTGAAAATTAAGCCGATGATCCAAGAGATCCATATTACAGTATATACCATGATGTTTTTCATGGTATTATGTGCCTGAAAGATTTTGACAGTGGAGTGAACTATTGTGCAGGTGATGATGTAAACAAGGAAATTATGCCAACATGTTCTGCATAGAACAACCACTTGACTGAGAAGCAACATTCAGTTTAGACCAGCAAGATTTATTCAATTGGTAATTGGGCTAACTCAAGGCAATTGTACCTAACCATTTGCAAGGTGTCCTAAATCATATGAAAATTGTGCTTGTCATGTGCAAGGCTGTGCTAATACAATTGCAATTTGATTAAAGGAATGAGATCTTCCAATCTGTTGTGAACAAGTGCCCAGTGGTTTGGAGGTTTGCACGTGTTGTTTTGAGAATGTCATTTCTGTTTCGTGAAATGAGCCAAACCAATTGAGAAAAACTGTAATAGTGAAGTGCTGTGTTGCTGTGTTACGTCTGAAACATGTTTGTCTGACTGCTTGTGAAATGCAATTAGATTATGGCAGTAATTATGGAAGAAACTTTTGAAATTGTGAAATGTTGTTATAAGAAAACACATTGAGTTTGTCATTAAAAATACATTCCTTTCATGCACTAAAAAAGGTTTATTGCAATAACCCAGTCATTAAGCATTTCAAACAAATATATTTCATTAATATTGAAAACATAAAACTGATTCTAATAAATTTGAATCAAATTGTATTAATTGATTATAAATATATAATTTTTTGGGGTTATTATGTTATTATTTATGATGAATATGTGTCATCCAAATGGATAGACATTTTATATGCAATTAAAATACATAAGTCTTAAATACTAGGCCTAAACTTGTCCGCAGCTGGCTTGATCAGATATGACATGAAAAGCATTTAATTATAAACTGACATTAATGATTTCTTACTAAATTGTGGGCACAGGATGTAGAATGATTGCATATTCTTGCATACGGCCAATGGCCTCCTGTTTGGTTATACAACTGCCTGGTGCAGTGACCTTTTCTCTGCTGTCAAACTAGCATATATATATATATATATATATATATGTATAAGGCCATTATCTAATAGCAATTGTTCCGTAAGTGTTCGACCATGAGTTTAGGTCGTTAAAATAAAGTCCACAGTGATTAAAACCCCCCACCAACAGCTCAGCACGAGTGTGCATAAACAGTTTGTGTATCCAAAAGTAAATAGGCCTATACATATATATGCTTATAGAAACGTACACATGAGGAGGGTTGCCATGAGTGTTACCTGGTTTCAGCATCCTGGGCTGTAGTCCGGACCAATTTCCAATCACTACTTTCACTGGTACGTTACTTCGCAACTGAACATCAACGAGCTGTGAATCAATGCGTCCAGGTGCACTGGCTGTGACGTTATATACAGTATATTGAATTCAATTTAATTGGTATCGTGCCAAATCATAATAAACATTATCTCAAGGCTCTTTACATAGAAGGTCAAGACCTTAAAAAATATAGAGAAAACCAACAGTTCACACAACGACCAGCACTTTGGCAACTGTGGAGAGAAAAAAACTCACTCATTAAGTAGAAGAAACCTCCAGCAGAACCAGACTCATTGTGGGCAACATCTGCCTCGACCGAATTGGTTGAGCTGAGAAACATGGGAAAGAGAGGGGAGGTGGGTGGAAAAGAGGGGAGAGAGAGGAGAGAGATGGGGGGGAGGAGAGAGAGACCAGGAACAGAGGAGAGAGAGAGAGAGAGAGAGAGACCAGGAAGAGTTTGTTTTTCTCTGTGATTTGTGGTGAGATACTGGATCATTAAAGCATTTGAGAACTTCAGAAGGAAAAATCTTTTAACAACTCAGACATTTTAATAAAAACTAAATTGCTTTTTAAGAAGTGAAACATTTTCAAAAACACTGGTTTAACAATGAGATTTAACAGCTTATTGTATGAAATTGTCATTTTAATTGGAACTATAGCTGTCAAATGAATGTAATTGAGTATAAAATACAATAATTATCTCTGAAATGTATCAGAGTGGAAGTATTAAGTAGCATAAAGTGGAAATACTAAAGAAGAAGTACTTACATGTTGTAGAATACTAGAGAGTTAGTGTTTGTGACTTTGTGTACAGTAAACTGTCCAGCCTACAGTAGTGGAGTAATCATATATCTCTTGCGGTGCATGCATGAACTGAATGATCTTGATGGAACAAAATAGGCTTGTTTACTTTATTGATAAGCCTATGAATACAATAACCAGCATCTAGGGCAGACATGGGCAAAGTACGGCCCGTTGGGCCTTTTAACCCAGCCCGCCGAACTTGTCCAAATAAAAAAAAAAAATTAAATTAAAATTTTTTTTTTTTTTTTTTGGAAACTAACAATTTTGTAGCACTTAAATGGCACGTACTTATAGAACTTTGTAGTTTTGCTTTATTTTTGAAGAAACCGTACTTTCTTGATTCTTGTTGTTCTGGGTTTGAACCCTCGGGGTTGAATGCACTTATTGTAAGTTGCTTTGGATAAAAGCGTCAGCTAAATTAAATTTGCCAGGGATTGTGGTGTATAGGTCTTGAAAAGGCACATGATCTCCCTTCACTTTTTCCCTTTGCCCTGTGAGCCCTTCTGTAAAATGAGAGGATCAAGGAAACAAAGAGTGGACAATGAGTGCCGAGTGTTTAACACGGAGTCGACAACAAAATACTTTTTCACTGAAGTCCAATCGAAGGCTGTATGCCTGATATGCCGAGAAGTTTTCAGGGAGTACAACATCAGCCGTCACTTTGCTACGAAGTCAGTCAACGCAAGAATGGGTTGCTGCAGCTCAGAGGTTGGCGACTTATTTACAGACTCAGCAACATTTTTTTTCACAGACAAACTGCGATTAAAGAGTCATCTACCAAGGCATGTTTTTTGGGGGGCATTCGAAATAGCAAAGGCTAGCAAGCCTTTTTCTGAAGGCGGGTTTTTGTTAAATGGCCTTGCAAATAAGTGCTTTGCTACTTGGTAAAGGCCAAATACTTTCATGTAATGATTTTTCCATGTCATTTATATTAGTTCACAAAAACACTCCATCCATCTGTTCCTGGCCCGGCCCCTCTGTCAAATTTTGGAACCCATTGTGGCCCGCGAGTCAAAAAGTTTGCCCACCCCTGATCTAGGGTCAAAATAATGATATCTACATGTTTGGATAAACTTTTTTTTCCGTACATGAAAATTAAGTGTTTTAAAAAACACTTAATTCATTTCCTGGGTCTAAATATTCCACTTTCTTCCTTGTATTAGTTGATACAGATGTCAACTAATACAAGATGTCCATCTTCCTGTAAATATCAAATAACATAAAGATGTTCTGTTTTAAATGATTTGCAAACTACTAGCTACAGTTATTCTTTTTTTCCCTTTGGCTGTTGGTGGTTACTGAATAAAGACCTACTTCTTCAAAATGTATGTAGTGTCTCTAATAATGCGTTTACACCAAACACGAAGAAAACAATTTCACGCAATGACATTGCATACAAAGTCATTGCAATGAGAAGGGCAACGCCAACACGCAACAAAAATATTTGAAAGCAGCATAATATAAATCATTTGATATAAATGTGGCTGGTATAATTTTACAACAGTAGATTTTACTGTGACTCCAGATCCAGTAGATCCAACTCAAGCCTGTAAGGAACAGAAGAGGGGTCATTGGGTTCATCACACAAGGATAAACTGTTCTGTATATTGTACTGCAGCTATCCGGTACTATGTGGCAGAGCAACTGCTAGCCCAGGTACTTCTAGAATTGGATCTTGTAACACAAACATTGTCATCAAAAGTGCAAAGAATTCTCAGTGTCTATGCTAATATGATAAACTTACTAGACTTGCTCTAATTTGTTATGATATTAAGGAAATTGTTTTTTATAGTTGTATACAGATTTTGACATTCATTCATCACTTTCAGGTCTTGCTTCGTTGGCATTGTTTGACTACTTGTAAGCCATCATCATTGAACAATTTCCATTTTTTTTTGTTTTTAATTTGTTGTATTTTGGTAAACTTCATAACAGATAGTGATAGACAAAAAAAAAAGATATCCAACATCCAAGGTTTGAGTGTAAGTCATGTTCAGCTTATTATCAATGAAAAGAGATTATTTTGTGTCTGACAGATAACAAACAAAAAGGCAACATAATATACAGTGAAATTGATGACCAGTCTCCGGGAGCCTCCACAATAATACAACTTAATATGCATGAGGACTTTGGAAACCTTGGAAAAGGTCAGCAGTGTACTAAATACTGAATGCAATTAATTAACAAAATAAAAGCCCTGCCATAAACATAATGTTTTCATTGTCTCACTCAGGCAGCAAGCAGGTGGATAACTGCAATGCCTCAACAAAGTTGTTTTTCAGTTCATATAGCAACATTTAAATTTTACCCAACCCTCTAAATATCATTTATAGGCAGTATATAAACATGGATTTTATGTTTTTTAACACAGTACATGTTTTAAGTGGATATAAGAGCTTATTGATGTAATTGTCAGATAGTAGTCCTGTGGATACCCATAAGTGGAGGCTAATGTTTAAATATAACATGATTGACAATGCAATAAAGCTCAATAGCCCCATTTTCAAGAACAGATTTCGATGTCATGGGTACTTTAAAGCCACTAACTAACAAATATGGAGCAATTAAAAAATCTAATACAATTAAAATCCTCAAAAATCAATGAAATCTTGTCATTCATTCAACTAAATGAGTGTAATTAAATCAGTCTGCACTGTTAATGAACCAACCAGCATGTGAACAATTTTGTAGTGCACATTTGGGAATGTAAATTTGTCCACAAGCTCTTTCTACAGGATGCTGGCAAGCCGCATCAATGCTGCATATTCCAGAGGGAGATGGCTGCTGCACGAAGTGGAGATGCAACACTTGGCCCCAGATTTTGATCTAGAGGACTTGTGTCAGAAGCAGTGACATAAATGATGCATCTCCTCAGACCCATCAATAACACCCAAAGAGGGACTAATGGAGGTATAAAACCGGACAGATAGGACGTTTCTCTTGAAGCTTTCATAAATCAGCTACTCAGAATGACCTATATAAAACTGAACAGCACTGACGGGCTGCATAAATTACAAACGGACTCTGTAGGAAGCATTACTGTTATTGTAATTATCATAAAGCTCTTGCACCTTAAGCACATGTATTAAATGTCCTGGTAAAATGCATGAGGTTTTACTGCAGAGGAATATGATTCATAAATGATGTATACAGCACAATACAGTAACAGACCTCACAAGCAGGCTGAGTATGAAGAACTCTATATCCTGTTATCACCAGTTGTTTTCAATGAAATCCGATTTGTGAGGCTGATCACACAATGAATAGTATTAGGTGGTAAATCAACTGCATTTTGTTCATTCTTTGATTCATTTATTTGTCACCTAAGTCAACACTGTATGTGTTTGTGTCTGGTAATGTGCGTGGGTGTTTGTGCTCTTTGACCTTCACCTGGTGTTAACTTTGCACCTGAGCTAAATATCAGTAGAGTCCATTCCATTCGGGTTCCTGCTGCCATTTAACACAGAGGGTGATATAAGCACCAACCTCCTCAGTCGAACCAGAAAATGACCTTTCTAAGATTAGCCTGCCTTTATACTGTACACCTCATGTTGCCTTTATCGCCTCAAGTCATCACTTATGCTGCACTCGCACTGTGTTGGCAGATAAGGAAAGAACAGGAAAAACTTCATAGCATTGAAGCAATACTCTGACATAGAATGTGATACCACCAGATTAATGGATATTTGAAATGTATTATAATGCTATATACACATAATGTATTGCGGCTTTTTAATCAGCATACATGTTTGGTATTTCAGGATTGGACTTAATTAAAATGCCTTTGACTCGTTCTTTTTTTTTTTAATATCTTTGATTGGAATTACAAATCAGTAATGACTAGGAAATAGAAAAACATTGTCCTCATTATTCTGCTGGTAAAAACAGTCTGCATGAAGAATTTTAAAAGTTACAAATCATCACTGGACATGAAAAACATTAGTTGAAAGTTGTCTGTGTTTCTTTTTGTCATTTGACTTGCCTTTGCATTTAAAATTTTACGGTCAAAAACAGAATTCATTTCTTGTTGTTTATTTCTATTTTCTAGATAAATCAAATTTCCAGAAATAAGTAATAAAATTGTTTGTGTCTTTTCATGTGAATTGAGTTTGCATGGCCTGGGCATTCAGGGCTGTATAGGTACTTCACCTCACAACTGAACATCAACCAGAGGAGAATGTGCCTGTGTGCCTGTGTGGGTTGAGGAACGTTTGACTTTTCACTCAGAGCCCATGTAATCAGATTACAGAGTCCACACTGCCTTTGTGAGTGAGTGAGCAGTGTGCGTCTCAGTCTCGTCCGTGTTATTGTTGTAGTTGTGAACGCTGTTGTGACCGTCTGAGTAGAGAATCTCCTGCTGTGTTGTTTATATGAGAAGAACAAACTCCAGGCAGAGTCTGGACCCCTATTGTGTGCAAATATTCTGACATGAGAGAAAACAGCTCTTACTTTTCACAATCGCTGTTGCTCTTTCGTAGTATTTTCTGTTACTAAGCTGCCGACTGCAGTGTAGACAGTCTGCTTCCTGTTTACACTAGTTTGATGTACGTTATGGGTAACATGATAAATGTTTGCAGGGGCAGATTCAAAGAGTTGCTGATGTTTCTGGGCTGAAAAATATTTAAATTGAACGACATCTGACACTGTCAGATACAGGTGAGTTAAATGTGGTTCAAGTTTTAAAGTAGATGGACTCCTTTGACCGATTATAATATATATATTTTATTAAGCTATATGACATCTTTAGATCATTTATACTGAGGCAGCTGTGTAGGCAGCAAGTGAGGCTTCAGTAAAATACATTACAAACAGTTATATATACAGGTATGTTGTATTGTGAGTGCTTATTTCCGCTGGATCATTAAAGCATTTGAAAACTTCAGAAGGAAAAACCTTTTTACAACTCATACATTTAAAAAAACTAAATTCCTTTTTCAGAAGCTAATTATTTTCAAAACCACTGATTCAGTCTTTAACAATGTGTTTTAACAGCTTGTTATATCATCTATCGTTTGAAATCTTAATTTTATCAGAGTAGAAGTATAAAATACTATGCACTATGTACAACAAAAACGAAATATTTTTAGATTAACAGTGTTAATGTGACATTGTGTAGTGTAAACTGTCCCGGATGTTTTACTGTGCAGCTGATGCATGCCCCTGGTTTGCTAGCCTTCAAATAACTGTGTTTTTTACTTCTGCAGAAAAGCTGGGGCTGGTTATTTAAATATGTTGTTGTCTGTAAATATTGTATGGCATGAAATGCTCTCTATAGAGCATGCAACCATGTATCTCTTCCCTGTCCTTTAACTTTAACAATCAAGCAAAGCTGATTTGGAGAACTATTTTGCCCTAACTTTTAAGAGGCAAGGGTGAAATAGTTATGCGCTCATGACGGCCTGGCTAAGAAGTTTGTCCAACTCTGTAACAAGGTCTGTCCATGCCTCAGCAATTGGAGAGGCAGCTGCTCTCAGTCAGACAGAATGCAAGCCATGGCCTTTTACACCAAGGAATTAGGAGTGATGGGCTGAGACAGGGAAGAGAAGGAAAGGGAAAAGAGATGTAATTAGGGAGCAAGACAGAGAGGATGGGGTGACGGAGGAGGGTGAAGAAAGGAGAGATGAAAGGAGAAAAAAGCCAGTAAGAAAAAAAAGGGGGAAACAGAAGAGGAGGGAGGCCAAGAGAGACAAAGAGACAGTTGGATTTGGAGCTGAAAATCATTTAGCGCTAAGCTAAATGCCAACTAATAATAGACTTTAAATCAATCAGGCCCAGCTATCTTGCAGGAGAATTAATATGCCCCCTGGAAAGCATTGTCCTCCTTCTAAACGTTGTAGGAGTGCATGTGTTTTTTGAAACCTCTCTGAAATTATTGAAAACCCGGAGAGACCATTCTCATGTAGACAGATCGCTTTCATGTGATCTGTCTACAGATGAAAGTGCTCAGTGATGTGTTCCGAACAACATCTAATGATCAAATGAATTTAAATACCGCAGCTACCAAAAGAGCTTTTTGATAAAAAATGACAAAAGGATGCAACAGTAGAAATGTACAATAAAAGCAAACTTGTATCCTCGTGAGTGGAGCACTTGCTTTGATGCGAGCTCTCCACCACAGGTAATCAGCCTTCTCTGGTGGTTTGACAGCTCGGTTTGGGCCCTCTACATCTCATCAGTAAGTCTGATCTCCTGTAAACAAACAGTGACTAAGTGACAAATGCAGCCCCTCTAGGTATCTGTGCTCGTAACAAAGACTACTGTAGCAGCAATTTCTACTTAACTACTACTGGTGGCTGAGCTCGGTTTGATTCTGACGTGTGTATAAAAGATGAGGAGTAGAGGTTTGTCTAGTTGGTCCCTTTGACCATTTATTGTTGAAAGATGGATTACAATTTGCTTGAAACAAACTAAAATACATTAAACTAAAGAGACTCTCGTAGAGCACAGATTCCCCGTCAAACGTCACAACACATGGTCAAAAAAGTGTTGCCTTGCTCAGCCGCGCCCAGATGTCGTGGCTGGCTCCTTAAGCCTTTCCCCTTGGCTCCATACACACACACACATGCATGGCTAATAAAGAAAGATAACATAAAGGTTAATTTAGCTCCTACAACTACATTTGAACAACAGAAGGGAAGACAGGGTATGTTTAACTTCAAGTGTAGCTGTATTTACGCCCTGTCCCAATTCCTCTTCCTTGGCCCTACCCCTAGATATGAAATACCCTTTGCAGATAGTGTCCGCCTCCAAAGCGGACCACAAGGGAGTAGGCCAATAAATCTTCCCCTAGGAATAGGGTCTCCACTCACTACTTCATCAGCAGCCAAGCAATGTTTTAACAGTGACAAACAATATCAACTAAGGTTATTATATTAACAACCATAATATGTATATTGTCACATCTGACAGGTGTAAGACAGACGGGACAGATTGATCTATTGATCAAAACACAGTCAGCATGTTCTCATCGGTTCTTTCAATGTAACGTTAGTTCTTTCATAGAAACTTCTGCCCGCACTGAATATGTCAGAACATGCGCAGGGAAGTTTGCAAAATTTGGCTTGACAATTCATCAGTGGGTTAGGGTCAATGTAATGGAAATAGGAGTAATTAACATTACTCGGTACTCTTCCTCTGTTTACAATTTGCTTGGATAGTGATTTTCCTGAAACGCTTGTCACAGTGAAGTGTTAATTTCGTTGACGATAACGAAAAATATTCGTTAACGCCCCTTTTCCCATGACTAAGACGAGACGAAGACGAAACGAAAACGGATCTTTGAAAATAAAAACTATGACGAAATCTATTTTAATTTTCGTTAACGAGACGAGACGAAACGAAAATGTTGGCGGTTGACTAAGTCACAACAATTTTTAAATACATAATCGTATCAGGCCGTCATGAAGTACCCGGAGCGGCGAGTGTGTGTGTGTGTGTCTGTGTGTGCGTGTGTGCTCCCAGACAGCGCACCGGACCCGAGGCTCCGCCCCCTGCCGCAGCGCACTCGCTCAGAGACACAGTGAGATAAGAGCTCGTTCACGTGAAGCAGGCCGGTCACTGACTCACCGGCTGCTTCTTAACTATGGAAACAGTGAAAACACAGTTTCTTAAAATAAATAAAATGTCAACAGTTTTCTTTATTGTTGTTCTATAATTTCATAAATGCAATAATCTACAGATTAGTATAGTATAACTTTATATAACATTTTATCAGCTTTGTTATCAAATATGTTTTGCGGCTCCAGACAAATTTTATTTGGGGGAGGAGGGGGCAAAATGGCTCTTTTGATAGTAAAGGTTGCCGACCCCTGCTATAGACCTATAGGAGGGATATCTAATGGACAACCTAAGTACTGAAAGCTAGACTAGTATGCAGTTGTAGACACAAATGGGTCCCTGGACCTGAGAAGGGAAGATAAGGAGTTTAATGTGGCTATTAAATGTGACTAAAACTAGACTAAAATGTAATTAGTTTTCGTCGAACTAAAACTAGACTAAAATGTTCTGAGTTTTCGTCGACGAAAACTAGACTTAAACTAAGAAGGATAAAAATGACTAAATGTGACTAAAACTAATATGCATTTTCGTCTAAAGTCAAAGACTAAGACTAAATCAAAAATAGCTGCCAAAATTAACACTGCAGTGAATCAATCATTTTCAAAAAAAGACATGCTTTTTTTGAAAGATTTCATACAAACATTTATGAGTATTTTACCTGCAGCAGTCGCCAGGTTGATTTGCTTCATCCATTTGTAAAGCATTCGGAAATTTCAGTCTACCCCCTTAGTTTTTAGGGAAGGTCCTGAATACACTATGTTTGAAGGGAAACATGGCTACTTCCCCTACATCACCTTAAAGAATGGGAGAACACTTCTTCTCGGCCATGCACAATATGACGGAGGAGGGCCAAGTGGTAGGGCTAAGGGGTGAATTGGGACAGGGCATCAGTTACCCCCCTGTTTTATGTGCAAAGCGATGCCAGCAGAGCTTAAAACTGCATTTTGCATAAATGTTGTGTGATAACGAGTTAATTTACTCAGTGTCAGGGTGCAGGTAAAAACATTTTCACTTAACATTTTTATGCTTTTAAGAATGTGACAAATTGCTGCCTAATTATCTAAGATATTTTTTCACCCAATGAAACATTCATCATAGAGCGAGAGGTTTTTAAAGATAATGGCCTTTGAAGGCGATACTCTTTCTGCCTGCTTCGAAGCATATACACAAGATTTCTCAAGCTGTTGTCACCATGTGCTTGAAAAGCCCATTTTGCCATTGATGATATAATGGATGTCACATGAAACTCAGCCCTGCAAAAATCTTGCGTCCCCATTTATCACTCTTAATCATTTCCTGCAGATTTCTCAAGACCACATTTATTGAATGCATCTATCTTTCGCCTGTTGAGACTGTGGACAAAGATGGATAGCCCCAGCCTCCAGATTTAAGGACTTCCCAAGCCAGACTGAACACGGCTGACAAGCCGTAATCTTTCTAAATTCTAACCCCTGCCTCATCTCAAGCACGCATTTTTCAAACCATGGACTCATGTGAACATGCATAGAAACACTCCACAAGGATTGGGGTCAAGACAGGGTTATTGTTCAGAATTAAATCTTCTTAACATTTTAAAACTAAAACACTCACTTTTTCACTTGTTCAGTCATTTCTTATTCATGTATTTATTTAAAAACCTTGAAAGATTGAGGGAGAACATTAATTGTTAATGGTACCAAAGTACGGACATAGTAAGAATGCAGACACAGTTAAAATCAAATAGCCATTCAACTAGAATACATGGCTATATACCTTTCAAGGTACTACTAACCATGTTGAAATTAAATGTAAAACAAAATATATATAGCATAACAAATACGTTTTCCTTATAATCAATTACAGTGATTCCTCCTCACTGACATAGTGTAAATACATCTAGTTCCTGAGTTAATGATTTTCTGTTTTTGTTTTTTGAATTGTTTCACCGGTGGTAAGGTCTCTGCATACCAAGGCTGGGTCGGAAATCACCCGCTGATCACTATATAGTCCACAATATGCTGAGGTCCATTTTTTTTAGTTTTTTGTAATTTTGAATACACTGTAATGTCTGCCACAATGCATCATATGATAAATGCATCGTATGCATCGTGGGGTTGGAAAGACGGGGAAGAGAAGGGGAGAGGTCAGTAGGAACAGCCTTACCCGTCATACCCGTAAATACAAGCAGAGCAGAGCACCGCAGCACAAACTGAGGCCAGCAAGGTCATTATGCATTTAAACACGGGCATTTAATAAGCTTTTTACATGCATTCAATCAGTCAACGGTGCTTTTTTCCTTGGGAGTGTATGACCAAACTTCTTTTTGGCCTTGCCTTTTGCCTCTATGTTTTTCAGAAACCTTTGCCTGATCTGACCTTTGCCGTAGATTATGTCTCTGTAGACTAATGCAGCCCACTTCAATCTTAGTTTGGCCAACAGCATATTAATATGTATTTATTCAAACAACAAGTTTCTAATTTCTCTAAATATTGTTGAATTGCACTCTCTTTGCACAGTTAAGGACCAGTTTCAAGTTGTGAAGGTTAAATTCACAGAGTCACTCTTAACTGTTTGGAATCGGTGTACTAGACTTTCCTTGCCAGGACCTGGGTAGTCACTAAACAGGGATTAGGACAACCAGGTCTTATAACCCGGAAGTTGACATTCACCCAAAAATAATTATTGATTCGATTTTATGATTTCTATTACTTGTTAAATTTCCATGTTACATTATTGTATAATTGAACATAAAGGGTCCCATTCAATGACGATTTTTCATGTTGAGTTAGTTTGAATAAATCAAAAAAATGTGTTTTATGTACATGTTAATGTTTAAGTTATGACTTTATCTACTTAGAGTTAATTTATGCATGAATACCGAAAACTGATACCCCCCCAGAAAAGTCAGTTGTCTTAGTGCGTTGTATGCACCACAAAATTATTAACAACCTATATTTACAGCCAATGTTGGTACTTGTTCTCTTTGATTTATTCTGGACATGAGTTTTGCATTTGACACTGTGAATCACTTTCTAATGTGTTTGGTTTACTCTGTAAACTTGATTGATATTCACAGAAACCAAGACTGGTTTAAATGCTATTTATCAAAATGGAACTTTCTCATTTGTCATTAATGCCTCATTTTCTATGGCCCCTCTCATTTGAAGTGTTCCCCAGTTCTCCATCCATGCCCCCTTATTTTTTTGTATAAGCTGCAACTGGTAAGTATCATAAATAAACTCCAGATACTTAACCACTTTAATGCAGACACACAAATTTATGTTCCAATAAAAACCACTGAAGAGAGCAATTTTAAACGTCATTTATATTGTCTGTCAGAAATAAAGTGATGGATTTACCAAAACCTTCTTCAGTTAAAGCAACACTATGCAAGTTGTTCTACTTTAAAATAGCAGCTTCAAAATGACTCTGATGGTACCCTGTCTTAGAATAAAGAGGACAGTGCATCTTGTCATTCCCACTACTAGGAACGCCTGTTCTTGCACTATGTAACTTTAGTGAGTATATATCTCCTGTAAGAATTTTCATACATTAATATGTGAAGTTTTTTTTACACATATAAAAAATGCCGCAGGAGTGGTCATGTATTTTTTTTGACAGCACATTGACACCGGCATTAGCTCTTATCACCAAAATTGTATTCTCTCTTCAAGTTGACATCGGCGTAGGCGTCTTCTATGTGTATCTCACCCCCATCATGAGCTGTTTGTATTCTCTGTTTTTTCCCCCATTTTTTTGTCTGTAAGATGTCAGAAGTGCCACCAACAACATGTCCAGTTGGCCACACTGATAATGTCCAGACATTTTACTCAGGGGCTGGCAGAAAAACTCCAAAGATAGTCGACAAGAGCAACTGACTCACTCTCTGGATGATTCAGTAGAAAGTCCTGAGTTCAGTGCATGTCTGAAAGCAGCATGATTGTCAGGGCCAAGCATAATGTTGAAATGTAGATCAGGCAAATAGACTTAGAAATTATGAAAAAAATGTATTTATTTCCAAGATTTAGCTAGGAATCTTTTAAAATATCAATAATTCTGTAATTTTGTGGTACAGACTGCTTGGCAATTACTAAATTCAAGAAGAAAATATCACATCAGTCCAATTCTAACTTCTCTTCACTGGTTAACAACTCAGTTTTAGAACTCAAGATTCAAAATTTAACTGATGACTTTTAAAGCACGCCATATTTCAACTCCCAGTAAGGGTTGATGCTGTTCCCATATGGTTAGAGAACACACTCAGATCCTCAGGCATGGCTCTGCTGGCTGTGTTCATTTACTCATAAAAAGCTTTTCATTAACTTTAGCAGACTTATTGCAAATCACAATTATCTTTAATATTATCCCCTGTTGTTATCGTCTAAATTGTTGTGGATATTTGTAATTCTAATTTGTTTCTAATTTTTTTACCTTTATTACCTGATTTTGATTTCCTTATGTCTCGAATGGTTTCAACGTGCTTCAACAGCACTTTGTAAATTGCAATATAAATATGGTTATTATTTTTATTTGGAGTAGTATTGTGATCGTAGACCATAGATCATGCTGGTGGATGGCGATTAACAGATCAAGATGGGGGGCATCGTGATCACGGCTGATCATGGACTATGATATGAAAGACAGCTTCATATACAAGATGCCTACTCACATATTCTACCATTACTGACAATAACTCCATTTCAATTGCCATTGCAGATCCCTTCATCTCTATTAGACATTTTAGTATGTGTAAATGCTTTAAACATCGAAACACTTTCATTATGTTAAAAAACAGTTTCTTCTAATCAATGTTGTAAATATTGTCATTGTGCTGATGTTCTCAGCCACATGAGGCATCTAATGCACTTCAGTTTGCCCTGGGAGAGGGATCCCTCACATGTGGCTCTCTCTGAGTTTTGTCAATTTCACCTCAGTGAACAGGGTTTGTTTTGGTAGTTTGTTGTTGCAGTTACTAGAAACCGACTTAAATGTTTGATGTCCAGGTGGGAAACCATTTGCTCTTCAACAGAGAACCTACTGAAAACAAACGTGTTCTTTTCACATATGGTAAATGTAATGTATCAAAAGTAACAAGACACCTGGTAATATTAAAAGACCTCACAGTAAAATTGCTCTGCAGTTTGGAAAATACTGGATAAGAGATTTAAAATCTGTGAAACTGGCCTCAGATATTTATACTTTAGTATTTTACATTTACATTTTGATTATTTCTTTTCTGTGTTGTTTTTTTCCTCAATATTATACAGTAACACAGGTCTTGAACCGCATCAAACAAAGTAAGAATCAGTTGTACTCAGCACATCTGAAGTCATTGCCAACCATCAAGTTGAGGACCCTCTGTGCACTGTTAGGATGACTAAGTGCAAAATTTCTCTCCATTATTTATGAAACTTCTCAGTTTCTTTCCTTGCGCAGAGGTCATGACCCTCATTGCAGGGTGCAAAAGAAGGTTTGCGGGGAAGACATTTAAGATGACTTAAACTGAACTATTACATAATATAATTTTTTTTTTCATCATGTTGGGGAAATCCTCCATTGCTTTTGCCACAGTGTTGCTAATTCTGTGAAGATCTACTTTCCTGTTTTGCCCGTAGGACCAATTCACTATGTAATCACCTAACTCATGAAAATTGCAAAGGGGGTGAATAATTTAAGTAGCTGTGTTAAAAATTATCTGTTGTAGAGTGTCATAAAGGTAGTGGTCCAGAAACAGAAGAGACATAGTAAAGTAAATAAAAAGAAATCCAGGTAAAACATTTTTCTTTGTTCCTCATTTATAGGGTTCAAATGACATATTCCTCTGTTTCCAATATTTCTTTATTGTTACTTGAAGGCATGCTTAAATAGAGATGAGGACAGACCCTTGTTTCACAGTGGGAACATATTTTAGCTACGGCATTATACATTTTAATCTCATGTATGCAAGCACCTTGTTCTGCACCAGGAATGAAATGCTAATTGTGGCAAGATTGACTCAAAGTACAATAAACAGCAGTTTGAGGTTAGACCATTTGGCCTTGCACGCTTTACAAAAACCCCAGTGAAGGACATGATATTGAACTAAGCTGTTCAGCCTTATGGGAGACCAGCAGTGATTTGATTTGATTAAACACAACTGTGAAATCCCAGCTCACCAGGGTCTGCTCCAGTCAAGCCCTTCATAAAAAAAAAAACACAATTTGAATACACATTGCTTTGTCTGGGGGAGAATAAAGAAGTTATTTGTGATGAGGTATTGAGTCTGGATGTTGTTGTGTCGCATGTTAACTGAGCGAATAATTTTTACGGATTTTACAGCAGCTTATGTAATCGGAATGTGTGTGAGCAGATTTAAAAACCAGTGAAGCATTCTGAAATTAAGGGTTGATTAAAGGACAATGTATTAGTATTGTGTTTGAGCAACACAGGTCAAGTTATTATAGCTTGTTTCATCTTTATACAGTCTGATGGACCTGAAATATTCTACTTAATCAAATTCCTAACCCATTAAAAACCTGAGTCTTCTGCTGCCAGGGTAATAATGCTGAAGATTATGTACTTAAGTCTTGTGACACTGTTTTTTCCTTTCTGTGTCTACAGGAACCGTTCCGATTGATGAAAGTTCATTTACTCTCTGATACACTGAATATGTCACATACTTACACTTCACTTGAACACCTGGTTATGGCCAAACAAAAGGAAAACCTTATTCATGCTGATTTAACAACACAAAATTCTTAAAATGCAACACAACTAGAATACAACTCTGCTCGATGTGACTGGTTCACTTCATTTGACCTTCTGAATTTTGAGTATATTCATAATTATTTAAGTTTAGAGGAGAGAATTGGGGGAGAGAAGAAAAAAGAGGAGACCTGGAATAGGTGTTGTAGTTAAATTCAGTAAAATATATAATGTAGCAGTACCCATAAGTGCAATGGTGTTATCGATAATAATAGCAGCAGTGATAACAGCTCTGATTAATTACAGTAATACTGATATTAATTATGATAATAGTTGCCCTCAAGGCTTTCGTCCCTTGCACATTTTTCTCAAGGCACATAGTAAGATAGCTAATGCGCTTAATGACCAGATAGACTTAAGTAAGATTTTTGATGGATTTTGTCATGTCTGGCCATATGCAGATTTTGTTTCCACCTTTAAAAGAAAAAACTACATTTTGGGGCTTTTCTGCAACAGACTAAATATATTCAATAATGATAATTGTAATTACTAAGACTTCCTACTACATAGTACTTTACTCTTTGTTTTAATTCCTTTCAAGTTAAAGTGTGATGAAATTTAGAACTGCTTTGTATTACCTACACAATAATGTAGATTTATGATGAGGAACCGTTCAGGACTGTATATTCTGTGTCTGTCATATTAATACATTATCCTTTCATATAATCATGTGTGTAAATAATTTATATATATGAGAGTGTCAATATATACAATAAGGAAGACTATATGTAGCCCAGAACATAATGTGTCCTCATAATTAACTACTGAAATGGTTCATGAATTAAATATTGAGAAATATATAGGTCTGTCAGTTGCACATGACAACACACTCCACTTTAATATTTGTAGCTGATATTAAATGAGCCTTATCATTTTTGCATGGGGTGAAATTGGTTAAAATCCCACCTGTAGAATGACTGAAGGCAGCTCCACAGATAAAGTCCAAGTGTCCTTCAGCAAACGTATTACTCCAGTGAAACTGCTAAGCAGCAGCTAGTTGAAGATGCTTGGTACTTGGCAGCCTTGTGTACAAGTGTGTAACTGTGCAGAATTGATTGTGAAGCGCACAATTTTTAAAGAAAGAAAAACACTCAGTCAGCAGAGAGCTCAACAAAACACAACTGAAAGACTCCGAATCAAATCATACAACAATGATATCCTCACCACTTTAAACACGTGGTTAATAACCATTAGATATCTGGAGCTTTGAATGTTTACCACGTCACTGTGTCATTGAGAGGTCTGGAGGAAAAGTCTCAGCAGACAGTGCACACCGCTCAGATCCAGTCACTGAGCCAGGAGTTGTAAATGCCATCACATTAATGATGCCTCCAGGGTATAGACAGTCCCCTGCAACCATGTGCAGCATGTTTGTGAAACACAGGGTGGTCACAACCCGGCTGTCACATCCTGGCTGTTTAATAACCTCGTAGCCACAGTATCACTTTAATTACTTTGCTGTAATGAACTCAAGGAACCACTCCTCTTTATCATTCACCCCCAAAGAAAACCTGCTTAGACGGTGGATCTTTTTCATTTTTTAACCACATCTGCCTGCTGTGATTAATTTGACTTGTATGGCTACAAGACACCTTAAATACTGTGTGTGACGAATTCTATTTAAACAATGGCCCTTTTGTGATGTATGACTCATTAGAAATTGTTTTTATTGATAGACCCTTTTGAAATTTAATATGAAATGTGTATGTGTGTGTGTGGGTATTTTATACAGTATTCATGTCATTATCATTTTTCACCCTAAATGATTTCATAAATATACAGTACTATGAACCTGAAATGAAAACATAATATATGTAAATTGGGCTCAGTTGTCTGTATTCAACATTCAAATCCACAAAATATCAGCATTATGTGGCGAACATCAATATGAAAGGTCTGCCAGCAATCTTCTTTTCATGATAATTCAAGTCTACAAACATTGTTCTATATTTATTCATTTTTACCCGAGGTCATTCCTTTTCCCCGAAGTTTCAAACAATAACTGTTCTGTTTAATCCTTCCTCCCCATTTGCCCTCTAGCATACACACATTCATCATCATAGGGTGGCTCAAAAGGGACATTTAAAGTAATGTGTGAAGTATAATGATACAAATACAACATATGTTTTAATAATTAGAAAGAATCTATCTAAAAGTCAATGTGGGCTTGAAATATTTTAATTCACAAACCCATTGTGCTTGTGTGTTTGTTTGCATGTGTGTGAAATGTTGTATTTGTGACTTTTTTTAAATTGTACCGAATTTCTTGAAATTATCTCATGAACAGCAATCTCCCTGTGAATGTTGAAAGCAAATGGATGGAAAGATATCTATCTGTCTATCTATCTATCTATCTATCTATCTATCTATCTATCTATCTATCTATCTATCTATCTATCTATCTATCTATCTATCTATCTATCTATCTATCTATCTATCTATCTATCTATCTATCTATCTATCTATCTATCTATCTATCTATCTATCTATCTATCTATCTATCTATCTATCTATCTATCTATCTATCTATCTATCTATCTATCTATCTATCTATCTATCTATCTATCTATCTATCTATCTATCTATCTATCTATCTATCTATCTATCTATCTATCTATCTATCTATCTATCTATCTATCTATCCATCTATCTATTTCTCAGAGAGAGAGAGAGAGAGAGAGAGAGAGAGAGAGAAAGAGAGAGAAATAGATCACATATATATGACAACGTAGTGTTTACGTCCTTTTTTGAATTTAGATGCATTTTCTTTGAATGGGCACTCACTCAGCTTCACTTCCTTCTTACTGTAACATCTGGCCAATGGCGATCACTTCCTTCCCGAGCCCTGTTCAGAGCTCTTGACTACACAAAAAGGATGCGTGGACCATGCAGCCAGTGTGCTGATATATCCCATTCTAATAGGAATGACAGATTGACTGGTTTGCTTGCTAGAGCCTTTTTACAAAACCATAGATTGCTGAGCAGAGCCGCTGCCGAAACCTCAGCTGTCCCCTATAAATCCAGGGGCCGACACAGTGTCTATTTAGTCATAAATATGCATGGTGGACTCAATTACTCAGTGTGTTATATGTACAGCCATCCTGGCCATAGTTTACATTGAGCCCCTTTCAAAAACAAACCCGTTATTTATTTGACTCAGGTGAAGGAATCCGAGCTGTCACCAGTTTTGATTTGTATTTGCATGGTTTCAGGGCAGGAATGGCTCGCACAAGTTTGGTGATAGAAAACAATTTATTGAATTTCATAGTACAACACAGAACATTGTGCACTTTAATTGTATCTTATTTTTCCCTTTTTCCCGCCGTCCTCCTAGTGAGTTCACAGGGAAAGCATTGATATAGAAATCCCCAGGAGCATCTGTCCCTTGGTAGAACAGATGTGTCCTAATATCCAGTCCAGCATGCTTCCAGTAATTATGGGCAGTATATTAACAAACAGCTAATGTGAATAATGTTCAAGTTTTTTCTCAGCAGATTTCTATTTATTTATGAGCCAGGGAGTTGCTTTTGAGCTGTGCACCCCCCCCCCCACCCCCCCACCCAACACACACACACACACACACACACACGCCATCACCCTCTGTCTAAGTAGATGAAAAACATGTATGTGGTTTCTGTGTACTTTAAAGAGTTGGTTTCCAACCCAAACATCAATTTAAGGCGTTAATTGCCAATTACATTTAGGCAAACATCATCTTCTTCATTGTTTTCTCCCTGAACTGTCAAATCTCCATACACAATTCATCCACCCAGCATGATTCTGTAGCGTCTTCGCTTCATTATTCAGTGATATCCCACATAAGGGAACAGATGCTGTTAGCTGGTGAGAAGGGAGACGGACTGCTTATTAAGCATGCTCGAACTGAACTGAAAGACCACCCTCCGTTCTGCAATTATTCTACGGCCTCTGCCTCAAATTACAGCTTAATTGAACTTTTCACAGTCATTGCACTGCAAACTGTTCCTCGGGTCAAAGTTGACTGGGTGGCGAGGGGCGCTGCAATTTAAAGACATCATTAGCTCGGCTCATCTCATAATTATCTTCTTAGGCTGGTGGCTCTGCTCAGATGTGAGGTCAATCAGAAATACACTTATTTGCATGGAGGTGCATGTCAGCGGGTGGTGCAAGTGTAATTTCATCCTGGAGCAATAAATCTGTTACTGCCAACTGAAGTGTATACACCAAAAGATATGTTGCTACAACAATGTACAAATTGTCATCATTATTTTTGCCAGGAGACAGACAGTAAAGTTAAATGGGAGAAAATCAAGATTATATAATGTGTGAGAAAAAACACTTCTAGCAGATGAAAAGTTGAATTCACAGTCAGTATACATCCATATATATATATGATTACATTATTGATACAATAAAATGACACTATAATAACAATGTGACAATGTGAAGGGAGCTGCAGTGAGGAATCTCACCAACTCTTGCTAATTGTTTAGCAATCTGACCTGTGACTTTTCTTTTTTCATTCACTCTATACTACCTGCTCAGAACCAACCACAAGACAGACACTATCAGCTACTGGCTGCTGAGCATAGTGGAGTATTTGCTGGCCCAGCTCTACAGCAGTGCAACAGAAATACATTGATATTTTCAACCCTCAGTTGAAATTTCAATAATGAATGTGCCATCACTTAATTGCAAGTGGTGAGTGGGAAGTCACAGCATCAGGCAGGTCTGCCGTGTCATGTCAGGGCAGTGGTGCTTGGCTGCCTTGAACCGCGGCTGGGCAACTTGAGTCAACTATGGGTTGCTAATTATCCAAATATCCTTACCTGGATATTTCAAAACGGTGTACGAGGCTGAATTTAAACACAGTCAGCTGGCTTCTAAAACCCACAGCTGCCATGAGCCTTTGTGTATCAAGATACTGGAAACCAATGATAGCTCACTCCAGCAAGATGTTTCCTCAGCTCCTTGCACTCTGGAACATTGCACGTTGAAACCCTTCTGACTAAAGATGCTGGTTTAACAAGCCGATGTTGACCTTTACCCCTAGGAGAGATATATGGACCCCGACTCGGCTACTAGTATTTGTAAACATACCAGGTCAAGAATCCAATAAGGCCCAGGAGTTTGGTGCATTCTGGTTACTATTGTATTTCTACCTTTTAGGGAAATAGGAATACCACAATCCCTTTTCCCTTTTACTGTATAGATACACACGTTTTATTAGAAATTCTCCCAGCAGTGAGTGATTTCTAGCTAACTAGTACAGCTAAATTCGGAAACTCACTCCCGCCTCCTTCCAGTCTTCTCAACTACAGTCTAGTTTTCAAATATAGTCGGTCTGAAAAAGTATATTGAACAAACCACAATACATGGAAACACCAGAGGCAAACCACACTGTTGTGCTGCCTATACATTGATTGGTAAAGTAGCTGCTAGAACCAGATTCTTCTGGTTGGTTGAGAGCAAATAAAGAGCTAAAAGTAAGTGACTATGGCAACAAGCTGCTCACAGAAAAACTAAATAACATCTTAT
The DNA here is from genome assembly GCF_963576545.1 of Limanda limanda. Taxonomy (NCBI): domain Eukaryota; kingdom Metazoa; phylum Chordata; class Actinopteri; order Pleuronectiformes; family Pleuronectidae; genus Limanda; species Limanda limanda. Next base: position 30,333,505 of record NC_083637.1, on the reverse strand, counting down.
CAAGTTATTTTGACGGATGCATTTGCCAGTTTAAACATCTCGCGGACAAGGAGCAACATTCATGCGTATGTCGAGTTATGGTTTTCTAAGATACCCAACAAATCAAAGTCCAGTATTTGGTCACCCACATTTAATGCCAACTTTGTTTTGTACGAGGTACGTTGTGTACAGTGGGTTTTGCTAAAGGTAGCACTGTGACTAAAAGAGCCTATTATGTAATAGGTGGAAAGCCTAATGAGATAATATATGCTTAAATGCTTTGTAGAGCTGAGAAAGTGCAGTGTATAGTACATTTCTGACAATTTGACTCTGTGACACGTTTCTCATGACCAATTTTCATTTCAGTCAGACAACTCACGTGCGTACATTTATTGCAGCATTACAACAGATTTAGAGTTTGGCGTCTAGGCTCCAAATTAATCACTTCCCCATATGATTACACAGGAATGATAGGAGTGATGAGCAAATACTTGTAACCCCCCCGTTGGAGCCTACAGGTGGATGCTGGGGTGGTGGAGGGACTGAAGCAACTGGTGGCAATACTGCAGCAGCAGTGCGAGCAAGAGGGGTTGATGTGAAATGTCTCTCTGGTTAAATAGACCACCTGATGAAGTGGGTGTGTACTATAGATGGTTGTGGAGTGTGAGGTATGTCACATGATGAATGACACATGATGTATGTAACATGATTGGCGCAGTGCAGCTCGAGTTGCCTGCCAGAACTAGCTCCCCGGCGTCGCCACATTTGATGTTGTTAATGTAAGACATTTAATTAGGTCAGCTTTAAAGCAACTATCCAAAGAATCTTGGAATATAATAGGAAATTCTGTTTGTCAGTACCCTTGACTTACCACTTCTAGCAACAGTGCCTACTGTGGAGCGTTGGTTTGACAGATTTCTTTATACACGCTAGACTGAAGTTTAAGGGTTAGAGCCTGTGTGTTCTCATGCCGTTTGTAGGGCTTTTTTATCTTCAAGGACCTTAAGCTTAATTTAACACTGAATCTCAAATAAATATTAAGTGATGATGGCTATTTTAAATGATGTCCTTGCCTAAGGCGGCAATCGGTAAAAAAGAGTGATCAGTCTGTTCTCACAAAAGCATGGGACCTTCTGGAGTGATGTGATTTTCCACATGTTCATGAATAAGTCATCTAGAGCAAAACCGCTGAGATAAACAAATCAGTGCGGTGAGCTCAAACTCCAATTAGAGAATTGTAACAGATTGTTCATGTTTAGTCTACTGACTCCTGATAGAAGGCGACGCTGCGCTTTGCTTTCCCTCTGAAGGTCGAAGGCACTTTGAACATCCAGCACAGTAGCCTGAAAATGAGATTCATTAATAATTATCGTTGCCTCGCTCCAAGCACACTGGTAATGTTCCTGAGCAGCAAATATTAATATTTCAGCCCCGGTACGCAAGCTTTTAAAGCAGTCAGTCATTTGGCCCTTAAAATGGATGAAGATGTATGTCGTACCTCCTCTTACCTGGCTTTTCAAAACTCTCCTCCTTCCGCCTCAACCCCAACCCGTCATTATTGTTGATGTTGATATGAGAACTCAAGGTTTTAACAGGAAAATGCGGTGACAGCCTTGAAAATGTGCTGCAACCACTCTGCCTGTATTATACTTGAAGAAATGAATAGAAGATGAGTATAAGTAATTGGCTTCTAATTCTTTCAGAATGAAACCCAGTGAAAAGTAGCAGGTGGATTCAATGTCTGCTTTAAATCTTAGAAGCAGCAGATTATATGACCACTCACCAGTGGTTTATGGAAGACGCAGTTTGCCTCGGCAGGAATTTCTTGGAGATCAGAGCAGATCTGAGAAGAATCTGAACGCTGCTGGTGAGAGCAGGCTTTGTCTGTGAAATATGCACATTTCCTACAATGAATGAAGTCATTGTGTGGTGAAACTCCCTCGTCAATAGACAGAGAAATCTTTTTTCTTTCTATGCTATTAACTGACAATAGCACTTTCAACAAGCAGCAAGTTGCCTCAGTAGACAACAAGGTAGTTTTACAGGAACACATCAAGTTGTGGTTTTTATATTTGTTCTAAAATAAGTGAATCAAGGAGAGTGCAATAAGGACTGAGCCTCGGCTGAAAAAGTGCCATTGGAAACTGGGCAGTGGGGCATACACTGCTCTCAGAAAAAGTCCAGTGTGAGGAGAATGCTTACGAGCTAGTCTTTGCTGCAATCTCTATAGAGAAGAAATGAACTTGGACTCTCTGTGAAGTGTTGGGCAGGAAGATTGCTGCCCTGCTAAAGACAGTGTCAAGGTTACTGTTTGTGTCGCTGGAGATGACAGGATTACTCAGCAGCATCCAGTTTCCTTTGGAAGATCCCTCACTTCTATAACTTTGGGTTGGCATAGCCATCTTAAAATGGATTATTCAATTACTGCTTTTCAAACGCCTTCACAATACAGAGCAGGGATGCGGTCCGGCTCAGCCAATTTGGGACACTGCTTGAAATTCAATTCATGAGCTGGAAATGGAATCCTGGCTAACCACTGGTCTATTTCTGTCAGCTGTTTTTTTTTCTTTTCTGCCTTGTGAAGGATTGGCTTTGATTTAGGCTGCAGTTAGCGTCTCAGAAACTCATATTGTTATGGGTGGACGGTTTTGCAATTAATGGCAGCCTGAGACACAAACATGCCAAAAAGTGTTAGAGATAGAAGAATGCTGAACCCAGAGTTTGAACCCAGTTTCATGAGCCCAAGCCAAACTGATTGCTCCTGACCCTATGTCTGCTCTCTGCTGTGAATGAATACCAATAAAGTTTATGTTACTGGGAATGTATTTTTCTGGAGTTACCTTTCATTTGAGTCGAACACAGGGAAAAGGGAGCCGTTCACTTAATTCCCCCTCCTCTCCTTCTTCCTTGCTCTAGGTTCTTGTTTTGACTTCCTTCCTCTTTTCAACTCCTGCTTGTTCATCTAAAACCCTTAAAACACAAGCTTGGCTTTTACATTTAAAGGCCTTTTTTTCTGACTTCACCTCTTTTGTGACGATCAAGAATGTTTCGGCCGGAACAAAAGTCCATCACATTTTGTTCCACAACTCTTGTTGGTGTTAGTGCTGAAAAAGCTTTGACTGTGCTGAGGGTTACCCTGGGACGCGAGCAAGAGAGGGGGAGCAATGTTGTAAAAGAGATTTTCAGAGTCATTGTCATGGTTGGATCGAACAACTGAAATAAAATGAGGTATACTGGCTTTAGAGGAGGGTGTTTTTTTTACATCTCGTGTTTATCTTAATAACCAGACAAGTTACAGACGGTAAAAGCCCTTTTTAAAAAGTCCATAAACATGTGTTTCAAGCATGTAAGTATATGTATGTGCAATAAATACCAACTGTGAGGCACAAGCTGCCTCAGAGAAGGTTTTGAATCATCCACTCTTTACTGCGCTATGATGTGCAAGGCCAAAGGGCGTGTTTTCTGGCTTCACTTTCTGGCCTCACACACAAGAACACTTACCTTTGATTTCTGGAGCTTTATCATCTCGTTGTGTATTTGTAGTCCACGGGGGTTCGCCGAATCTGACAACTCAGGCCTGCGTATTGCCTTCTGCAACATCCTCAGAAAATCCATTTCTGCTATTGGCAGGGCATTGATTCCCTGTGAATGGATGGAGAGTCTAGGTGGGGACAGGAGATGACACTGACACACATACACACTCGCCGCAGAATTGGTTGATTAGTGTCTGCGAGCCATGTGGGCCTTGTTCATTGCAGCACCATTAATCCAATACAATATGTCTGCTTAATGCTGTGTGCCACGCAGACAGGCAACACTTATCATCTTTAACGCCTCTGGTTGGACACGACTGGGGAGGATCACAAGTATCTACATGCAGCTGCAAAAGCACAGTTTGAGGCAGGACACGGTAGATTCAAGAACTTCGTAGATCTCAGGCCAAACCAAATAAGGGTTATATAAGAGAAAGATGAAGTTAAGGAGTTAAATTACATATGGTTATGGAAAAGTTGGGCAACTGAAACACTAGAATCGATATTTTTATATCAATGTATTTAATTGAATTAATAAAATAAATATAGTTATTTATAGTGAGTTTCATCAGTTGGTTAAGGCACAACTTTAATGCTTGGGTTCACTCTTGCTGCTTTCAGTTGTTTCTAGAAAACAAACTTTAAAACTCTCAGTGTATGACTCAGTCCCAAACAACAGACAGGAATAGTTTGTTATGTTTGTAAACATAGTGGAGTGGACAATAGAAACCAAAGAGGGAATATTGCACCTACATTTATCAGATGGACCAAAACAAAATGACTGATGATGTTGCTCTGTAACTGTTCGATGTGTAAATAAACAACTACTAGATAAAAGGTTAAATATGAGCTATGGAATTGCCGAACATTGATGTTTTCCTGATTGGGATACTGAGTCAGAGCAATAGGTCGAATCAATAATTTGAGTCGACTCAAATTCACGAGAGGACCTGCTGCCATTAAAACAATTGAAGTGAATCGATATGGATTTAAATCTGGGTGACTAACCCTTTAAAGGTCTAGTGTGTAAAATTTAGGTGAAAGGGATTTATTGGCAGAAATTGAATAAAAAAAAAAAAAATCCTAGTTATGTTTTCACTAGTGTGTTTTATCTAATTGTTGTTTTCTTTACCCTAGAATGGGCCCCATATATTTAAATCTCTACGGAGGCTGCGAAGTGAAGGTTTACACCGGTTCTCCCTCATGTTTTTCATGTTTGGAATACTACTACTACTACTACTACTACTACTACTACTACTACTACTACTACTACTACTACTAATAATAATAATAATAATAATAATAATAATAATAATAAAACAATAGAAAACAACTTCTGGAAGATAAGGTCAATTTATCTTCATAACCCAATATTTGTTTTTCAACTTCACACCTGTAAAGTTTCATTATTGTGTCTTGCACAGCTATGACGTTATCACAGTGACAAGATCTGTCCACAGACAGACATATAAACCCCAAAGTACTCAACACCACCTCTGTGGTAGTTCACACTACGGTCGTTTTATATACAGGATCATATTTTGCCATGATTACACACTCACACGCACAAGCACACGCACAGACACACACACACACACAGGGTGCAAACAAAACCAGCCAGTGACCACAGAAGGAGAATGGAAGAGGCAGAATGAGCAGCACCGGGCTGTAATCACCACAGATGGGTCATTATCAGCATATGACTGTCTTTAAACCAAAGTGTTTCTCCTCCACACACTTGTTTAGAACACAAGATGCAACATGTGCTAGAAGGACATGACAGCGAAATGAAACATTGCTCTTGGTTGTATTTGACACTAAATATATCCCTTTACTCTTCAATCTTAATTTGTTGTCGCCTATGGATGTTTTTCCTTGTGGTGAAATGAATCACCTCTCAATCTGCCCATCTCATTCCCTCATGGCATCATGCTCTGCTGTGAACTAGAAAGCAGCCAGCTGTTGTGGTAGTCTGTGACCATTTGTATATACCTTTGTGCTGCTCAGTGCTCATCAGCAATCACCATAACCTCGGGTTTAGAGACATGGAGAGTTTCAGGGCCAATATCAAAGAGACACTCGTTCATCGCCTGAGACACTGTGAATTCTCACCGAGACATTATACAATTATTAATCATTGAAATATCCATTATTCAATTTAGTCGGCAGGTTTCCCAGTATAGCCTACAGGTGATTCTCCAGCTTGCCCCTCAGCTCAGTGAAGGAAAAGGCATCAGCATATCGCTCTGTAGAGGCACGATCAATTGCAAAATGCATGCATATATAGATGTGTTCAAATCTCATGTCCCAATGTAAGCTAATGAATTCTTTACTGCTGTTTTATTAGTCATAGACTCTTCCATCCCTGACACTTCACTTGATTGGAAACATGTTAGAGGCTCAAAAGAACTGAATCCAAACAAGTTCAGGGTAAAAATAAATCAGTATTATTTGCTTAATTGGGTGATTTCTTCTCCCTTGAGGAAGGCTCCTGATACAATCTGCCACAGGAGGAAAATCTACCAGCAATAGCTTCCCAGAAAGAATGTGGCTGTGAGCGGGAACAAACGAGCAGCCGAATAAAAATGAATTGTATTACTGACTGCTTTAATTACAAGCGACCATACGGTGGAACATAACAAATACGGAGAAAGACAGTCGCAGTATTATCCTCCATCTCCCAGTCCGGATGCTCAGCTCCTCCCCCATGCGCGCGGGGCTTCATTTGATCAAATCCTTCAACTTGGACCACTTAGGCTCAGCTGCACTTTTTTACAACACTGCATTTGGGCACCGCCACAACTTACGCAGCAGTTCCTCTTCCACAGCGCAGCAACAATTAACACACAGCGGCGAGGCAGAGAGAGGAGTGAGGGGGAAAAAAAGGACTTCGTGCCTGCACCGCATCTTTCTGCGCCGCCAGCCATGGAGACGGGCTCCACATTTTGCCCAAAGTGGCACAGTGCGCTTTGGCTTTTGCCTTTGATGATGCTCAGCTTTTTCCACGAAGCCAAAGCTGATATAACTTGCAGGTCCTGTCAGCCTGGAAATAAGTGGCGCGCACAGGAATTACTGTTGAATCTCGACATGAGTTCATCCTCGGCGGGGTTGAAGGGAGAAGTTTTGGGACGCGGAGCCGGGGCGGCGGGTGGAGAGGGTCGGCGGCTCCGTTGCGCGGCGGGGTCCGCTGACTGCGCTCCGGATGAGGCGGAACACACGGGGCCAGGGCTGGGGCGGAATACACGCAGCCTGCGCGCAAACGGTGACATTGGTGAGAGCGAGTTTGCGAAGACTAAAGTTTCATATGTGAAAATGAGTGGCCAGCGGAGGTCCAGCGACGGGGCCGGTCTACCCTCTGCCGTCTCACCCATAAGGCGCACCAGAAGGAGCAGTGGTAAAGATGAAGCCAGGTCCCCCGGCTCGGCCCAGAGTCAGGACCCGGGAGAGGGCACCGGTCCGGCGGCGGCGCCACGCAGACTGACGCGCTCCGAATCGCGCAGGAGCGGAGAGGAGCGGAGAGCCGCTGGTCCGAGGCAGGAGGAGCTAAAACTTAATAGTTCTACGTTCGCCTTGACCGGGGACTCGTCTCACAACCAGGCTATGGTGCACTGGTCCGGCCAGAACAGCAGTGTAAGTCATTCCTTATGTCCACTTTAAACATGCGCCAATCCACAGAGGGAGGGAAACGTGCGCTCATGTTGTCTGTCAGGAACACATTACTCAGGAGAGGAGCCAGATCTCGGCCTGATGCGCTGGGAAAGGTGTGAGAGAGAGTGTGTGTGTGTGTGTGTGTGTGTGTGTGTGTGTGTGTGTGTGTGTGTGTGTGTGTGTGTGTGTGTGTGTGTGTGTGAGTGAGATAGAGCTAGAGAGATACAACCAAGAAGAGAGGAACAATCTCCCTCTTGTTTAATTGATGTGTTACTTCCCAGCTCATATCGCTTCCATCTTTGTCTTCAATAACAAGGGTTGAAAACGGGGGCTTCAGCATGATCATGAATTATAGTGGAGGATACTAACAGTCAGTGGGTTTATTCAAACGGACACTATTCAAGCCTCACCATTGAGATCAGGCCTATCCCTGCACTTTTGGTTGGGTTGAGTGCTTTTCTTTGTCAAGAGTGAGAGACTGATCTCCAGTGTTGAAGGGAGAGAGAGGAGAGAGAGAGAGAGAGGGAGAGGAAAGGGCTTTATCACCGGAGTTTCCTCAGACTGGGCAGCTGCATTGATGTCAGGATAAAGCATGTTGAGCACGGAGCATTTCTGACCAGCAGGCAGGATTTTCAAGTAGCGCCGTAGGTTGTGGGAGAGGTTAAGCAATCTCAGCCCTCCTCCCTCCTTTCTGTGAGACCACGTTTCCTGAGCCACGGGCCTAAAGCACCTGCAAAGTTTAGAGCTGAAGAGTGGCCTCTCTTCGCTTGCTGGCTTCGGATCCTTTCATGTGAAGGCAGGAATGAGCAGATCAGGTGTTTTGTCCGTGTGGCGTCAGTCCTCAGGGGGAGGAAGGTATTTACAGGTGCTTCAGCCTTCAGAGCAGGCAATCAATTGTTCTATTATTAGTTTTGGATGTTAGTTTAACGGAGAACATTTCCATTCTGAGGGACCAGCAGCGGCAGCAGCTGCTCGCCCGTGTAGCCAGAGAAACTGGCCAGTACAGAGAAACCTGACATCTAATGTTTTGGAATCAATAAAAGGTTTAGAAGTAAAGAAGGACTTAATAATTAACACTCACCTTTCTAAAAGAGAGACATTCGAAATTAAATTATATGCAGAAAATAATACAATAATATAATGTGTAATTGTTATTTAGAATTTGATTAAATTGTCCATATTTCCTTTTAATTGATTAATTTAGCTAAATATCAATAAATAGTGAAACAATGCCAATAATGTCTCCTCTAAGCCAGCTTTTTTTGTTCATCCATATTTTTAAAATCCCAAGATAATGAATTCACAATGATGTAAAATGGCACAAATCCTTACATACAATTTCTGGATTTGTAGAATTGAGGGTATTTTATATGAAAAATGACAGTTGCAGAGGACATTCATTTTCAGTGCTAAGGTAATGTTCAGGTATCGGTACAGAAAAACAACATGTCAGACTCCGACACACATGTTCTAGGCTGTCTTTTAATGAGTTTCAACAGCATTAGGCACCCAGCCTTTGTACAAGTGAGGATAACGTCAGACATGTCCTTCACCTGAGTTCAGCCCCTTTGACTGCACGTCCTCAGTCACGCCACAACTTCTGCAATTTATTAAAATGTCGTCCGCCTCAGTATTAATAAGAAAACAACATGAGAGGAATGAAGTTTGTGTGAGTTCCGTCTTTGTTCGTCAGAATGTCCATTTGTTTCTAAATGACCTTTTTAGTGTTGCAGCCCCTGTCTCCTTGGAGCATTAATGTGAAGTGTATCTACAGTGTAGCTGGCAGTGATGCTGGATGTGTCATTCTGCACAGTGTCGTCCATGGTGCAACATTTTATTGCATGTTTTACCAGCTGGCTTTTATTCTGCTGCATCTTTGTTCGTTCTTCAGAGACAACAAATTCTGGATGCAGAAGAAAAAAAAAGCTCTTTGTCTTGTTTTGCATCCGAGCAGAAAACAGAACATTTACAAACACACTTTATGTATCCCTGCCGATAATGGAATCCTATAGATTATTGCTTTAAACTTTAATTAACATTGGGAAAAGCTTAACCTAAAAAAAAAAAAAAAATTGCTGGGGCGCAATTCAAATGTATTCATCTGCTGTGAGGACCGATGTCTCCACACGGCTGCATACTTTTCTTCTGAGTCAAAATATAATTAACATCAACTGAGCATCAAATGCAATTGGTAATGCAACCAAGGCCTGAATAAAAAATTTACATTTGTCCTAAAACCAAGCTTCCACAACTCCATGTCCTGACGGCTGCACCACTGCACTGCTCAGTGTTACAACCACACCACTTAGCCCTGTCTGTAACAAAACCAATTACAGTCAAACACGTATCAGCGGCTCCATGCCCTGCACTTCCCTTCTGCCTGAAATTCCATCCTGTGCTTCAGGTGTTGACAAACTATTGTAGTTTGTGACAAAAAGTGACCTTACAGTGGAGGCAAGAAAATAAATACACCTGGAAATGTCAAAGATTCTGGCAAGGATTTTCCATTTATCATTGTTATTTTCTTTCCTTGCTGCCATTTTGTGTCCGCCCTCAAAACAAAACAGACAATCATCACTATTTATCAGCCCTGTTTGTTTTTTGCCATGTGAAAGATGCTCCTTTTGTAACCACAAAACAATTTGCCCTTATTCTTTCAGTTGACGCAAACAACTTACTTGAGACATGCGAGAAGAGAGGATCTGGCATTAAAAATGTAGAGTTGTTGCTATAAGTGGCAACAGACGTCCTCGGTCTTTACAATCTGAGCTGCTGTATAAATAAACACATGAGTAAACAACATGGCACGGAGCTAAAGTGAAAAGGATACAGATAAAGGCTCTGCTGCTCGAAAAATTTAACCTTTAAGGCATTTACAAGGCTCGTCTGTTAAGCATCCAACATTACTGGAAGCCTGTATGTCAGATTGGATTGGAGGTTATAATTAGGACTCATGTAGCATTGCCGCAAGAGTCATATAAGCATTGTAGGCCAAGAGCAAATAGAGAAAAACATGTATCATTAGTACAAATACACGTGCAGCAGTTGAATGGACTGTACTTAATTTAGTAAATGATGGAAACGTGATTATTATAAGAAAGAATGTAGGATGTTGATGTGGAGACTCAGGTCAGTTTGTGCTCATTCCTTATGCTGTTTAATTGTGCCGGCATATTAATCTGGACTGAAATAAAAGCTGCACTGTAAAAAAATGCTTTGTGTTGCCTCCACCCCCAAAGGTTTTGAGTTCAAACTTAATTTTGGTTTAAAGTTTTTCCATGATCTGATCATGACCCGAGTTTTGTACCACTTAAAGCAATGACCAAAAATTTAACTTACTCTCTATACTCACCCGAGAAGAAAATGTGACCCTGTGGCTACATTATTTCATCAAACTGTGTTATTTTTATTTATTCCAAGATTTACTTTGTGATTTGGTTAGAATCTATTTTCTGGCTAATCCACTTTCTCACAACCTTTCCTTTGTGGTCGTCTGCTGTTTCTACACTCTAACATAATACGACACTGTAGTGATGGAGAGGAGTTAAAATTATTTAAGTCATTTGACCAATTTTTTCCTGTTTCGTTTTTTGACAAAAGTAATGTAATGTTTAATCCCAACTGGAAGGACTAGTCTGGTCAAATACAAACACTGTGTGTTTGGCTGTCATGTGATGGGTTTGATTGAGATATTTTGCTAATCCACAGCACTGGACATGCTGTCACACACCTTGTCCCATTTTCTCCGTACACATCTACCGGATGAGGCAGATGGCCGCCCATATTGAGTCGAGTTTTAGAGTTTTTTTTTCCTGTAGAGGGTTTTTTTCTTTTCACAGTTGTCAGTGCTGCTCGTTGTGGGAACTTTAGGTTTTTGTACAATTTGGCAAGGTCTCGTCCTTAGTATGTAACCTTCCTTGACATAATGTGTGTTTTGATTTGGTTGCTATACAAATAAAACCCAATCGAATTTTGTTTTGATTTGAAACCCACCATTAAAAATATATTTTTCTATAAATAACCAGAGTGCCACTGTTCACAAGGTTGCCTCACAACAAGAAGGCTCTGGGTTTGAATCTACCGGCCTGGACTGCTCTGTGTGGAATTTGCACATTCTCCCTAAACATTGGCCTGTGTTGGTTAGGTCAATTAGATACTCTAATTGCATGTGGGAATGTGATGATGGATAGTTGCAGCCCTGTGATTCACTGGCAGCCATTCCAGGGTGCACCCTGCCTCTCAAATGTCACCTGGGATCGGCTCCAGCCTACCGACAGCCCTGAGAGGATGAGCATTGTAGCTCATCATGAAGCATTAGGGGGAAGTTACCTTCACTTTCTTTGCTCTTTATGCAACACAGGTTAACATAGCATACATTCTCTTCATCCATTGTGTGCTGTATGGAAGATTTTTTTCAACCCCTTTTTGGCTGTGTAGTGTTAACATGAACATTGTTCACATTCACTATCTGATAATGGGAAATAGACTGTAATTATGTAGCACTTTTCTTGTCTTCCACTGAAAGTGCTTTACAGTACAGTTTTTCGCCATTCACCCATGCACACACACACATTCATACAGTGCAACCACGGGCAGGACTTGGGGTTCAGTATCTGGTAATGGACAAGCATGTTTTGGTGTAACTTCGTCTATCAGTTTTTCCACTCCTAATAACATTGTATTCTCCTCATAACTCAGATCATGGCAACATCACTGAAACCAACTATTTTGGTTCTTGTCTGAGCAATGACAACAAGATAAAGAAATAAAGCCTAATAATGTATTCGTGAAATTCAGAAAAAAATAACTATTTTCTTTACGGGGTCACAACATTTAATTTCTAGTAATAGTGTTAGCTAATCCGGCTTAAATTTTTTGCTTGTTGTTTTTAAGCCATTATTCGTAGATTTGTATTGAGATAAATTTCGATCGGTAGTCGTACATACATTTTTTATACTCACCATGATTTGAAATTTTGTTTACATGTGGTTTTAATACACTGTGAAACACATAACAGCACATTCAGCTTCATCCGTGAAGAGACGTCATTGTAGCAGTGAAAAAAGTCACTGAACTCAGTAATTTAATCTGCAGTCACTGAACTAGTTTGGAAAATAAAGACACATCTGAGTCCTCATTAGAAGCACGGAAACATTGAATTAGTTTTACACCACTGTGTCAGAATTACACACACAGAGTTCTTGGTGCTGGCAGAGCAGCATTACGATGCTAGGAAAAAGGTTACAGGCAAAGAGCAGTCTCACCGTGGGACCTGTGGCATATTGCTCAGATGGATGTACCACACGCACTGGGACAGCATTATTTACATTATGAAATGTCAGGAATTAAGTACTTTGGCCTGTCAGTCAGATCAGTCGGCCTGACATCTTGTCTGTCAGTCTGAGAAGTTTACTCTTGAGCTTCCCGAGACGTATTGTCCTGCTGCTGGAACCAGTCCAACAAAAGCAAACAGAAGCAGGTGAATTTGAAATTGAAACCCTGCAGAGACAACAGCAGTTTTTCTTTTCACAGACGAGCGAGTGATCTATCAAAAGGTTTTTCTGCCAATTAATGAGGAATTGATCACAGGACACTCTTTGAAGAATTTTTGAGAAAGTCACTCACTGTCCCATGACAGTCTGGCACTACCTCTCTAGGTGTTGAGGGAATCTATTTATGTTTGTGTATGCACTCTCATTGCCATGGCAACAGCTAATTTACCACCAACTCAAAGATTTGTTTCAAATCTCCGCTGTGCACTGACATTTCCTCCACACCATCAAGCCTTCACAATTTGCTAATTTTGAGACATTTGAGGGCTGTCAATGCCACATGAAGTTGTGGTACGAGCAATAAATTGAACACATTTACAACCTGCTCATCCAAGATGGCAGAAATAATCAAATGTAATTTAGGGGAGAGTTGTGCAGCGAGGAAAAGTGGTGTGGTTAGCAGACAATTTGACTCACCTTTTTATACAGTACAGTATTATTTATTGTTGAAAAAGGACAGTGGTTTAAAGGTTAAATTAAAAGTTATTTATATTTTAGCTTGACAACTTTAGGGATGACAATGTGTGTATTTTGGTTAGGCCACAACATTTCCCCAAACAAATATCTCAGTTAAATGGATTTTTGTGTCATTTGGTTGAAATCTACAGATTTTTGGCCATTCACCAGCTTTCCACCAGCATATCACACCTATACTGTGAAACTATGAAAAGTAATGGATTATGGTGGTCAACTGACCTTTCCTCAAGCACCAGCATGCAGTTGAGATTTGTGTTTTTTTAGATTTTACTTGTGGGATCATCTATGGTTTGAACCAGTACCACCATCAGGTACAATTTCATTGTATGTATGTGTGTACGGATATCTATCTATCTATCTATCTATCTATCTTTCTATCTTTCTATCTATCCATCTATCTATCTATCTATCTATCTATCTATCTATCTATCTATCTATCTATCTATCTATCTATCTATCTATCTATCTATCTATCCATCTATCTATCTATCTATCTATCTATCTATCTATCTATCTATCTATCTATCTATCTATCTATCTATCTATCTATCTATCTATCTTTCTATCTTTCTATCTATCCATCTATCTATCTATCTATCTATCTATCTATCTATCTATCTATCTATCTATCTATCTATCTATCTATCTATCTATCTATCTATCTATCTATCTATCTATCTATCTATCTATCTATCTATCTATCTATCTATCTATCTATCTATCTATCTATCACTGGCTGTCCCTTCACTTCCTTGTTGTTAAGCTTTTGAAACTAATCACATTTAACAGTGTAGAGAGACAGAGATAGATTCAAAACAAAATCCCTTTTCACACTGAGACACCTGCAGTGACAGGAAATCAGCTTGAAGGCATGAAGAGATGAAAGAGAAGAGGCAGAGGGAGATGAGGAGAAAGATACACGGGAGAGAGAGAGAGAGAGAGAGAGAGAGAGAGAGAGAGAGACAGAGAGAGAGAGAGAGAGAGTAATCAAATCAATCAGTCAATCAATCAATCAATCTATTTTGCTCTGGTTACAACCCACCAAATGGTTAATCAAAAAGGGTTTTCCCTTGCTTTGATGGACACTTGAGGGAACACTTTATATGAGTTGGCTACACTGGATGCGTGAGCTTCATGGAACCTCTTTTCATTTCTGCACTCATTTGATCAGATCAGAGCGGCCACACTGCCTGCATGAGACGTACCTGACCACTGCTCTTCTAGACAGTTGGGATATCGCCTATTTTCTCTAAGGACTGCAGACAGGGAAAATGATATTTTACAAAACTTCCTATGCCTCTATCTTTTATGTGTCACACACATATGTGTTTGTGTTGACTGAATACATGCATTCGTTTTAACAAAGTATTTTAGTCTTTTGTATTTAAGGAAATATAGTATTTACTTCAACACCAATAACCCCATGTAGCAGCTCTGCAGACGTGCTCCCTGTGTGAACAACAGACGTCTGTGAGAAGCAGCAGATCAGTGTGGCCCAAGCGTAAACAGACACCTGGTTGGCTTCTTTAACACTAGTGAAAACTTTTTTTTATAACATCACAACACACACTGTGATAAACATCACTGCATTTTTTACAATACACCTCCTTTACATGAATACTTTTCACACTTCACAAAGAAGAATGAAAAAGCTGAACAAATAATCTGTGCCTCTATTTTAAAGGTAAGAAATATGTATCAAATTACTGCTTGAAGTGAAGAAAAGGTACATATTATTATTAGATGACTTTAATGGACTAAATCATACTGTTCTCTAATGTGTTTTTTCCGTAATTCCTATACTTTCTACTCCATCTGCTCTTGTTGTAAGAAACACCTGTCCATATTGTTCTTCATACAGCTAATTATGGATGTTGAAATAAAGTCTGAGTGATTTTTTTGTTAAACTAAGTTTTGTCTTTAACCCCTTAAATCTGAATAATCAATGGCCTCAGCCATATGAGACTGTTGTCTACAAATATCTTCCTCATCCCATTCAAACAGGTCCCTCAGGACTCCTGCTCCTATTTATTCGTCAATTTCTGATAACATAAGACCACTTGCATGCTTGGACCATGTGTCTTGGCCACACTCACACTGTAATTACAGTGTGAGTGTCCAAGTCAGGTTGTGAACATTCAGTTTCAACCCCAGCAGAGTATTATCTGTGTGCTTTCAGACCCGTTACTTAGCCCATCCTGCTGAGAGTAGATTTAAAGACACATTGAAACAGCAAATATAACCGAAGCCACTGTGTGGGCTAAGCGATCCTCGGGGTATGTGCCTGGCAGTGATCAGGCAGGCGGACGCTGTCACACTCTGCTGAGCAGCATTTTACTTGCCATCAGGCTGTATATGCCTGTAAACAAACTGGGATTTCCGTCCTGTCTTTCGTTTGCATGAGAAACCATCCCACGTGAAACACTTACAAATAAGTCATTATTTGCTTTCCTCTGACGTAGTATGCTGTAAAGGCGTCTCTGGAGTAGTCAGGGTCTTCCTGTGGGCAGGCTCTCGACAAATATTATACACTTTGTGGGTAATATGTTGGGGCTCTCTCAGCCAAGCCTGTGAGGCCTCAGGAACGCACACTTTATTTCAGTAAGTACCCTTAGGTGCTCCTGAGAGTTTCATTTCTATTGCTACCACCTTTCTGTTTCTCACTCTTCAATTTCTTTTCAGTCATTCAATGACATTGTGTCTGCTGGTGTTTTGCAGGCCACTCGATTTTTTGCCCCTTCAATTTACAATAAGAGGGAAGAATTTGTCTTGTACTCAACGGAAATGGATTTATCCTTATTGGAGGCTGATTACTTAAGACCTGTGTTTTGTCTTTTCCCCCATCTTAAGACATATACTTACATTTTCTACAGGTTGTGGATCCATTTATGTAGTAAAGTAGTGAATGATTTTCTGTTAAACACATGGCATTAATTCTTCTGCCTACAAAGGATTAGTTTATTAATTTATTTTATTTTTCAAGTCTTGTACACAAGTTTTATCACTCTCCTTATTAGTTATGTCATATGATATCAAATATCAAATTACAATACTGCCTTCCCTTTTGAGAACAAACTCATCATATTACAAGAATATTTGAAGATAATGTTGTAATTTTACGATAATAAAGAATAGTATGTTTCATGCTGGATTTTTAAAATCCTGATCCTTATGATAATGTGCTGCTGATGTGCCAAAAGTGGGGGGGGGGGGGGGTGTTGAGTCGGATTTTGAGCTGGACACCATTGTTTCTTATACTCTAAACATGTTGCACTTAATATGCAGACCTAACTTTTTTATTTTGATAAGGGGTTAAATAGAAACTTTGATATCTTTTTGAGTTGCACTGCTGACATAACTTATAAGCCCTCTTTTTTATTTATTTTTATCACGTTGGAGTTGCTAGTTTAAACCTACAGTTTTGCACTTTAATATTTGAGCCTTTGTTTACATTTTGTTTTGTGCTGCATTATATGGTGACATACAGTTTGTTGTTATCAAAATAAAATTAACTGAATTGAAATGGTCAATTTGATTTTTTGGAGGAAAATTAATCGTTTAGATTAATCGACTAATCGATAAAATAGTCATCAGATTAATCGATAGAAAAATAGTCGTTAGTGGCAGCCCTACTTAATATTAAAAAAAATTCAAGTTTGCTGTGAACATAGCAGTCAGGCCTCTTATTTCAGAAGCAATGAACCATAACAGTTAGGTTACCAATAAAAGGTAAGCCTACTACTTCTTTGCTTTCAGCCAGCTACTCAAACAGACAAGCAACAAAATAACAAACAAACAAAATACACAGGCAAGTGTCGGCCTACTTTGAAATAAATTAAACACAGAACTTTGTAGGGCTATTTGAGTCCTCCTCATATTTGTGGAAAATGTATGAAATAAGAAGTACCCTATTTTTAAATAAATAAAACCAAATAGCTGCAGCCTAATCGTGTAACGGACTAGGTTTATGTTTATGTTTGGTTTTGACTTATGTTCAGTAAAACACTGTGTTGAAGGAGCGTTCTGATGTCCGAGTGTCAGTGAAGGGGTCTGGGTGAGACATATGACTGTTTGGACCAATAGGATGGTTGCTTGGGGATCGGGGCTTTTTTAAAAAAAATAAAATAAACAAGCGACGCTTAGCCTGGCGGGGGGGGGGAGAAAAGCCTGGCGGCCCGCCAGGCCTATACAGCACTGGGGGAAACCCTGGACTAAACGCACCAAGTCGTGTTGAAAAGGAAAAGTCAGCATTGGTGATCAAACAGTGTTTAAGCCTGTTCAGAAACGGAAAAGGCCTGTTTACCTTTTTCCAAATAGAACAAATGGGGTTGAAAACACACTTGTTTCCGTCAGTCTCTCCTTAGAGTCATTCTTAGTACTGCATGGGATTATTCACACACGGGAGGGAATGAAAGCAGTTTTGTGAAAAATGAAAGGAGATCTCTTGAGAGAGATGTTCAAACTAACAAACACATACTTCTCATCCCCACATCTGGCCAATTGCTTCGTGAAGTGGACATGCCTCTCAGATTGTTGCTGTTTGAGGAGTTACAAACAGTGTCAGATGCATCCATCCGAATCCGACGTTTGAGAGGTGTAGAGGAAGGGTTGGTTTCAGACGCTGTTTGACATTTGACGAACACGCAAACCTTGTGGTAAAGAGCTTCCTTGGGCTTTACATGCCACTTGGATTTTAGATTTCCCTTTTAGTGCTTGAGGTTCACTCATTTGGAAACTTTGATCTTGTCTGTCTCTGAACCTTTAATTTTTATGAGATGGCAGCTGCAAAATATAACATAGAAAAAGTTAGCTGATGAAAAGCTCTCTGTTTCAGGTTTTCAAAAATTCAACCCCAACACCTTAATGTTGTACCCACATCAAGAGGAGTACATGGCAGAAAGCCAGACGCCAGAGGGAGATAAGTTTGTGAATCCGAACTAGATGTCACGAGAACCGATACTTCAATATCAAGGCGATTCTAACATTCTAAAAACGTTATAGTACTCCTTGTTTACAGTACTGGAGGTAGCAAACAATACCGACCAGTCAAGGATGGTAGCCGCCACTGCTTCGGGATCAGGGCAGGCGTACAATACATGTCCGATGTCCTTGAACCATGCCGTATTACTCCGCCACATGTCCTCCCTTCCCGCTCCCCCGCTGACCTGCACTCACTTTGCAAGTTGGCGTCACTGGTCAGAGGTTTTTGGGACCAGTGCAATGCTTGGGGTTTGCTTTGTGTTTGTTTGATTCGCTCTGGAGTTTACGAGACACGTAATAAACATAACATTGTGTGTGCAGCCCCTGCTGTATTCATACAGTCATTGAGCTACCTGATAACAGAAATCTGATAATTTTCCTACATGCCACTGTTCTGCTTTGTAATGTTATAAGTCTTTTCTTTGTATTTATTACTTGAAGGTTACATAGCTTCTGTTGTTTCTTGTATGTGGAAATGTAGTAGTTAGGATTTATTGTTGGTATCGAATCGGGTATCGAGAATTGTGGAAATTTCATGTATGGGTATCGACTGCTAAATTTTTGGTATTGTGAGATGCCTTATAGGGCGAAGTTAAAAAAAAGCGTCAGAGATCGACTGATCTCTCTGCGTTTTCTTTTTTTGTTGCAAATTAAACAGATGTTGAGTAGACCCCTGTGTTTAAGTGTGTTACTTTCTTTCAGCTGAAAATTCAAACTGTAGTGTATAGTGATGTCAGAAGGAGATTAAAACTCATCACTTCGTTTTGGGAAATGAATAGCTCAACCTTTTTCTTTTTTAATATTCAGCACATTAAAAATACAAAATAAGCACACATTAAATAAAATACCAGATACAAAGAGAACCCAACAGTTATACACTGACAGTGGTTATATATTAAATGAATATTATAAGTTTACACAATTGCTTACATACACATAATGACATGTAATATATAGCTTTAATTAAGGGGTAGATATTCAGCGCTGCACGGCATCAAGTCTAATGCACCTAATATCGAGTTCAAAGAGAGGACAATGGACTACCAAGAACTAATCACAAAATTATTCATCCAAACTGATATTATGTGCTGATTTATTTTTCAGAACTAAGGAGTGTGAGCGGCCTCTATTTCTGTAGGTGAGGCAGTTGTATTTCTAAAGCACATCATACACAGAGGTAGATTCTGTACAGGGACAGTAAAAACAACACAGAGACAAGGTTAAAGAGAAATTTTTTTAAGATGAGAAAGTCTTTCAACAAATTTCTAAAACACAGTTGAAGCTGAATAAAAGTGATTAAAACTATGAAATGAGGTAAAATTATTAAAAAGTTTTAGTACTTAAATGAAACAAAAAAACTGATAGAATTGAGTGAAATATTAAATGATAATGATAAATAATACTCTTAAACACTGATGGTATGACCATAGATTTGATAAAGTAATTTAATAAAAAGCTGGATTTAATAACTGCAATGGATGGAGAATTCCTAAGACCATCAGGCATTGGGTTCAAATGGAATAAACTAAACATTTGTAAAAGGAGACTTTCCCCGTATGTCCTTCTAGATACAGTAAATGCACTTTATAGTGAAGTGGCATTATCTCTTTACAAACATCAGTGCACCTTACCTTCAGTGCTGTTGCTGGTGACATACGTGCAGCAGCCCATCATCCCCGCGATGTGATTGACATTTTGATGTGAATGATGGCAATCAAGGTGATTGGTGTGTGGGAGAGACGAGCTCCGCGCACTATTAGGAGAGAAGTGAAGCGCTGCTTAGAGGGTGAGCTGCGAGGTGGAGCGTGCTCAAATAAAGATTTTGTCCGTTTTTGTGACAGTTAGGGGAATAATGTAATTTGCACATAAAAAACAGACAGTGTTAAGGAAGAGCGCAGAGTTAAATTGCTTCTGAAAATATCCGAACAAGTCAGATTTGCAGGATGGACTTCATAGAGATGCAGCCAATAACCTCTGACTGTGGATTTTAGTCTGAGGCAAAGGGCTCGATTGCTGGACACTGTGTTCATACATTATCTGCTTCCTTTGAAACCTCTCCCCCTTGTAACAATTCTGATTGACAAGGAAGATTCTCACAGCTATTGCAAGGTAGTCAGAGGCCTTCTTTCTGGAGGCAGAGAGTCCCATCTGTGGACCATTTCTGGGGCACAAATTGAATCACTGGCAATCTGTAAACCACAGGAATGTGTCTGAAAGTGAAGATGAAAACGGTGTCTTTCAAGAGCCCAGCACGTTGACTGAGAGCAGGAGATGAGAGGGCTGGCCAAGTTAATTAACCAAGCCTGATATAACATGGATACACACAGAGTGGTGGAAATAGCTGAGAAGGAACACCGAACAATACAAAGCACAGGCGATGGATGAGTCTCTCCCTCTCAGCACACGCTGGTTGTTGTTTTAATAAAAAGTCTGAATGTGTAACAAAACAAGACTAAAAAAGAGCCCTTGTGTTACCTACTCCAGCTCTGGAAATTGATATGGTACGTACCAAATACTTAATGTTCAAAAGGCAAAACAACTTTTTTCCTGTTTCTCTGCTTTTGAAGCAGCCCACACTGCTCCTGGCTTTGTACGCACAGATGACCCGACCAGCAATTCACAGATCTGGTAATAAGTGTGGACAGTATCACATTGCTGGTCATTATGATCAATGGGTTTTACTGCTACCTCGATCCCATTCACGCTACTTGAAGAAAAACAGCACTATACAGAAGTCATGCGTAAATTCATACTTTTCTCATTTTACTCTTATCTTGCTGGGTGGTGAAGTTCATACTATGTGTCGTTTTTAAGCTGCAAGGGTCCTTACAGTTTTGGTGTGTGTGTGTGTGTGCGTGTGTGTGTGTGTGTGTGTGTGTGTGTGTGTGTGTGTGTGTGTGTGTGTGTGTGTGTGTGTGTGTGTGTGTGTGTGTGTGCACGCTGCAGTACCACTGAGTGAATTACTTAGCTACCTGTGATAAGACTAACACTACACAATAAAACGTCTAAATCACATTTTTTAAAAACACATGTAATTAATCTCTGCTGTTTTGAATATTTAGAGCTTCTCACCTATTAACATAATGAGTAGTTACAAACAAGTCTCTGCTAATAACTCTGAGGTTGCTCATAATTAACGTCTTGGAAACATGGCTGTAACTTCATCAATCCCATGTTATTCAAAACGCTTGTTTCCGTGTGTGACTAATAGCTGAGTTAACACCTCTGTTTAGTGGAAGCGCATAATGTCACAACATTAGTGCTGCAAATTAGCACAGGGAATTTGAATTGGTGATGCAAAAGTCTGAGTATGCAGCCAAATCCCAAATAGACACTTAGAGCTGCTCCTGAAATTGTAATGTTTGTTAATGGAAAGGTAATGTTGAGACAGAGAGTATTTTTAGAGAGGCTGATCAGTCATACAGCCGTAACAGAGATTCTCCAGAGACTGCAGAGACACAGCACAGCTGAATGTCAGAATGCTCCCGACTGCTGGGAGAGAATCACCTGACAGCTTCCGTGTTGGACTTGGTTTACTACTGTGGCTCCATAAGCTAATGCTGTGGGATGGACAGCAAGTAAATAATGTGTCATTGTTTTCACTGGAGATGGAGGAGCCACCCACAGCTGAAACAGCTCATTGTTATGGTTAATGTATAGCACTGCAGTATTGAATAAGACTGCTGTAAGGGTTTTTGGGGTGTCGCTGTTTTTGTTTCAGTGTATCCGCACTGGAAAAGTGACACACTGGAAGATAATAATAACAACAACAACCACAACAATTGATAATAGTGATAATAATAAACATAGTTTTAATAATAATGATAATATAAGCATAATATTATTATTATTAATAATATTAATAATAATAATAATGCACATTATTTATATAGCACTGTGTAGCATGTAAGGCTGCTCAGGGCACTTTACAAGAATAATTCAGAAACGGAATGTAATAATAACATATTAAAGTAGTTTAAAACAATGGTTAACTAAAAAGAAAAGGTTGCTTATTAAATAAATAAAGGACCATACAAATAAGTGTTGAGCAGTATTCTAAATATATTAACAGACGTTGCCTTTATAATATTTCATAATAGTTTATTCAAAATAACCATGCTTTATCATATACTGTTGCTAGCTGTGTGTGGCATGTTCAGCAAGCCAGCACTGAGCCACCTCAGCAAGTAGTTTGGAAGATACACTGTTTGTATACTCACAGCAGCCAGCAAGCATGTTCAATACGTGGCAAAAAGTGCAGAGATCATGGCAAATAAAAAAAACACATACTTATGTTTTTGCTAAATCCATTTTCCCATGATGCATTGCCAACTGCTGCTCACAGCTGGAGAAAGTGTCACATGGTGGTAGAGCATTGTAAATATCAAAAGAAAAAATAAGTAAATAATTTGTTTCCTCTTTTGTCAATTGGCAGTGACACCAGGGGTTGACCCAGATTAATCCTTGCACATTAAACCAAAATATTACTTCTGTATAGTGTAGAAGATTAGTTACAGTTTTCTTTTACTTGAAGGGTTGACGATATGTGACAAACACTGATTGAACAACAGAGCAGTGACAGTTGTTGTGTTAAGTCAAACTGCTGCTGCATATTGACTGAGTGGGAGCCATTTTACGAATGAGACAATACAGCATCGACAGGTGTGAATTCATACATTATAAAAGGTACAAAACATATGGGCCAGTAATACTGTCCCATATTCTTGTGGACTTTTTGAAAGAGGTGTCCATGTGTTTTATGAAACAGTGATACAGCAAAAGAATTCACTACTCGCTTTTTGGCAGGCGCCATCTGTGTATAGAGTCATCCTTGAAAAGGCACACCGGGGACAGATGAAGACATCTGGAGATACAGTAGCTGCCACATCTGCTAATGTCTAAACACATTTACCTCAGCCCTGTCATTACCATGTGAATTACCATGTATCCCTGGGATGAGCCTTTGATCGGCCCAGCACCTCGTGTCACAGCTCTTGAAGCCAGCACCCAGCCATCACAGTCCATTAGACAGCAGCAAAGTAAGGCTGTTGA
Organism: Limanda limanda; assembly: GCF_963576545.1. Taxonomy (NCBI): domain Eukaryota; kingdom Metazoa; phylum Chordata; class Actinopteri; order Pleuronectiformes; family Pleuronectidae; genus Limanda; species Limanda limanda. The sequence goes on along the minus strand of NC_083637.1, from coordinate 30,310,284 downwards.
CAGTGCAGCTACAGCACCAGCGCTGGATCATACTGGAAAACATCCATCTAATATTAGCGGCTCGGAAACATGCAGAGAGAAGGCATTTGCAAGATAGTGTCTGGTGCAAAATCGGAACTCATGGTCAGAGGTTTTCGACCAGTCACGTGCTATCACACACAGTTACTCTTTTTAACAGATCACTGCTTTAATTTATCAATCAATTGCGCTTGCTTCTGTCGTTCTGTTGATCGATGTCAAGCTCTCGCCAATAAAACTTGATATATTGTGCAGATGTTTCATATTAAAGTCCTGCAGGAAAACAAGTGATGATACCTGAAGGCCTGCTTGAGGGCTTTTAATGTGAAACATCTGAGCAACTGTTACATTTTTCCGACAGCAGCTTATCATCGATAGGAAAGAACAGTAAAGTAAAATGGGCTTCAATTAAATAGGAAAACAGTGTGTCTGTAAACTATTATAGTTCTGTTGTTTTACTGGAACTGGATTATTCATGTCAGTTTAAAATAATAATGATGAGATCTAATCGCAGTTCTGCAGTAAATAAAAAAGGTTAGATCGTTCATTTCATCTTGAAACGTCAGGTAAATAAAAGTCTGAGCCCAGTCACATGTAAATATTAAGTTGGATTCAGTGGATTGGTAACACCAATCATTTTTATTTTCATTTTCTTTAATCCTTCATCTCTGACAGTCACAAAAAAACAGGGATTTGTTTTAAGATGTACATTCTAAATACGTAGCAGCGGACTACAGATGGCGGGACAGTAGACTGGAGGAGCGTGTCTAACTACACCGGGCGTCAGCTCATTAGTATTGCAGGTCCTCCTGTTGGACACCAGCCGTACAGGGATCTAATTAATTCATCCATTCTTCAGTGAGTCAGTCCAGGGGGCAGGGAGGACCTTATAAAGTGGGACTCTATCATACCACAAATCCCTCCCAGGGCGTGAAATGGAGTGAAATAAAATCATCCTACTCCAGGTTTACGAAGAAAAATAATGAAAAAAAAAAGCGTGGTTGTCAGAACTAATTGATTACTTTTGTACATCAGATTTATCATACATCCATCTGCTGTCGAAGTAATGCTGAAGAAAGCTGGAGTTCATCTGTGTGAGATAAAGGGTGATGCTCAGTGTGATCATCATTGTGTGAGCGTCGGCTCTTCACATCCTTGACTCACCACACGCCTGAGTGGTGCACTGTGGAGGTGTGTGATAGTAGGAGTCAGGTGAGAGCGAGAGTAGGAGCACAGCAATCCTGGCTCTGCTTCTAATATCAACAATAATCTGAAGGACATGCTTTGTATATCACTAATAAACAAAAGGCTTAGTTGTATTGATTTGAAAAAAATAAATTAAAAAAGGTGTTTGATTTTCTAAAGGAAGCGTGTAGATATCTTGAATCTAGGCAGCAGTTATTAGTGTGCCTTTGGGCTGTGGAATACAGTAGTTTGATGAGTGATAAGATAAGCTCTTCCTGTTCAAAGGTCTACACTAATCTTGGTGTTACCAACCTCAAACCACACAATGTCTTTGTGAGAGACACATATATTTATCTTTATTCATGTGTGTTTCAAAACAAGCCCTGTCTATTGGACGTGTTAACAGCATTAGCAATTCTTAGTCAGAAGAGCCCATTAAAAAGACCAAATCAACGATGTAACAATTCTACTTTTGTGTGTGTGTGTGTGTGTGCGTGTTTGTGCGTATTTTAAACACACCAGTGAATCATGGTTTTACTCTGTTACATTTTCCTCAATGAACATGTTCTCTTATTTGTTGTGAATATTTCCCACACACATCACCCTGCTGTCCAAAATACTCATTACCACATCAAAAACAAAACAAGTACACAATTGTTTCCTTTATTTTAACAAGAACTATTTATTTGTGACCCGTGCTTGAATTTACAGCTTTTGTCCTCAACAGTAACAAACAGGCTTGGAGCAGACATGGTCAAAATGTCAGATAGTAATCTATTGTCTGTCATTAACAATAATAATAATAATAATAATAATAATAATAATAATAATAATAATAATAATAATAATAATAATAATAATAATAATAATAATAATAATAATAATAATAATAACAATAATAAGAATAAGAATAATCATAAACAACATCATCAGCCTATCCTTAAATGCAGATTCTTGTCAATGCATTACATTTTCTTCGGCTCTCACTCAATACGTGAGGATGATCCAGTTCCATGATCTCTGTGAGAGTGAGGTGCACGGGGAGCTCCAGCAGAGGTGCACTTTGAACTTCCTTTGCTCTCTTTGGTAACTTTCCAGACAGAGGACCTCCATGGTGAGTGGAGCCCATCCAAATCAAAGTGGTGTCTTTCCTTATTTGGCAAAGTGCCGAGGCGGTGCGTTGCCAGCTTTACCAGGTGCCCGTGGCCTTATAGGAGCTGGACTCAGGTAGAGCTCCTCAGACCAGATGGCCCTTCCATGGGGCTGGATCACTCAGCCTCCCCCCTCAACCCTTCTGGAGACCACCGGCCAGGAAAATTAAGAATTCTAGAAAAGGCAGAAATGCAATACTGTCGAAGTATAAACCACTGTATATCCCCTTCCATATTAAATTGATATATAGCCCATTTTAAATGTGTTAAATCAATATCAGATGTATGGACGTTTTCTGAACATAGATCCTGTTTACAGCATATTACAGTCCTCTCAGGTCTGAAATGAAATGGCAGCAGTTCTTCACACAGTAAGGCAAATCAGGACAGATTTAGATCCAAAGTCCATCAATGCACTCCCCCGAGCCATTGGCCATGTAGAAGCTTTTTCACCCCCCCCCCCCCAGTGCTTGATTGCTGTAAATCAAAAAAATGACCAATCAATGGTGAAATGACAGACTGCACCGTAGCATTGCAGGCTGAGGGAAGTTGGGGCTCAATGTGATCAGATCACCCCCCCCCCCCCCCCCCCCACACACACACACACACACAATGCACACTCCCCCTGTGGCCCTGGACCAGGTCAAGGTTAAGAAACTGTACAGGCATGTCTACTCACTTCATATCTGTAAGAAGCAGCTCAGTTGGTGGCTCATGTGAAACATCCCCGGGGCTGCACACAGCCCAGCTGGTGATACAGTGTTATCTGTCTGTGGATGGAAACTGTGAGCTCAGATAGCAAGCTCAGTAGTTATTAATACAAATATATAAGATTTCTGATCAAAATCAGTGTTGATAGTCTCAGAATGTACTAATAATACACAATAAGTGATTGTTTGCTTATTTTAAATGCTGTCAGCCGTATTTTCCCTCCTAATATATAAGCAGTTTCTCACTAGATGTGACATTATAGTGCAATAGCCGGAATAAAAACCACAACATGGCAGGATTCCCATTTCTCAGTGGCGGAGAATAAGACAGGAACACTCTTTGCTTTGTGTCGGATCACTTCTTACATCTCCCTCCCTCCCGCTTTCCACCGTTTCTTTTTCCATCTCACTCTCTGCTGTCAGATGTTGACTGAATCAGGTTAGAGATGGGAGGAGCAGAAACAGAAGCGTCGCTGATGAAAATGACAATATATCCATACGATGTTTGGATATTGAAATGCTCAAACTTGCCTCCATCCCCAGGAAAACATGGGCTTATGTAACCTGTAGGAGCGTGAAGGAGCGGTTGGAAAGAGGAATACATTTAAATAGGGTTTAAATACCTACAAGCCATGACTACTAAAATATTCATACAGGAATAGTCAGAAAGATTCATAATCTCCAACACTTAGAAAATCCAAGCATATTGTAATACAAATGATTTCTGATTTATAAGCAGCACAGAGACAAAAAGCAATAAAGTGCTTTGCAGGTTGTAGTGTGATGACGGAGGCGCTCAGCAATTTTATTTGATGTGACTCTGACATTTACTGATTTGTTATTCAAACACGGTCTGACAAGAAGAGCACAGATAGACCTGACATCAAGGAGCTCCATCTGTCTGCCTGTTGTCTGTGTTGCCAGAGTCGATGTAGTTTCACCCACAACACATCCTTCTACCTGTTTTTTCAACAGCAACTTAAATACGGCCCAGACTTTATCACCCCCAGGAATAACATGATAATTGTGTGCACTGCATTGCGGATAACGAGTATAACAATAGCTCACATGGTCATGTTAGATATTGGTTGAAAGCAGCTTCTTTCAAGGCTTTTGAAAATATTTGACATGCCAGGATCAGTGTGGTCATCCATTTTCATGTTAGTAAAGGCAGGTCATAACCACCTAAGACACTGCACACACAATTACATCAGGTTCCAAAATGTCTGAATCTCACAACACAACATGACAAATGACATAATATAAAGTAAGAAAAATTGTACGAATTTAAACTGATTTGAACAAATATCTGAGCACATTGGTGATTTCCCCTCTGTCCAAGGTTTTTGGGACTCATGGTGCAAACTAGTTTTCAACCATTTTATGATATTTGATGATGATATTTGAAAAGGTTTGTGGCTTTGAACTTTAAAGTACCCAAGATTAACAACAGTGGCTTTCTAAGATCTCTCTTTTTTAGCCTTGTGTCATCTTGCATATCTAGCCTCCATCAGCTGCTGAATGTGCGACCATGACCGCCAGCTGCTCTGTAACTGTTTGTCGCTGAGCAGGTAGTGAACAATAGTCTTTTAGAATTTCTTCTGTAAAAGCAGCTTCTGGATGTGGCTACAAATGACACTTTGATGGAGTGAAACTTTGTTTAAAGCTGAAGGGAACACATTTGAGTGATAATGCTCTTTAGGTGAAACCCTTGCCACATCATTCTCACATTGACACGTTTAATACTTACTATAATCATCATAATTATCATAATCATTATTGTCAAAATAAAATATACCCTAATCTGGAAGACTTGAATCCCAGTGGCGAACCTACAGGGAGTTATCACTCTCATCTCTAAGGACTGGTTAAGCATCTTTCTCTCAACTCCGCTGTCATTGTAATGCATAGACCGAGAAAAGGCTGCGATAAACCTTAAGGGAATCTATGTATCTTGCAGTGTTACATGTCAAGTGGATAGGTGGGATTTGATTAAAAATAACGAAAGAGAACAACTAAGAGTTCTCTCATTTTCATTTTCTTGCTCAAGAAAATATTTTATTTAGTTATTTTTGTAATTATTTAGTGGAACATTTTTGTAAATCTACTGAAATGGTTAGCAGTGGTGAAGCCAACCACTGAGCCTATGTCCCTCCTCCAGGGTCACAGTAACAAATCATTGTTTAAACACAGTGATTGCTATGTCAATTTAACCAGCTTAGTCAAACCAGTTTATAAATATATTTGAAACTGAAACACACACTTTTTACAGATGCAAGTGACTGATACATACAAATCTAAAAAGTTCCTCATTATACATATGAGGCCATTCGTTTTAGCTCCATAAAGTTAAAGCTGGCCTAAAAGATACTTCCAGATCCTTTTAGCAGCAGCGTTGACTCAGAGAAAGGTTCTTCCCTCAGCAACTGAACAAAGTCTAGACCTGTTTGAAGCTGTCTATTTTCATCTCAGGGAGACTTTTTTCCCCCGTTATCTTGGGGAGACTTTTTTTTTTCATGGGACTCGTATGCAGGAGCCACAATTTCTCCATCTGGGAATCTAAAATATTGCTGGTTCGAGCACTTTAATTCATCTCATGGGCGGGAAATTTGCTGCTCAACACGTCTGAAACGTCTGTTTCCGTGCCACCGAGGCACATTGAGGCAAGCGGGACGTCTTTGTTTCTTCAGGTTGTTACTTTTCTTTTCATTGTTCTTAAACTTGACTGCTGGGATTCCTTAAGATCCACGTTGTGATGGGGCAGTCGTGTCGAAAAAGTATTGTGCCTAATGAGATTTCCCTCTACTTCTTCCCTTGCTGGGGGCCTTTGAGAGCCTTGTTTAGTTCAAGTGAAGGTCTTATTACCGTATTCCTCAATTGAAGGACTTCTTCAGATTCACACCTCAAGCAAATTCCAGCCTGTTTGATCCCTCTGCACCGCGCTGATGAGTTGATCTGAGGGGCGAAAAAAATAATTTAAAAAGTGCCTCTCTCAGATGATGAGAGATGGAGACACGCTGAGTCTACCAGCACTTTGTAGGTTTTAATTGCTGGGGAAACAGGGATGAGGTCAGAATGATGCAGGCATTGTATCATTAGATGGAATAAAGAATTTTCTGTCTTGTCAACCACAATCCATATGGAAACCATAATTAGAGCAGCTTTAATTAGTATGCCTCTCGATGACAGATGGCAGCGTCTTGCTATGTTGACATCCAAAAGGTATGTTTTTTAAAATGTGCAACTTGTCCCTCCCAATGTTTCATTTGTTCCGTTTGAAGCTTCGGTGTTTGTTGCTCTCGGTGCATTTTTTACCTCTGGCTGTGTGTGGAAGTGGGGGCATTTTCTCTGTTTCCCTGACAGTGTGCTTTTTACATATCCACACTGTATAACCCAACATAATTTGAGCCTCTGCACGAGTTGTTATGTTAATGCAGCTACAGATAAAACAGATATCTCCAGCATCCACGAGGGTGTTGAATTTGGCTAATGGCATTCACTGGAGAGGAGAGTTGAGGCAGTTTGTTCATTACCATCAATCATGAAATTGTTAATTTGAGTGATTAATGTTGGCTTACAGTGAGTCTCCTTTGCTATCTCTGCCTGTCTCCATGCACATATTTAGCTCATAGAGATGATTCCAGACAAAGCAATGTCACAGCAAGGAGAAATGAAGACTGTTTTCACATCAATTAATGTAGCCGAAATGAGTATGAAGGCATAATTAGCAGTCTTCATTACCAGGGAGTGATTTAAGACTCATTGATGAATAGAAAATAAATGTTTGTTTAAAGAATTGTTTATTGGGATGGGTAAGTGGTGGGATGCTCCGACTGCTTATTTGAAGTTCAAGGAAATACCGGCTATCTGAGTTGCTGCAGCAATGTTAGCTTGTGACAGTGTTTTTACATTTTGGCCATGGCAAGTGAGGCTTTTGTAGTTTTGTTTTCCTCTTAAAACTCTGAGATGAATCGAAATGAAGCAGTGACTTTAGGGATTATCTCAGAGGTAGTTTAAAATGGCTAAACTAGATCTTTTAAAAATGTTTATTCTGGTCCTAGTGCTACTGTAATAATTCTGAGCACCTGGGTTAAAAATAGGCACATTAATAGCTCTTAATATGGAACGCCCAATGGCTCCCAAAGTGCCTTGTTTATTTGCCTTCAGCAGGCAGAAATTGCTGCAGTATGATAAAATAAAGCTGAATAGGCGTCACATGCTGGGTGGTGTTCTTTCGCTGGCACAGGCGACATAGATCCAGGAGTCTGGAGTTTAAACCTTGCATTAAACAATAGTTGATATTCACTTAATGACTTCTTGGTTAGGTTGAAACAATTAAATGTTTTATTAGGGTTAATATACTAATGGACCATTATGCCCACTGTGAATCCAACAAGATGTGTTGTTGTGGAATAAAAACTGTACAGATATCGAAACATATACACAACTTACCTTGTGTTTTACCAATTATGAGGAAAAATTGACTTGTTTTGTGGCTGCCAACAGTAACACAAACTAAATGTAGAAAATGTGTTGACTGCAGTTTTTTATGCCGACCTGCTGCTACACACCTGCTCCAAGGGGGATTTACAGAATATGTAGGAGTTGTTCCTCACTCCTTATTACCTGCAGCGGAGCTTAGTGAGCACCAGGTTGCTGGAATCATGTTAGCGTGATCAACAGCCCGGCGTTGGCATATTTAAGTGACAACATCTCATGTGTGAGAAAGTTGAAGTCAGCTGATATAGAATGATGTGCTAATGAATTATGCATTAAAACCCTCTTCCTGAACGCTCTGCCACTAGTCTATGTTGTTTCGCTGTAATTACAGAGTGGCAAATGTAACCAAGTGTCACAACAGCCTTTCCTAGGAGTACCCTGGCACGCCACGCAATAATGCTCTGTATTGTTTTTTGTATTATTTCTTTTAAATGGAGACTGAGAGGGTGACATAGGTTATTGTTATGATCCATCATCAAACTTGTTGAAAGAAAAACTGTTCCTCCCCAGACGAGCAGATAAGTGTGTTAAGCTGCACTCTCTTTTGATTCACAATAAGACACCGTGTGTGACAAATCAAGAAATTGGATGAAATCGGGAATGGACCATTTGCAGTTTAGTGCCAAATTGCACTGACATCTGTTTTCTTTCCCTCTATATTGCCATGTTGCTGTTTTGTTCCCCCCTTCCCCTGCGTGGGGGTGATAATCCAGCTCTTTGCTGTCATTTGAATAGCATGTTTGTACTGATCCCTGCAGTGTGCAACTGTGTGATGCTTCTCTCTGATCTTCTCCCCAGAGGACCATAACTCTCTTCATAATGTCAGTGGCATTTTTTATCCTGACTCCAGCCTGTCAGCACCCAGAGGAGACGACAGGTTGTGTATATCCATCAGTCATTGTGTGTAGTCATTACATCCAGCAGGCCTGAAACAGGAAGGAGTTTCCGCACTCTGGTGTGCACCTGATTGTAATTTGTAATCCTTTTCACACCTAGTTGTTGCATTGGGTAAGATTAATATTGCTTGGTTTGAAAACTTTTGTAATCACTCTCATTGCAGTATAATGGTGATCTACGCTAGAATTAAATGGATCCCAAAAAATGTATTTGGCACATCCACCATGTCGTGGTCTAATATAGTGTCCTCGAAAGGCATCAGGTTGTTGAATATTAACTGAATTGTTGTTTTATTGAAGGTCTTGATAATATCAAAGCTGTTTCAGTGCCTTCAAGCTTTGTTCTGAGGACTGTGATATACCAGAATACAACATTAGGTGAGGGAATCTGAGGCAGTCAGATTTTTCCAAAGAGCCTCACAGCGTTTGTGGTTTTCAGTTTACACCTCATTATGACACAGAAGTTACTCATGCATGTACATTAGTTTAGGCAGTAGGTGACGACAGCTCGCACACAACCACGGAAATGTGCAGTCTCTTAACCTCCAGTGAGTGCATTGCTTAAAAAAAGCACGTCACAAATTCTTCTATTAAAATGGTGAGACTTTGAGAGAAAAGGCTGCGCGGTTTAAAAGCCTGTGGTTTTGATTTAAAGTTCTACTAATGTGAATCCGAAGAAATATACATCACTGGAAAAAGTAATCTATGTGTAGTTTAGTGAGCATCATCAATAGAGTTGTTCTTTCAGCAATTTCATTTAGTTTCTCTCCTAAACTGACAACAGACAATAATCAATCAATCAATCAATCAAGTTTTATTTGTATAGCCCACATTCACAAATCACAATTCGTCTCATAGGGCTTTAACATTGTGTGACATCCTCTGTCCTTAACCCTCAACAAGAGTAAGGAAAAACTACTAAAAACCTTTTTAACAGGTAAAAATATGTAGAAACCTCAGAGAGAGCCACATGTGAGGGATCCCTCTCCCAGGACGGACAGAAGTGCAATAGATGTCAAGTGTTAAGAAAACATCATTAGGATTAAAGTTTTTAACAGCATCGATGAGGGTAAACATTTTTTCAATACTATATGTGAAGCAGTCCTTCTGCAATCACAGTCTCTGGTCAGCAGCAAGATCACGATCCAGCATCAGGATGGGATCCACTATAGTCCACAGTTATTGTCCACTGCCGCCAGTTAGAATCCATTATCAGCTGCCGCCTCGGTCGTGGTCCACCATCAGCCGATGCCAGCGCAACTAAGGATCCTCCATTACCACTACGATCAGCAGGCACGATACAGAATCCACCGAACTGGATCCACCATTGCGACCTCTGACGCGCGATCCACAATCATATCCATGGTGCGGCCACAGCTGTGGCCCTGCATCCGCGGGCGCTAAGGCACAGAAACTCCGGGAAAGGGGTCAAGTTAGTAACATGTACTGATGAGATAAGAATGACCTTGATGTGTTAGGGATGGAGAAAAGGAAGGAGAAGCAGGAAAGAGAAACTCCGTGTGTCTTGTGTCATAAATTCCACTAATTAGCTCTAACTATAAGCTTTATCAAAAAGGAAGGTTTTGAGTCTACTTTTAAACGAACAGAGCGTGTCTGCTTCCCTAACTGAAAGTGGGAGATTATTCCACAGCAGTGGGGCTTGATGGCTAAAAGCTCTGGCTCCTACTCTACTTTTAGAGACTTTAGGGACGACAAGTAAACCTGAATTCTGGGATCGGAGTGCTCTAGTAGGTTGATATGGTATTAACATCTCTTTAAGGTAAAAAGGTGCCATATCATTAAGGGCCTTGAAGGTGAGGAGGAGAATTTTAAATTCTATTCTTGATTTAACAGGAAGCCAGTGTAGCGATGCTAATACTGGAGAAATGTGCTCTCTTTTCTTAGTTCTCGTCAGGACACGTGCTGCGGCATTTTGGACCAGCTGCAGAGTCTTTAACGACTTACTGCTGGAGCCTGATAATAGTGAATTACAGTAGTCCAGTCTCGATGTAACAAAGGCGTGGACTAGTTTTTCTGCATCTTTTTGCGAAAGGACATGTCTGATTTTTGAGATATTACGCAAGTGGAAAAAGGCGGTCCTAGAAATTTGTTTTAAGTGACTATTAAAGGACAAATCAGGATCGAAGATCACTCCCAAGTTCCTGACTGTTTCATTGGAAGCAAGGGCAATGTCATCTAGCGCAGCTATATCATTAGATAATGTTTCTCTAAGGTGTTTAGGGCCGAGTATTATAACCTCAGTATTATCTGAGTTTAATAAGAGAAAAATGTGGGTCATCCAGGTTTTTATGTCCTTGAGACATGCTCGAAGTTTAGTTAATTGATTACTTTGATCAGGTTTAATTGACAAATATAACTGGGTGTCATCCGCATAACAGTGAAAATTTACCGAGTGTGTCCTGATAATGTTTCCTAGTGGAAGCATATATAATGAGAATAAAATTGGGCCGAGCACAGACCCCTGTGGAACACCATGGTTAACTTTGGTGCGCACAGATGACTCATCATTAATTTGTACGAATTGGGAGCGATCAGAAAAATAAGATTTAAACCGTTCCTTTAATTTTAATTAACTGTTTTAGTCTTTGTAATAAAATTTGATGGTCAATTGTGTCGAATGCTGCACTGAGATCTAACAGAACAAGGACAGACACAAGTCCCTGATCTGAAGCTATTAGAAGGTCATTAGTGACTTTTGCCAGGGCTGTCTCTGTGCTGTGATTGGTTCTAAACCCAGACTGAAAGTCTTCATATATATTATTTTCCTGGAGAAACTCACACAGCTGATTGGCTACAACTTTTTCTAAGATTTTAGACAGGAAGGGGAGATTGGCCTGTAATTTTCTAAAACCTCTGGGTCTAGGGTGGGTTTTTTGAGTAGGGGTTTGATTACAGCTATTTTAAAAGACTGTGGTACATAACCTGATGATAATGACAGATTTATTGTGTTAAGTAACGAACTATCTATTAGGGGCAGAATTTCTTTAAGTAATTTAGTTGGAATCGGATCTAAGATACAGGTTGTATACAATAATACAGGCACTCAGTCTTTTTCACAACCTTAGGCCATTAATGCCACCATCTTGTTCATTGCTGATGTTGTTAACACTTAAAATATGTACATATTTTAATTGGTCCCAAGGCTTTGAGGCCGCCTGTCAGTAAAGCCATGTGAGTCTGCCAAAATGTGGGTGTGATTTTGGATGAATTAACTTCCTGAAACATTTAATGTCAGATATTTCAGTCAGGCTCTGAAAAGCTGTTTCATGCACATATTTCTAATAGTCTTTCTTGATTAGTGCAACACACCTTTTTGCTGCTTCCATGTAAGCCTTTGTCAAATATACTCCAGCTCGTTCAGATACACTGATTTCCCAAATCTTTTAGATTCCGATTCACAATGTGATTCAATTTGAGTTAATATTGATTCAGTTAGGGATATTTCATTGTTCAATACCAATTTAGCTTGTCTATGAAATACATTTTCAGAGAACTGAAACCCACGTAACCAAAACAATGAATAACTATGTGGGTCTGTGACCAAAAATTGCTTTTGAATAATAAATATTTAACATTTGGCGCAGGATATATGTTACCAGCTTGGTAAACGTGGAATGATTATGATTGTATAAAGTTAGTTTCCAGAGTTTCCTTTTGGAGTGTGTGTGTGTGTGTGTGTCTGTCTGCTTGTCAGTATTTACACACAAAATTACAATCACATGTATTTAGTTATTAATCGATGGTGTCAGATGATGAATCGGGATTGGTTCCGGTCACTCTAACTCTGATGTCCTGGCTGTGTGCGTGTCTTGCTGCGTGTGGCGTGAACCTGGGATGAGTCTTGGTGTTTTTTAGTTAAAGTAAGTGCAGGTCAGTAGGAGTGTGGAGGGCGGACACAGGCCAGGAGTGGAAACCCAATATTTGTACTTATTGGACACAGCGACTCTTTCACGTGAACAGACTCTGCTCCTCTCATCCCTGCTTCACTGTGTATGTTGCTCTGTGAGTGTGGGCGTGGCCCCGGGCCTGTGCGTGTAAACTTCATCTGGCTCCGCCTTCACAGATATAGATATGAGACGAGGTAGGCGACTCGCTAACTAGCTAAAATGTTGCCGCTATTCTTATGTAAAATCGGGTCACTCATGGGAAAAGGCATTTATTCAAAGATCGATTCCTACTTTTCATGAATCGATATCGGATCATTTGAATGAAGATCGATTTTAAACGAACAATCAATATCTAAACCCAGCCTAATTTAGCACCTCCTCACGTTGTTGACACGCCTACTGAGTACATACCAAATAGATCCCTCAGATCATCAAGCAAAGGTCTCCTCACTGAACCGAGAATAGATGGGCCCTATACTCCATGGAGCTTTAGATTAGAATCAAATCTCATTAAAAAAACTACACTACTTATCTTTTTCTCTCAAGCTTGAACTCAATTTAATAACAGATATAACCTGTATTACAATTTTATTTTATTTTCTGATTTGTCAGTACAGGTAAGGGATTTGGAAGGTTGCTAATTCATTTTTTAACCACCTTATGTACGCAGGGAATTTTCTGACCACCTAGTGGTGGATTTATATCGACGGTATTCTCAAATGTCATACAGATTAAGACATAAATATAAGAAATAAGAGAAATATAACTGACAGAAACTTGAAGGACGGAAAAGTACGTTTTTCCTGATATTGACCTAAAATGTTTGTAATGAGATTAAATATATTGGACATTATGAAAACAATTGTTTATCTGATTATATTTACAGACTTCGTCCAAAGCTGTACAATCTAGCTTATAAGTACATATACATGTAGTATGTGATTGAGTCTGTGACGTAATGTTTCTCTTTGTAAAGCTTTTTGTTGCACATTATACATTCGCTGCCCACCTGTGGCCTTGCTACAGGAAAGAAAGTATGCATAGATCCATGTGGGGTTATAATGACAGCATGAGGCAGCGGCTTTAAGCTCTAAGAAACTGCAGCACAAGCCAGATGTTTGCCAATGTTGGAGCTCTGTTGTAATATGAAATCCCGCATATAGATGCATGTGCAGGCTGAAACTGTTTTAGTTTTATGTGGATTTTATTTATTTTTCTCTCACTGTGAGGACTATATTAATAACAATCATTTCAACTGATTCGTATTAAAATCTGGTCTTCAGAATTAAGGTTTATTTATTTTTAACTCTTATACTCTATTCTCTCTTAAAAAAACAGGTTATATTGGTGTACAAGTGTATTATGTAGAATAAGTACAAGGATTCTAGTTAATCCATAACAATTAACTGAATCAATAATATGACACAATGAAAGGAGACTATCCACAAAAATATCTGCTTAACTTAAAGCTGCACTATTCAATATTCTGTATTAATATGGATTAAATGATTATGTGTAATAAGTCCTAGTGACAAACTCACAGAGAATGAATATCCCACTCGGCTTAAGTCTTTAAACATCTTTCCACCACTTGTTTTGGTCCATAATTAAATTACACTATTCTGGTCTTGATGTACCACAGTACAGTTTTGACATCCTCCCATTCACAGTCACAATCTTGGAATGGGGGGAGACAGGGATCGAATCACCACCCTTCTGGTTAGTGGACAACCCGCCCGGCTTTCTTTACCTTTGGTAGCTTGTTTCTGGATGTATGCTATTTAGATTTTGGTCCCGTGGTTCCTGTTCTTACCTTCTTACATTACATTTGAGCTTGTTGGATTATGAATGTCATTATAGTTGGCTAACACTGCCCATTTATGGGCACAATACACAAAATAGATATCCCAATGGTTTGGTTGTGTCATTTTGTAGAATTGACGGAGCTATTCACTAGAGACCACAAACATGTAATCAGGCACGTGCACAGATAGACCCCTAGTGATGCTCAAGCACCAGCCCTTTTGCCCTGGATGAGAAAAGTGCCCTTCTGCTGGAGCCCAATTTTTTCTTCATTCATCAATATTTAAGAATAAAAATTACTCTCTCTGTCATCAATTCCCCCCCAATGTGTTTTGATATCTGACGGGGCATTTATTTTAGTTCTTGTGAGAATTTCGCCCCGACATGCTCCGCTGGCCCCGCCCCCCCCTCCTTCTCCCCTTCCTCCTCATGCAGCTGAGCGCCAAACGCTGCAGCCACTTCTCCTCTGACGCGCAGCATCAGACAAACAGGTAATGACGCTGTGTGTGCAATCCCCCGACTTTGTTTGGTGATAAATGAACCACAACATTAGCGCCGCAGAAAACATTACGTCGCAACTGGTCCGACGTTTCCTTAAAAAATAAACCAACAAAAAGCTGAAATCCGTGATTTCAGAGCCTTTGCGCTGTTTACTGACGTTTCTCATGTTTAATGAAGAGGGAGAGGGAGAGAGATACAGGCAGACAGACAGACAGACAGACAGACAGACAGACAGACAGACAGACAGACAGACAGACAGACAGACAGACAGACAGACAGACAGACAGACAGACAGACAGACAGACAGACAGACAGACAGACAGACAGACAGACAGACAGGCAGACAGACAGACAGACAGACAGACAGACAGACAGGCAGAGAATTTAAAGGCAGTTTTACTATTCTACAAATTAAGTTCACTAGTTATGTTTCATTTAAAATCGTAATTATTGAAATGAAAGGTAGGTCTTAAGTTGAGCTACATGACAGTCTGGTGAGGCATATTGTGGTATATTATTAGTGTTGTGCTGCTTATACTTCAACTCTGTCAGAAAACAGTAAACAAAAATGTGTGTGTACTGTGTTGTCAGCTTTATAGAGATTATGTAAGTCACTCTTGATTATTATGCATAACATTTATTTATCTCATTTACAAAATTTGCAGCATAATGGCAAGAAAAGACAGACTCCAAAAGCAGAAGGATAGGGAACTGCAACAAGCAGTTCAGGGTAGCAGCTCTCTTTTTTATTGGATCAGGCCATCAACTAGTAAAACAAATGAGGGAGAATGAGTAAGTTTTTATTGATTTATTATTATTATTTTTAATTTCATAAACAATTTTGGCGATGGGTGCCCTTTTTTTATGGTTTGAGCACCTGCCCCCCAAAATGTCTGTGCACGTGCCTGCATGTAATGCTAAATTAACTTGTGCTGTCAACTGATGCTGCTCCTCTCTGTTGTGAAAACACCAGGCAGCTTAGACTGGGAAGTAGCTGCAGAAAAAAAAAGATTAACTATTGTTTGCTTTTGTTTGTGAAGGGACAATAATCAATGCATAGATACATACAACACATTATGGATATTTTGGTCCTTTTTTGCGCATGCATCACTTTTAACGATGACATGGAGGAATGCTGCCAAGGAAACTGACAGTGAGGCTGTTTCATGGAAGCAGGAGATCAGATCTTACTCAGCACAGGTAATCCAGCCATGTGAAAAGCCGGTAGCTGTTGCCTTGAATGCTTAATCCCATCCTTCACTGTGACACCCCCATTCAGGAAACAAGCCTGTCAATAAAACACCTTTCTGGTCACTATAGTGCAAGGAGTGCTTTATGTCACGTCAGCACAGCGTGCTTGATCTCATCTCAGACCACGACCGTAGACAAGTAGAGGGAACACAGAGTGGGTGGGAGGCAGTACAGCCATATTAGTGCGCTGTTCAAAAAACTCCAGTGGGGCTGCAGCAGCGGAGACATCGTTCCACATAATGCCTGCGCCACACTGGATACGTAGGCTGCCTGTGTGCATTGCGGGATGTCTTACATTTCATTTGTCACCCATATCTTCTGTGTGAGAGCGTCACTGCTCTACTAGAGAGTCAGGGTCGATGCACCACACTTGGTTCACTGAAAAGAAGACAATGAAAATGACCTTTCACCAGCTTCACACTGTAGAGTCCTGGCGGTAAGTTGAGTGCATAGGCTACTTTTATTCAAGCAAATACAGTAAAGAAATAACTGACACAAGATTCTGGGTGTTTGTTGCCCAGACCGAAGACACTGGTAACCAAGTTACAACTGTTTACATTTAAGTCTATTCATAAACATTTATAACATGTATAATATTTATCACAATATTATACAATTTTTACTCTAGATACTAAAGAACATCACCTTCTATTCTCATATGATTTACAGTGATGTAAACTGTAACTGTCACATAGTTTTCACATTGTCATGAATGTATCAATGTGAGGAGTGGACCTGAGCGTCCGTTAAAGCTGGTAGGAGGCAAACTACAGTTTCCAGGTATCAAACATGAGTTTATTATACAAAAATATGGTCCCATGTGACACATACAAATAAAAATATGTTCCCAAAAAATGACAAAAATAACAATTAACTCTGCTGAACTGATCAAAACACAGCTCATACTAAAGCAACAACAATAAACATTGCGTGCACATGGCTGCAATCTGAAGTTCTCAGGTTCTAGTCCATCCAACCAGCAGGAGCCGGACTTGACCAAACCAATCCTTGATAGCCCCTGAAAACATCCATTTTAATCACATTTTATAAACACCTGCACTGACATTTGTCCGCCTACTTACAACCAACAGCTTTTAGAAACTCTACAAACTGAAATAAAGCAAATGCTACACCCCCCCCCCCCTCCACACACACACACACAATTGCTTGCTACCATCACTACTGACGTCACTGAAGGTTAAAATACAGGAAATTCTCAGCCCCTTCTAAATTGCTAGGAAGGAAGGAGGAAATTAAAATTAGTTGTAAGGCAAGTGACAGAATGGTTCTCTTTTCAGTGCCAGTGTCACAATGCAATGTGACATATAACAGATTGACAGTTCAAGCAGTGTCTAAATTAAATACTGTACAATGTAATAATGAAGACAATATTTAAAGATAATACACAAAGTAAATGGCAAACCATATCGTGGCACAATATCAGGACTTTTTTTATTTTCAGGTGTTGAGATCCACAGTATAAGTGTGATTTCTGTCTGTTAAATACTTCCTGTGTACTTTTCAGAGAAAGCTAATCAAAAGCTTGTCTCGTACTCTTCAGTGTGAGTTTGTTATCCATGTTAAGCAGCAGGCCCAGACAGACAGCCCCGCGCTAAACTGAAGCTGATCCTGCTTCGGGTTTGTTTTCCCCTATCAAAACGCTGCAGAGAATAGAGCTTTATGATTGAATTGCATTAGTCTGCATAATTACAACACATTATGCGCCATCATTTGTCATGCCGCTCTAAAAAGCTCATCAGACAAATGTTTCGTCTCTCAGTTGTTCCTTCATTTGTAATGATATCGGATTTCTTTACAGAGGAGCAACAAAGTCTGTCAAGTAATTTGCAGGGATTCTGGTTGTGTTCATACAACCGCAATGTGAAGGTTTATAGTTAGTCAGCTAAAACAGCTAATATTCATGTTATTATACATATACTGCAGTTTAGTTTTAGCTCATTGAAATATCCCATTTTTCAGCTAGAAAATAAAAATAGGGGGGAATTATTTTATACCTCCTCCTCAGGATGAATCAGGTGCTGGAAAATCTACCATTGTAACTGTGGGCTCAGTCTTTTTTTAGAGCACATTCATTAAATATGATTTTGAGTGTAGCATGTATGAAATTGCAGGGGTTTCTGCCAACACTTTCTCTACATCATGCTAATATATTCATAAAGCTATCGTATTTAAAGAAACTGTTCATTATTTATGTTCCCGGGTATAAGCTGCATCAAGTCACTGCTGGAGTCTGAAGCTTTTTCAGCTTTAGCTGCCTGGTACGGACCCACATCTTTGGAATATTTTAGGTTTGCGCTCCAAACAGAGATGTCCTTGGGAAAACGAATATAAAGAAAATAACAACATAATATGTATGTGGTTTGCATCGATTGACAGGACTACACAGTCTGGAGGCCTTTTGGATTTTGCATTTTGTTCCTTACATATCCCCAATGATTGTGGGTACAGCTAAATGAAGCCCTAAATAACAGTAGCCCTGGCAGCCATTGTTAAATCTGTCACTCTGTGCCCATGAGATCCAGAGCTACAGGCCTCAGCTAAACACACTGTCAGTTGGACCAGGGGCGGGAACAGAGAGCAACTCTACCATGGGCTTCTGGGCTTTCCACAGCACAGGCTACTTCACATGATTTATGTGGACTTTTTTTTTTTTTTTTGTGAGAATCCCTGTTCGCTTTAGAAATGTGACAGTCTGTCCACGGGTTGGAACAGACTGTCAGCTCCTCCTTTTTTTGAACACTACAGAGCTATGGAGTTTTGAGGTTATATGGACTTTCTCTTGAACTTAGTTTGCTTTTGTTGTAAACTTGTGAAATGTATTTCTATCTTCAAGAAAGATTCAAACACACATGCAGATGTTTATGAATATGTGCAAATATTAAACATCGAATTAAATCGAACTTGACAGCTGACCTGGAGTTGAGATTGCTTTGTTAATAATGTTATAACCTGACACTGATGTCTTGCCACTTCGTACAAAATTAGTCACACATGAAAAAATGTATGTCACTAGCATCTTTATATGAATATATTAAATATTAGGCTGTATTTTTTATTAATTTACTAAAACAATGGAATAACAATCACAATTAAACTTTTAAAGAAAAATAGTTGTTAATCAAACGTTTGTCTCTCAGCTTATATGATTATTGATTTTTCTGCATTGGTAATGCATTTGTTGGTGAGATTTAATAGACAGGGGCAAACAACCATCATCCCAAATGATCCCTGTCCACTTTCAACCATTGAACAAAGGCAGAGAGAAAACACAAATAAATGTGTCTCTCAAGTGAGATGCTATTTAAATAAGAGCAACACATAGAATTAAACAGAAGAACAAGATCCAATAAGAAGCCAAAAAATATTAATAAGATAAGTAAAACAAGAGTTTGCCTGTTGACATATCTTGATATTTTCAAAGTGTCCTCGATAGTTTGCATCATAATTAAAAAACGCTCTTATCAGAAGGTCAGGGGCTCAGACCCCTGGTCCTCAGGCCAAAGTGTCCCTTGGCAAGATACTGATCATTCAATGACCATTAAATCAATCATATCAGAATGTGTATATAAATAATGTGTTAAAAATGATACATAAAGTCAAGCTCAATTACGGACCAATTCTTAGATACACTTTGATCCACTGTGTAATGAAATATTGTTTTAGGCAGACAGTCTGAACTGTTCACAAACTGTATGAACATCTGAACAGTGCAAGTGCAACTTCGCTAATGACATTCCAGCAGACACTATTGTGAAACTGCATCTGGGTTTATAAGAGACACAAAACAAATTGTTTAAAAAGTGCTTCTTTATTGTATCATTTTCAGTTTACACACATATATATATATATATATATATATATATATATATATATATATATATATATATATATATATATATATATATATATATATATATATATATATATATATATATATATATATATGCATATATATATGGGATGCATGGTTCATGATACAGGTCCAAAGCCTCATTCCTATTGGCTGTGGATGCAGAATATTTAGCTCCAGATGAATTACATCCAGATCCCCCGGCCTTCCATTTGTCAGCACTAATGACCACAGTTCCCTCCCTCTCGCTCCGCTGTTGTTTTACCTGTAATAATGAATTGATTTGTGACTGTGAGGCAAAGCAGCTGTGAGGGAGTGAGAGAAAGTTTGCATTAAACTCATTAAAGTTCATATTATCCAGTGTTTGGCACACTGATTATAGCAAAAGGAGCCATCTGCTTGGGGGAGCAGGGCTCCCATCACAGCCCTGTGTAATTTACCAAACAAAGTTTGTGTCTCCCGTCAAAAAACTCGGCAATCCTCAGGGGTAGTGCCGAGGTCTGTGTCACTGTGATCTGAAGACTGTAGGTGTGTCTCCGGTGAATGAAAATTATGTAGATGATGTTTCCATGGGGTCCTCCTTGCTGCTCTCTGTGTCAGTCAATTAATGGAGCTGGTTATTAATCTGTTCTTCAAAATTGGATTGGTTTACTGAGGAATGAGTTTGGCTTGTTCCTCATTAAAGGGCAATATTGTAGGGCTTTACTGGAGGAGGTTCTTCTGGACCACATTAGCATCTCTTCTGCCCTGTAATCGGGATGGTTACTCAAATGTCAATGTGGTCTTTAGGGTTGTAATGAGTAACCTACGTCCGCATGTGTATTATCATTTTGAAATGGAAATTAAATCTTTCCAGACAATGTTACACTCAGTATCAGAAGTAATCTCCTTCCATAACACACTTGAAAACACAAATCACACAACTATTTTTGGACACTGGACATGTGCGTGCCAGTGTAAACAGGAAGCAGAGGGTCTACTCTTTGCTTATTGAAAGAAGATGCTATAAATGAATAAAAACAACAGTGTCGAAAATCAAGACGAGGGATTTCTTTTCTTGGTCAGACAACGAGGTGGAAGTGTTACTGACAGTAGCAGTTGGTAGCACTGTGCATGCACCACTGGGGGTCGAGTTGTGACTGATAAAAACCAATCAGGAAGCAAATGTGGGCGTCCATGTCATGTTAAAGTTTATGTCCATCCAGATTAAGACGAAATCCAAGAGTTTTCAAACTGAAACAAGGCCAATAGCATCTCCAAAGCTCCAGAGTGGTGCAGATGTCAGGGATAAAAGTGATGTGATGTATTATATTATGCCTGCTGCACAGGAGAAGATGATAAGCCAGACTTCGAGTCCCTTTCATTTTTACTTACAATCCCAGGGGAAGATGCTGATTTGAGGCTCATCTGAACAGATGATATGGTCATATTATGCTGTAGTGTGGGGGGTTTACAGACTTAATCTTGATGTCACCAACCGACTCGGAGTATCATAATATGAAAGGAAGAGCGATTTAGTGAATGAGCCGAAACCAGCAATAGCCAATGAGAGTGAGCTGACCTAATCGCCAACCTGGTGTTGTTTACTTGTGTTTAAAACCGAACCATGGCTGCCTACATCGTAGATAAGCCTTTTGTTTCCTGCACCAGGTGGACAGTAGAAAAGAACAAACCTGTTGAAAGGACGAGTATAAGTGCTTGTTTAATGAGCCCTGTCGTTTGCCCAAAACATTATACAAACAAGTACAACCACTGCATGAAAAGAAGCGTTTTTTGTCAATCTGTGTCGCAGGAAAGTGTTGGCACATCCTTCGGTTAACGACTTTCACACGTATCTGCAGGCAGCAAAGGAAACGCTCAGGGTTCCTGCAGTTGTCAAGCCTGTGAGCTGTTGAGAGGTGACCCCCCTGCTCCAACGCCTAGAGGACGCTTTCACATGCAAATGACAATGCTCTGAGCTTCACAAATGCAAATCAGTTTCCCTGAGAGCAGACAACACCTTTGTGTAAGAGGCACCAAACAAACTATCTGGCTGAGTAAACCAGGCTTAAAATAAATATTAAACCTGAAATTTTAAATTGTTCCTAAGTAAGTAAGTGTGCTATAATGAATTATATTGTATACCACGAACAAAGGTCAATGCATTCAAAAGAAATTAAAAACAATGCACTTTATTTAAAATTTTCATTGTCATCCAAAACAATCCTAAATCTCAACCACTGAGAATGGCATGATTACAGTCACTTTTTCAATTGTGCTGGTTAAATGCACAGAGGAAGTGTTAACCACACCTCTACCAGCAAATAAATGATGCTGGGTATGATCATCTGTGTCCTATAAGCTCCAAACTTCTACTGGCTTTCCATAAAAATATCTGTCCTCCCAAAATACTGGCATTAAATTCACATGTCAATGGCAAACTAAGCTGTTCCATGAATTATAAATGGTACCTTTTCACCACTACTTTCAAAATTGCTATGAAACATTCATTGATTTAATGATTTATTTTTTCAGTGTAATATTTAATCCCCCATGGACTGCACAGTGACAAAACACAGCAGCCGGCTGTTTGGCTACAACATACATCTCCACTCAGTTTGATTATTATTTTAAATATAAAGACACAATATAGAGCTGAAATTCCTTCATAATTTGAACTTCAATTGTTTAATTGTTGTTATTAAACTTTCTCAGTATTCCATTAAAACAGTCAACACTTTTATCCAAAGCGACTTACAATAAGTGCATTCAACTTTAAGGTTACGAACACAGAACAGCGTGAATCATGTGTGTAAATTTACTAAACACCAGAAAAAATAAACTGGGCCTCAGTCACATACTCATCCCATATAAAGTAACCGCTGCTCACGTCACCCGCTCGCGTCATCAGCTGATGGACTCGTCCAATCACAGCCTCGTATACTCAGTGCAGCAGCGTCGAGTCTTCCGCACACAGGAAGCGGGTCGTGTTTAGCATGGTCGGAACGAGTGACTCTGTCTTCGGGGTAAATAACTTGCTGAAGTCGACACGACGCTGTTCCCTGGAGGAGAAGATGAGTGCGTGGGAAGCAGAGCCGCGGGCCCGGTGTGGACGAGTCGAGGCGGAGAAGACGGAAGCACAGTCCCTGAGTTAAGGTGAAAGCTAAGCTAGGAGACGCCATGCTAACTACGAAGCTAACTGGTACGTCTGAAAAGCATGTCCGCCACTTTGGGATAGCGAGAAAGTTGCTAAAATACGAATACAGCATCGAGTGCTGGAGCAGATCTAGTGCATGTGTAAATATGTATGAGTAACTTAGATGTAACAGTTTGTTCTCGTTAAGTTTTTTCATCAACGTGACTTTTCTGTATGTTTTCACAGCCTCAGCCCCCCCCCCCCCCACACACACACAAACAAAGAGGCGTGAGGCCGAGACGCTGAAAGTCCGGATTTAAAGTGCAGAAAATTAAGCCATTGAATGTAAGTAACTGTTTATGAATTGTTTTGGTGTTTTTTTGCTGCGGATCTTCCAACGGTGATGCAGCGCGGCTATTTACGTTTATTAATAATAAACTCATGTTGTTTTCCAACTGCCTGTCCATGACGTACAAAGACACACTATGAGCCAGTATGATCCGACCAGACCTTACATCAGCATTGAGGAGTTGACGGAGAAGAAAGAGGGTAAGGTTATATTCATTAAATAATTTTCCAGTTACATGTAAAGGTGTATGTTGTCATTGAACTGTGCTAATTTTACTGAATGTGTTTACAGCTTATTGAAGCGGGACAGATGACATGGATCCATCCTTCCACAGCCAGGAGCGCACCGACCTGTGTCCCACACTTCATATAAGACTGGAAGCTACACTGATCTCACAGCTACACACCACAGACGTCTACACACTGGAGAAGATTCAGACAGAGTCCCACAAAGAAGTCATGACCCAGAGGCTGCAGAGAAACATTTCAAGCCTCACCTGAGTTTTTGTACAATATATTTGCTGTATGTAAATAAAGCTTTGACTCCACATATACCTTGTTCACATTTGTTCCCTGTACAATATGTTCACCTATAACATCAAGCATCACATGAATGTTTAGTTTTAATTAACTGCAGTGCTTTTGGTAAAGGCTTACTAATAAATAATAATAAATATTAATATATACATTTTTATTATTAATATTGTGTGGGAGGGGCTTACCCCACGTGCGGAATGCTGTGACCCCACGTGTACACTGCAATGACCCATAAGGTGACCAATAGCAACACTTCTACCAACCAATCACGAGTGACATTAGTTTGGCAGACACTTTTATCCGAAGCAACTTACATTTAATGCATTCAACATCTATCAAGGGCCATTTAGGGGTTCAGTATCTTGCCCAAGGACACTTTGGCATGCAGATGGGGAAGTCTGAGGATTGAACCGCCAACCTTACCTATCTCCCTATCAAATTCACTGTTTGTTCAAGTTCTTAATATTACAATTATCCTTTTGAGGCTGTAGAAATAATGTCAATTTTTTTTCAAATGAATTCATCTTAATTTGTATAGCTCCAAATCAATCAGCATACATTATTTCAAGATATTATACAGTGATGGCCTTTTTTATGCAAGTCATTTCCAAATTTTTAGAACCTGTATACAGGGAACGCAATCTTTCACATCAGTATGTATAAATTGTTGTTAACAATTTTGCATCTTTGAGCAGTAGTAGGGTAGCCTGACGTTGTAATACTCATAATTCTAGTCAGAATATGAGTCTGAGACCGTTACATTGGGCTGCGATTATGGGGCGTGTTTCAACCGAACCAGGAAAAAAAATGACTCTTCGCTCAATTGGATATACCTACAACCAATCAGAGCAACGTAGTATGTGACGTATGAATCCCGTAGGAGGACGGCAAAAACATCTTTTCGATCTACAAATGCCTTGATCGCGTTTCTCTGTTCCTCTTTCAAAATGAATGCGCTGTCGATGTCTCCTAAAACAGACTCAATGGCAGCATCTACACATCTCAGCTCTTCAGCGGCAGGCATGTTTGTGGAAATCAAAGTCAACCCAAGCGCTCTTTGATGACGTAGTTGATTACGTTACTGTTGATCATCTGTCCATCATCGTATAAAGCCCGCCCTGATAATTTGATTGGTCCAAACAGCTTCTGTTCGGAGATAATTTCTCCCCAACGGAGCGCCTCCAGACCGAACTTCCCGACCGAAAATGTTGTGGGCGGGGCTAAGTTCGTCTGGCACCCAGGCTAGGAGTAGGGGTGATATTCACCAACCTCTCCTCTCGTTGTCAATATATTGAACTTGACATCATCTTTCTTTACCCAATGTGCAAGTTTTTTGATTGTGACAATCTATCCACTGAATCACATCCCGTTTAATGTGAATAGTAAGTTGGTCTCTATTTCACGCCATTTGTTCCAGTAGTTGCAAATGGGCCGAAGCCTTAAGGTCGAAACATTACAACATTATAGCAACAATACAACAGTTCCTATTAAATACTGTTGCAAGATCCCACCAAGAACTATATTTAAAATAAGAATCAATATATGCTAAGGCTGCGTAATAAGACATCAAGTCATGGTTCTTAATAGAATTCCCAGGACACTGTATCAATACAGATTATGTGTTTACACTTTCTGTTCTGTCAACCAAACCAAAAAGAGATAACAATGAGATAACAGAACATTGGGAATTCTGACAGTGGCCAGTGTCTCAGTAGAAATGTGATTATTAATTTATAAAAGATCCAGGTTCAGTTTGTTATATTACATTACAAAACTTGTATGATGAGCCTACAGGCAGGTTTCAAAACTGTGTGTTACCATTTAAGTCACATTTAAAACCCCATTAAACCATGTCAAAAATAATGATACTAGGAGGAGTTTTTTTAAAGTAGTGATTGTGATTATTGATTATTGTACAAAGGGCAAAATTACTATAAAAAAAATAGACTTTAAGTGTAACACTGGTTTGGGGGTTTCTGCCTAAAATCTTAACCATGTTTCTTTAGCTCCTTTGTTATATTGTAGTGGACAAAGTAAATGGTAAATGGATTTGTATTTATAAAGCGCTTTTCTAGTCTGATGAAGACCACTCAAAGCGCTTTACAGTACAGTTTCACATTCACCCATTCATACACACATTCATACAGTGCATCTATTTGCAGCACTTAGTTATTCTATGGGGGGCCATTCAGGGTTCAGCATCTTGCCCAAGGACACTTCGGCATGCAGATGGTTCAGACTGGGGATCGAACCGCCGACCTTCAGGTTGGAGGACGACCACTCTACCCCTCAGCCACAGCCGCCCTAGCATCAGTTGCCTACTTACACAGCCATCTGATACGGAGCAGCAGTTGGACTCAAGGTTTTTCATTGGCAATATACGTTTTATAGGTTTTATCTCTGCCTTGGTCTCTAATGAATTCTTATGTAAATATCTGAGTGTTCAGCTGCCAAAGGCTCTGCCGTGGTCCTGTGCTGCGTTCTGGGCAGGTAGTGAACAGAAGCTTTATCAGAGCTCATTTGCTAAAAACTGCTGTTTTACTAATGAGGATGATTAAAGTAGTGAGACTGAACCAATACAGTAAATCTGTGGGACAAAGACGATAGAGTGATGCAGAGCTTCTTGGAGTTGCTACTAAGTTAAGGTACTGATCACTTAAAGCTTTGCTTATTGCAGCTGTAACCGTAAATGAGAAAAGTCCTATTTTGCACAACCTAGCAGTCACTTAAGATGTTGTAGATATAAATATGAAGACAAGAGGATGTCTGGAGAATTTGGTTTGGACTTTCTCTGGAGTTTACCTTTCACAAATTACGTGTTAGATACGTTGTCATCACACCCACTCACTTATATCGAATTAATTTCACCCACACATTTGGAGATTCTCCAGTTTTCAAATGGGGGATGGCTGGAGAAACTCCAGAGAACGTCCGGAGCCTCACACAGAGAACAATGTCCGGATATTATCTACATTTCCATTGCATGTCTGACAGCAGCTTTAGCAATGAGAACATTTGAGGTGCTAGCAAGAAGACATGCATCCCTCAGATGAAGCCACAGATTTGACAAAACTGACACCATAATTTGCAGCAAACCCATTTAATGGCAATATTATGTTTTACCTTCATGATTGTGCAGGTGGAACGCAGTCTGATGAACAGCAACCAAAGAGGTTTGACAACGTAAAGATCACATCGACATTGTTTCCTCGCACATCTGGATTTTCCAAGTGGACTAAAGAGACCACTGTTGTATTTCCAGCCACTTTAATTTATTTAGAAGTCAATTTTAGTGTCTGATTTAAGTACCTGCTCCATTTGTTTCAGCTAATATAGCCAGCAGCTTCATAGGGATAAAAAATGTTCATTACCTTTCAAAGTTCACTGGGTTTTTATCTGGCCCGCTAAGAGGGTTTTAAGTGTCTTGTTAAGTTGCCCATTAATTCAGGCCATATTGATTTCACTTGGCCGCTGGAGGGCTGGCCAAATATAATATTTTTGAAAACTTCCTCTTGACTCTGAAAAATGCTTACATGCTAATTATTTTTGAAATGTTGGCCGTTCTACACCCCTCCTCACCATTGGTGATCGATAGTGTTTGATATTTCTCTGCATGTGATCATTATTTGTGTCACCGCTGCAATTACTGCATGCTGGGTATTGATGCAAAGCTTTTGCTTGTCTCCAGGGTGTTTTTTGCACTGTGTTAGTTAAACTTGTGGCAGAAGATTTAGCCCTGATCCTCGACTAATTGCACAACTTTTCACCAGCTTACCTCGATTCCTGCTCTCTTCCTTCGTGGATCTTCCAGTCAATAGTTTGTTCTGGCAGGATTGAATGTTACAGTTCAGTGATTTTCTGTCGTTCAGGCATCCTTTCACCAGTTCGCCGATGTCCACCCACAGTGGGATAACAAGCCAACTGACATCAGTGTGAGCAACGTGTGCAAGACAAAACTTCCCCCCCCCCCCTCACCTATGACAAGCCAGAATAGATCAACACAGACACAAATAGTTTCACAAATAGTTTCTTCCCTTCTCCATCACAAACAGGTCTGAGACGTTGTTGCGAATGCTGCAACTTTTTCTCCATTCCCCCTTTCTCATTCTCACAGATGAAAGTCTCACTCTTCCTCTTCTTCCCCCTCTCCTCCCTGTTTGCTGTCACATCATTGGCCTGCCATAAATATAGACACAGCTTGAGTATTCTCATGCTATTTACACTCACACACAGCATCTCTGTCCTCTCGCTTGCCTGTTGGGCAATGTAGTCAGGTGTATGCGCATCAGCAAGCAACGCTCCATATCTTTCACACCCAGTGATACAGAGGCAAATGTAGAAACAGGTTGACAATCACAATATCAGCTTGAGTTCCTCAACAGAGTGGCTGTGGCTCTGGAAGTAGAATGAGTGATCCACCAACCAGAAGGTGGGTGGTTCGATCCCTGTCTCCCCCATCCTGCATGAAGAAGTGTCCTTGGGCAAGACAATGAGCCCCACATTCCCCCTGATGGTTGTGCTGGCAGTGTATGAACGATGTGTGACAGAAAATGCTGCATATATGCACTGTATGAGTGCTCTATAAATTCAGAACATTCACCATTTACTCCAATATATGTATAAAACAATTGTGTCTATATTGTTATAATATTAAAGTTATACATATTTTAACACAACTCCACCTAGATAGCAAATGAACTGTATTTATTCTTTATATATATAGATTCTGTATAAGGTCGGTCTGGTTTTGTGTTGCATCATTGCCTGCTGCTGAGGTTATTGATTAGTTGAATATAGAATTTATCGATATTAAAATAAAGTCCATAATCTCGTTCAATAGGTATACTGATATTTGAGGCTTAAATAAATCTGAAATCTTACACCACAACCAAGATCTGGTTAAAAAGGGCACCTGTCACCCTGCTGCTCATCGCCCTCCACAGGTGAACCATCAACATCAAATTCAAGTCTCTAAAGCTTCCCTACAGGCCAACTTGTGGCTCAGAATCCATCTCCTAGTACCCAATCAAATGGGCCTATGCTCCTTCTCGGCCACTGCTTTCCTCTAAGGACCACTGTCTGGCATTGCCATCCCCGCACACAAGTCAATCACAAGCCAGACTATTCTCGTCTGTGGTTCCCAGATGGTGGAACAGGCTACTCCACACTATCAGAGCAGGGTTGTCCCTCTCTATCTTTAAGAACCTCTTGAAGACTCGTGTTTTGAGAGCACCTCCTCTCCTAACACCTCTATCATCCTATCATTTCCAACTGGCATTTACACTGCACCTCTTCAGCTGTTCTCCTCCACTTTACGTTGTATTAAACAAATTGAGCCCATGCGTTCAGCAAGTGACCTGAAGCTTGAGTGTTGTCCCCCAGCTGGAGGCTGATGTGGATAAAATGAGTAAATGTAATGACATAGATGTCAGCATGCTGGTGAATGGGCACATTGCACATAGCATATATTCCAATTGATATAGTAAAAAATAAAAAGTGACATTAAATTACAACATTATATACTACTATATTAGCTATTAAGACCATTGATTGTATCTGATGAAGACCTTAAAAGAAATGTTCTTTAACGGGTCAAAATGTCAATGTGAAGGAGACTCAGGAACCAGAACAGTTGTGCAACGGTTGTATTAAATGCACTGTCCGACTGGGTTTTATAATGATAATAAAAATAGCAGTAACCAGGTGTATTAATAATAATAATAATAATTATTATTATTATTAATAATTATAATAATAATAATAATTATAAGTGCATAAAAGGAGATCCCCAAATACAATTCTAACGAGACTCTAAATGTCGGATGATACATAAAAGCAGACAACATATTTAAGAACAATAATAATGCACTAGAAATGTTAATCCCACTTTGGTCGAATGATCATTTGCAACATCGCTCAAAAGTTTCTTGATCTTAGACTCTACGATCTGTGTAGGTTGAAATATCAGCCTGAGGATAACCGTACAGAGTGAGGGGGTGAAGACAAGCGATGTTTCAAGGAGAAATGTTTACTGTCAATGCATCAGGCAGACTAAGCAGATGAGCTGCACAGAAGTTAACAAGTTAACAGCCATTATCAAATCTGAGCCATCTTTGACAAACGTTTATTATATACTCGTAAAGGCAAGGTGACAGCATTAGCTTAAATATGGAGTTTCTATATTGGACAAACGCATTTAAACCATGGCTTATCTCACCACTGTTGTGTCTTCTCTATTGGTAGATGTCAGAGTGCATTCTCAAAGAGGTGTTTTATACCTTCCTTAGGTTGATACCTAATATATCAACTTTTAGTCTACCCATACTGCAAAAGATAAAAGGGAACTTAACATTAGTATATAAGTACGTGGTGTTTGAATAATCTTTCTTCTGAATTTAAGATGCATTCTTACTCTCTCACCCTAGGAAGGAGATCACTATAAAATTTGGAAAATGCATATCAATGCATACTTAGTGAAAGAGAATGTAACTGAGTTTAAAAGAAAAATTAGATTAGTCATAAAAATCTCCATAACATTGGGAGTTGATCTCATTGTGATTAATCCAGGGTCACTGGGGCTGTAGCCAGGCAGCTATGCAGGGCTCCTGCATGGAGCTCCTTCCTCACTTCACAGGGATAGACCTCTGCTCTCTCTCACCACTGAGAAGAACAATGGCCTGTCTGAAGTGACTGATCTCCCTGAACTGGCAGCTGGACGACATATTTCCACATTTCCCCCTCCTCCAGCCCAATGTGCCAGGAGACTTGTGAAGGTCAGGCTGGCAGGCATCATTCACAAGTGACTGCCATGACTATTCAACACACATGTACAAACACACAAACATCAGCAACACTTTTTTTTGCTGTAATTAACCAACAGATGTGTGTGTATTCAAACTGTGTAGCATTGAATTGAGCCAAAATAAGATTAACTCAAGTGGTAAAGTTTTATGCACGACCAGTAACACCAGTAGCACTGTAGCCTTTAGTGTCTTGAATGAAGGAGGATTGTGTTAGCCGACTTGCACCCTTTACTGAAATGTATTTATATAACAGGACCCACTAATGAAATTTGTTCAGGGTTTCTAGATTAATTTTCTATCCTGTGTTAATGAATTAGGATAACATTAAATTGACTAGAAACTATTAACTATTATTTTACCAGACCCTGTGAGAGAAATTGTGATTTGTGAATATGGGCTATATAAAAAATAAACAAAAAAAATTAACAATGCTTAAACAGTTTGAGGTTTATATTTAACATCAAGTTGACACTATTGACTGTTTGTCAGGATAACAAAAAACAGGTTTATATTGAGAAAAGATTAAAAAAGAAAGGTAAAACAACTCCCCGGTGTGTGTGCCCTGGGGTTTCCCTCGCTGTTCGTCCTTGGCTGCTCATTCGGCCTGTGGAATGGTTTATTCTCAATGTGAAATACTCTTTGCATGAATGTTCATCGTCTACATAAAATTGGTCTTTGGGGGAAAAAATATAAAATTAAATAATGTATATAAACAGTATATTTATATATTCTTTTGCCAGAATGTGCAGCTGCTGTCTCTAGACCTATGAGCCTCTTAAAGAGGAAAATAACGTTGATGCATGAGCTTTCCTTGGCGGAAATGATTGATACCAAACATTGGAAGGACTAAATTGCCACAATTTGTTTAGATCCTTGGCAAAGGGTATTTTTTCGCATTAATAAAACATTATCAATCATTAGCATGAAACTGTGCGTTTCTCCCATTTTAGCCCAAGATGCAAAATGTGCCTCTCACAAATGCCAAGGCACGTATGTCTGGAGATTTGAATGAGCCAAATAAAACGTGTTAGTGTGTTTGAGGCTCAGTTCTTATCATGTTTGTGCTGATGGCATTGGACTGTATTTCTCCTTAGCTATGATTACACTGTTGAGTGGTGAGGCTTCTGTGTGACTAAAATTTTATAGAAAAGTTAGAAAAAATAATAAATAAGTGACAGGATGTTTGACCTCCTTCTCTTCAGGGCTTCCAAGTTTTTAACTTTCTCTGTCTGTTCCTTAAAACAGACGACAATAAGAAAGCATCATAAATAAACCTGAGGCAGAATATACCCCCCAAAAATAAAAAGATTTGGTTGAGAAAAGAACTGAAAATCAAGTGAAAAACCATGGCATTCTTTTTGTTAAATCCGCCACTCCATTTCTGCTGTTCTATAAATATGGAGGGCTAGGATTGGGTGAAACTTCACAAAATAATTAGTCTCTGTAGGGATGAGAGTAAAAAAAGGAAATGTAAACCAAGAGGTGGATGGGAATGAAGAGCGAGGCAGAGACAGCTCTCTTTTTTTCATTGCAGGGCCTGTTATGTGCCAAGCCTTTTTTCTTCCATCCCAGAGAACACAGACATCACTTTGTTTCTCCTACCTGTGATATTTGGCTCCGTCTGCTCTGATTTTAGCAGTTTTAATTGTTTTAACAACCACCGAGTTTGAGGGGGCACAGGGGAAGCTGAGATTCTCTCTCTTTCCCTCCTCTAAGATCTTTCCTGGGCAGAACAATTTGTCTGAATTGTGAAAAAATGACACTAAAACATTGTATCTGAAATATTCTTTAAAGCGACTGCTGCTCTCTCACTGAACGACAGCTGTCAAAATTTAAATGTAAAGTATATACTTACTTTCCTGGAGAGTAGAGGGAAACTATTCAGCTGTAGGAAACATCTGCAACATTTTAAAACAATCATCCCCACACTTAAATATGAAAAGGATCCCAGCTGTAAAATAAATACTAAGTTCTCCTGTGTGAAAGGATGACGCTGATATCCACTAGCTTGTACAACTTGCTGTTTTCATAGAAATCTGCATTCTTCTCCTGTCACGCTCCAGCCAACGTGGAGAAAGCTTCTGTCTGCGACTTGGCACTCTCTCTGGTTCTGATGCTTCCCACATGCAAATTAAATAGACAGTATGACATTTAAGTAAGTGCCATGCCTTTGCCTTTGACTTTACTCTCCCCAAGTCTCTCACGCTGTCTTATCTTGGAAACTGATGCAAGCAGCCCCTCACTACGAGGGCTTTGGCAGTGGATCCCGCAGAGAATCAGTCACTTATGCTGAGACACCAGTGTCAGAATAGGCTGCAATCGGACCCAGTGTTCAGAGGCATTTGTGAAGGGATGCTTCTTGCGGTAAATCACTAGGCCTCCTGATGTATCCTGCTTGGCACAATGTATGGTCAGGTCACAGCGGAGGGAACGACATTTTGGAAAAATTATGACACTTATTTGTTCACCTTGAATGAGAAGTAAGTTGCCTTTCTGGATCTTTGCTTTGCTTAAGCTCTTTCAAGAAGTCTCCACAATAAAGCGAAGATCAGGAACTGTTCATTTTTTTTCTACATTGGAGCAGGACTGACAGCTTCCAACAGCAGGGCCTCCATCCACTTCACGGTGGTCAAGATAAGGCCTGGGTGGAGATGGAGAGAGAGGAGGGGAGAGAGAGTCCGACGGAACTCTTTCTTTTGTTATCAACCATGCCTGTGGCTCTATGAGATTTCCCATGAGGCTTAGAGTGCAAACAAACCTTGTGGTGAAGTGAGTGAACAGACCTTCTGCAGAACTAGAGCGGCGGCTGCACTCGGTACCATGGGACTTCAAACAAAACCCTGTCTGGATGTTCCTGGGCCAATCAGCCCCTCTGAGGGCTTAATTCAATCAACACATTCAGAACATCGTGCGTTTTACAGCTCTGTAGTCTAGCGCTCAGAGTGAAAGATTTCCATTTGTGAATTTTTTCCATTTAGACCTCATCATTGCTTTAAAATCAAATTCCCCTACAAACCCTATGTTGAAGTGTATGTACTGATGGGTTTAATGACCCTATGTTGTTTCCAAATTGAATCTGTCAGCCACAGATTGTGATTCGAGAGGTCCTTGACATATTGGTGAGGGCCTTAAGACAGAGGCTACAGTTAAGACCTTGTCAGCAGTAAAGGATTCCTTTTAATCTATTTGATCTCATTAAAATGCTCTATAGCATGCACTCATGTTCCACCCTACTGTATTGGGTGTATGCATTTTTGGGGTGAAGGGGTTAACCTCAATTGAAAAGATTTTTTGGGCCAAGGGGCGGATCTGCAGCAGTAGCGCCACCATGTGGTAATTTCTGATCACTCCATCATCATACATTGCCAAAATTAAAACCAAAAGGCAAGAGAGTGTGAGGGGCATCAAAAAATGCTGTTTGGCAAATGTCATCAGGAGTGTGTATCATTTTGCCTACTCTGTTAGTAGTAAGCGATAGACTCTACGGCACCTGTGAAGGTTCTCCGTAGTATTAGCTAGGCAGATCATTTGCACCCCCAACAACCTGCTGTGGTGTCTCCCTGGTCAAACCACTGTCTGTTACTCACCATTGGAGATGGGGACCACCTCAGTGACGCTCCAACCCCTCACCCACAACTATTTGATCCAGAGCTGCTCAGGTCTTTGCAACAACTCCCACTTCCAACACGAGAATCTACTGTTCACTCAGCGTGTAATATATCCCAGACCTTGACAGGCGCTATTGTTCCAGGATAATCAATCTGTTAGAGGTCATAATGTTTTGGCTCATTGGTTGTACACTGATGAGTGGCCTCAGCGCTGCCCTGGTGGAAATCATGAGTGAGGATATGAAGTATCTTTAAGAGAGTATTCTAATAAAAAAGTCCTTCAGGTAAGTTGCAGAGACAGCAGCTCGGTGCCAGTCAGGAGAGAATGACTTTGGTGCCTGGCAGAAGTCCCCACTTCCCCCAGTGGGACAGGACAGAATTTTCATAACTAACATCTTGATTTGCTGTAAAGTGAAATTAGGGCCTGCGTTATGTTCAATTAACTCCGCGAAGCTTCTTGTAATTAAAACTCAGCGGTCCCCCACTGTTCAATAACTCTGTGCCACGAGAGAAAGAGAGGGAGAGAAGGAGAGAGAGAGAGGTGGGGGTGGGGGACTGACAGAAAAGTGGGGAGGGAGATTGAGGGAGAGGTAGATAGAGAGCCAGAGAGGGACAGACAGAGAGAAAGACGTGGAAAGATAAACTGCTGCTTCATCATGTTTTCATCAGATATGACCTTGGCAGTCATAATAGACGGGCTGGAGATATCACTGGAGAAGAGCCAAACTATCCATAAGTTGAAAGATAATGTGAGGAGCATCAGCCACGGTGGCCTCTTCATAACGCCCTTGCCAGCTGTTGTATGGCGATCGGGGGCTGCGTTACTGCCCCCTAATGAGATGTTTTCCTTAAATTGATTACACAGGGGACGGATTATGTTCTGCTGTAAAATGCTGCGTAATTTAGCTTTTAGGTTAATTATTTACGATTCCATCACAAGTCTCTTTGGTATTTGCGCCACAGCATTTAAGAGGATATTTGTTGTTGCTGCTCGTCCCTCTGGAAGGAATACACGAAAACCAAGACGACATATTCCTCAATAAGCACACGGTTGATTCCTGTCTTTTTTAAGGGGAGTCATGAAGAAGCATTTAGCTTTAATCGCAAATGCTGCAGTGCAGTGTCATGGATACACCGCAATTTAGGTTCCAGCGATAATGGCACTTGTGTCATTATGATCTGTTGTGATTCTAAAACTTGTATTTAAGCTTTCGAGCTTTTCTTTTATGCAAGCCATTAATCTTTGTTATGCATTTACCTGGAGATTGCAAAGTGACAGACAGGCAGTGTCTGTGTCGCCTCGCCTCTGCCCATACAGAGCATCTAAAGTGGCTGCTTTATGGGATCGGTTAGAGAATTTTAACTAAGCCATAATCCCTAAATTGATAAAATTACCTCCAAATGCATTGCAATGTTTAATTCATGAGCAATAATATGCAAGTAATAAATCTGAATATAGGAATAAAGGCCCAAAACTTCAGCAACAAAACCCCACCAGAATCTTTCCGTTATTTCTGAGATGGTGTTTGCTGATTATTTTCCATGCTTCAGAAAGAAATAGTATGCACTTTATGACCTCTATTAAATATATTGAATAACATTGCCGGGAAACTTGATATAAAAAAGCCAAGTGAGGAGGAAAATAAAAAGCTGTGTATCGTGCATATAAATTAATTTGTTGCATTTCTTTCATTTGCTTTATTTTCCTTTAAGTTCATGGACATATTGAATAAAATGCAGGACGCCTTTGGCTGATTAGCATGGAACTTAAAACCAGCTTGGCCATGTTAATTTTGTGCATTTTCTGCTTACACCTGCAATTTCTGTTCCAAGCCATCACCTAAAAATCCCAGGCCTACAATAAAAAGGGCTGCATAAGTAGCCTATATATTAGATGCTTGGTCCTTTCTCTGCAAATGCACTCCCTCTGTGGAATCATGGGAGCTTGGACTCTATCCATAAAATAGCAAACACTCAGCTGCCTGGTATGGACTGTTTGTGCACTAAATATTTCTCATCTTAAATTCCATGTCCAGAGCGGCCTGCAGTTGTTTTTTACTTGTGAACTCAGACATTTCTATGTCAAGTATAGGTTCAGGCTCTTAACAGCCTTTCAAGTACGTGACAGTCTCTTTCAAAGTATTGAAAGCATCAGCTCCTGTGTTGGGAGCATCTGTCCATTCAGGACTGTCAGCAGAAGTGGAGGCCTGCAGCGAAGCACTGCTCATGGATGTCATAGATTTGCTGACAGTAATTGGGGCAGCGGGCGGTGGTTGGGGGGGCACGGAGAAGCTAGATGCCGCCTAATGGCCGCATTGAGTCATTTCGCTCTAAAAGAGATTTTTCCCCCTCTTAATCACATAAAAAAAGCTAATCCTCAATCAATGAAAATGTAAAGCAGCGGCTTTCTGTTCTATGTGTGCTGATAGCAGCTTAAGGGATTGCTAGTGAGGGGCTCAGCATTTGCAAGTGCCTGGCACGCTTCAGAGTCATGTCTCACCGGGTGCACACAAAGAGGAAAAAGCCTCCTTTTTCATTCTGAACGTCCCCTGAAATGCTGGGGACGTGCCTTTATTAATGCCGTACATTACAGTACGGGAACTATTTTTTTTTCTTCTTTCGCCTGGTACAGTGATGGAAACACAGTGTGCTTAGAAAATGTTTTCTTGCTTTGCACTTGGATCCTGGCGTTTTGTGTGGCCTTATTATTGAGTGGAAAGCAAAACATAATAGCATCATAGACTAATGAATTGTGTACCATACCCCTCTTTTTGAGTATTTTTTCCTCAGATCAGGCGGAGTGCGTGTTGTTGTAATATTTACTTTTGCTGACACCAACAATTCTGGGAAGTCATGAAAATGCACCGCAGCTTGTTATGGTAATACTTTGTCAGCGAGTGTGTCAGACCCCGATAAAGAAAGTCGGGACATTATTCACCCTTGAATCTTTATGGCTCTCACTAAGCAGCTCCATTTACACGTTCCCTAAGAAAAGGTTGCATCAAAGGGAATCAGGTTGTTGAAGAATAGGCAACATTAAAGCTGTATTTATGCATGCTGACGATATACTGCAGCTTAAACCGGTATGTTTTGAACATGTAAACCCAAAAGATCAGTGTCAAAGAAGTATTAACCCTGCTTTGTGCTGCTTCTTATTCGTGCATGCAGAAACACTGTAAAGGATCCAAATATAGTTTTTAAAAAAAAATCTGAACTTCTATTTTTTAATGTTTTAAAGCAGACACATTTACATTCTGTACTGGTATTTGCGAACATGATGGCTACATTGGCCAGGCATTTTACTCATGCTGGATCAGTGGATTCATTTGTATCACAGTCCTCGTTTAGTCCACTATAAATCATGTCTGCTGCACCTCCAAGTATTGCTCAAAGCTAATACAGCACCCCCACCCCAACACTGTCCTAATCAGATTCACCACCTGTTTGTCCCGCTGCAAGAACATTTTTCACCTCAGAGACATCCAATCATGTGTCATCTGATGATACTTTGGTGACAACATTATGGAAATTGCTGGAAGGGCTTCCAGGATTCACATTAGATTTGGGTGGGGTTACCATTTGTGCTTGTTTATCGCTGCATGCATGTTTAGAGAATAATTCACCTCATTTAGATACAAAAAAAGGATAAAAAATGGCCGGTTATGTTGCTCATGTAGCTGCAAGCTGGACCCTGTTAACCCTCTGATGGTCTTCTCTAAAGATGTCTTCTTGAAAATTGTTTGCACTTATCTCAACCTGATTGAGGTTGAGAGGGTGAAGTGTGTTGGGGGCAGTGCTGCTTTTAGAACCAGACTTTTGCAGATGGCTTTATCTTTGGATGAAATCCCTTAAATCATGGTAGCTGTGCACACAGATAATTCAATAATGTAACCTAAAACTAAGTATGAAAGAATTAGATCATATAGTAATATAAGTGACGTAATATGAGTGAGATACATCAAACCAAATGATACCTCCAGGCACCTGGTGTTTGTTAAGTTGACCGTATATTTTTTAACAATATAAACAAAGATTAATTTCCTGTCAAACTAATCTTTAATTTTTTTAAATACATGTTTTTGGCCGAGGTGTCTGTGGCCTCTCATTACATAAAAAAGGAAAAGGAATTCAAAAAAATTATATGTGAGCTTTGGAGATGTAGGATCCGTGTCCTGAGCATGACAGTGAGTGCATGTCATCGGTGAGGAAAGACAGGCAAGCTATAAATTGCTTTGGAAAAGCAGCCTGTGAAATGCTTTGTCAGTGTCAGAGCTCGGTGAAAATTGAAGCAGAGTGAATGTGTCTGAACTTAGACAGATGAGATATCAAATTGGCGGGCAGGAGTGTGATAATCAGGGAATTGGAGAGGGAAAATTGCATCAGAAGGGAATCATAAGCCTGGCCAGAAGTGAGGATTTGCTGATCCCTGACCTTCTGTTTCAGAGCAGAGGATTTTAAGTAATGAGATCTATGCAGTGAAACAACTCACCGATCAGAACGCCCGACTTCGACTCACTGGGAGGAGAGCGTCTGCCGCCGTACAGAGCACAGCCAATGGATTTAACACATGTTTAGAAATGTGTTGCAGGCGCACTGAAAGACACTCGGGTTACGACCAAATAGGGAAAAGAGGAATGAAATTTTGTCATAATAAGTAGACCATGATTGAAGGTAAAATGCGCTGAAGAGCTTTCATGGTGACAGTGAATATGGTCTCCACCAACCTTCTGTTACGGGAATAAGCTGCTTGAAAAAGATAAAAAGGCCAATGTGTTTATTAATGAAGCCGTAGATGCACTAATAGTTGTGTGTTTCTTTCACCTCTGTCAGTATACATTTTCCAATGATCATTATTTCCCCACTGAATCACAGAGTACCTGCAAGGTTGCAATCGCTGCACAACCAGTATAATCAGAAGGTTGTGTTGGTGGTATAAAAACAATCTAACTAAGGTTTCCTGTAAAGGCAGAGCTGCTCTCTCCTTCATGCTCGGATTCTGTCTTGTTTCCCGCACATGAAAGGACCAGTGTGTAAGATTTAGGTAAGCAGGATATAATGACAGAAATTTAATATAAATAATCCTAGTGATGTTTTCACGAGTGTGTTTCTTCTAAATTATACAAATTGTTGTTTTATTTACCCCAGAATGGGCCCTTTATATTGAAAAACTTTATATTTACATTGGAAGCGGGTCCTCTCCATGGAGGCCGCCATGTTTTTTAAATACCCTTTAAGTTTTTATGACAACTGAAGGTTACCACAGATTCTCTTTCATGTTTGGAAGTGGAGGGTGAGATGAGGGATATTTATTTGCAACATGACATTTCACCACTCTATGTCACTAAATTCTACACACTGCAACTTTAAAAGGAGTTTTGTAATAATAGACACAATCCACTAAGACTACACAAACTGTAAACCTGCAGTCTCTCCTTCTAATTGTTTCTTACATGTTGGCTTGAAAAGTAAAAAATCAAGTGTTTGTCAACCGGACCGTGTTGAAAGTCGTCTCGTTAATTCTGCCTTAATCACTCTATTGATTACATAATGTCTGGACAATGTTGCGAGAAAGTTAAATGTCTTGAGATGAAGAATAATATTTTCTCTGCAGTCTATAGAAAGGCAGTGACATCATTTTAATTCAGGTCATTAGTCTGAATAATTACCATAATTGGGCTAATTTGGTTCATTATCTCTCTCTCACAGATTGTTTGTTGCTGGGCGGCATAATGTTTTACCACATCTCTAATTGCTAAAAGGTTCCTATAAACAATTTTTCTGTGATAACAAAATCATTTCAACCAGTAAAATGTGAGCATAGTATTCAAACAATTTATTTGATTATGTGTTATATCCAGCAATTATTTAGTTCACATCCCATCATAATAATATATTATTTGTATTAATACATTACATGATTGTTAAAATACAATATTATATAAAATGCATTTATATTTAAGAGAAGAATGATACAAAGAATCATATACTTTTATTTGACATGTAATTCCATGTTATATATTCTTTGTGTATTTTATTATAAGGTGTATTTTTATTCTGATACTCACCGCCCCCTTTGTCTTGTCCACATAGAAATACAGAGAGAACTTGGTGGACTATGTGTGTTCCTAAAACTCTTATCTTATAGCAGTGAAGAATGACTCCCTCTGATCATGAAATAATAGGATAATTTGTGCGTTTTTAACATTGACAAGTACCTGAAGGAAGAGAAGTTAAAACAATGTGCAGGTCCAACATAAACTGTTTTCAGACATGCTTCCGGAGTATGTCAGCAGAATTAGGTCCTGGCATCGAGTTTTCATTTTTTCTGTGGACTTTCTCCACTTGACCACCATGTATAATGTCCATAGAAAGTAGTATACCGAGTAGATACCTAGAGAAATGTCTTGAGAGTTTGTGGTAATAAAAACGACATTGGTGTCTGTGTATCTTGTGATCTCCGCAGCGGAATCAGTACGTCGCTACCTGCCTCTGTCTGCTGCACCACCTCTCATCTGTATAGGATTTGTTGACTGAAAGGACAGCCCAATGAAAGAAATCATAATTATTATGACAGTTTCATAAGTAGCTTAACAGATGGCAGATGGTTTCTTTTTCCATTGAATTCAAGTGATAATGTAAAATATTTCACACCTCCTTATTGGCTGTGTAAGCTTGCAATGTCAATAGAGCACAGAATTCAGTGTCTCACAAACCTTCAGTATGTTCAAATAAATGTGTGAAAGCTTGCAAACTGCATCGCAATTATTTTATATCGAATCAAACACACAATGCCTTTAAGGTCAGAGAACCTAAATGCAAGTAGAAGTGTTTGAGGAAATTTGATTCGAATCATTAAAGCAACATTAATTTAATTTTATTCACTTGGGGCTCAAAATAGGGTAAATAATCACTGACCTTCTGTTATATTTCAAAGTTATTACAGTTACTGTGATAGCAAAAATAAATAAATGTATACATCCATTGACATGATCTTTTCTTTGCAGTCGTATCTGAAAAATGTCACTAATATTTCTAATTTTCCTTCTGGCTCACAGCTAAGAGAAATGTGTCGCTCTTTCCCTGCTGAATGCTCTACTATGCTCAGCACTACTATGTTTTTGGTTCTGGATTGGTAACATATCCCAGATTTATCAGACTTATTTTGAGGCTGGAAATGGGACCGATGCAAAAATGTTCAGAAAAGAAAACAGTTACCTATAAAAGAAGCTCCAAAAGCTCCAAAGAGCCTCTGGGAACACTACGAGCAACCCCTCTCACATGAGACATAATCGCTTTATCCAGGTTCAATGTTAAACATTTTTATAGAGCAGCTTTGAAGACCAAGAGTCTCATTTATTATATGAAAGCATCTCCTGTGACGGAGCCTGGGATAGCATGAAGCACCAATTAAACAAAGGGACAAAGCAATGTCTACTGTTGAAGCCACAGTTGGAGCAGCAAGCGTTACAAGACACATGGATATCTTGAGGCTCTCATTTGGCCCCATCACATGTCGCCACCATGAGGACTAGTGCTTGAGGTCCTTAGAACAATTATTCTGTGCTGTGTTGATGTGCAGTGCTCTGCCTGTTCCAGTACACTTTTGCCTGCAGTTCACGACAGAAGTCTTACTCCAAGCATCAATGGCCTGTCCCGCATCAATGGCCTGTCCCGCGAGTGGATCTCTGCTTAAAAAAGATGGAGATGATTGGACGGTGGAAAACAGTACAAAGAAAAAAAACCTGGCCAAACAACTGCTGCTGCCTTAAATGGAGAAGGATGAAGGGAGAATGGGCCCCAGCTCGCAAGAAGCACACAAGATTGACTCAAAATTGAAGAGCACAGTGTAGACGTGTTTAGACGAGCAAATTGTGAAAACAGCAAAAGATGGAAAAAAACGATAGACTTTCTCTTCACTCTCCACTTCCCCCAAGCCTGAGCTACAGCTCACCATCCAGGGAGGCACTGACACGTTCATACCAGACGTGTCCAATCTGCTTTAATGAACCAGCCAAACTTTAAATCTCTCTTACAAAAAGTCTCCAAAAAACTGAAGGGCTAAACACACTTTAACACTAGACAAAACTCTCTCACTGAAGCACATAACATTTTGTTCGCCCTTGATATCGAGTTTTTGGATTAACAGTTACTTTTAGAACAGTTCTTATGTCATACCATCTGCCCCTCCACTATTATACCGTTGAGACATAGATTGGATGGATGTGTTTATGCAAGCCTGAAGGGGCTGTACACACTACATTCTGCTTGCTTCCTGAATGTTTGACATGATTCTGATTCATTGGGCACTTGTCCGTCCTTTACTAATCACAATATCTCCTGGATACACAGCAGTGATAATGTCTCACTGAATAAGCAGATTGGGCAGATTTACAGCAGATTGTTGAAGCCCACAGATCACTCAGCTCATAACTATTTGACAAATTTGGCAATCTAATTTACTTATGCCACTCCATGTCCAATTAATGTTGTGTTGCCGCCTTGG
The DNA here is from genome assembly GCF_963576545.1 of Limanda limanda. Lineage (NCBI taxonomy): Eukaryota > Metazoa > Chordata > Actinopteri > Pleuronectiformes > Pleuronectidae > Limanda > Limanda limanda. The sequence goes on along the minus strand of NC_083637.1, from coordinate 30,267,576 downwards.
ACAACCCAATGACCACAAACATGGTGACACTAACTCACTGCAGTCTAACTAATTGATTTCTGGGAGGTCACTCAAAGACAAAAAGGACTCAATCATTTTCACACATGACAGCAAAACAACAAAACCAAAAAAACGAATTATGATGAAAACAAAACTACATTCAATATCTTCAATCTCAAGCTGTGGACTTCCAGTAAACTGGACAACAGAAGCCAGGTTTTGTGAATATGCAAATGTGACTGTTAAGCTTTTGTGGTGTTCCAGTGATGTAATTCGTCTTTTCTTTTAATAGACAAAAACACAGAGAAGACTGCTAATATTTAACAGTTACGTTACTCTCACCGCTAGTAAGCAAAATATGTATTTCTTCTACATTTACTCCTTCTACTTGCTGCATTGTGAGCTGATACAGAAGTCATGATGAGAGTTGTTAGTCATGACTGTTAGCTTGAAACAACCAACCGTTGACTCCATCTCCACACCTTTCAAAGTGCAAAAAAAGTTCAGATTAACCTTACCTATTTTTCTTGGTAACAACATTTCTATTTGGACTGCTTTGGCGAATTTTGGATTGGTCGTATTCATTGAACGGTTTACTCTTGGGTGAGTAAAAGTACAGAAGATGTGCAGGCCCATATTCTTCTTGGTCATTCGACTTGGTTTGCTGTGGGACACTGTTTGTGTAACTTGTCAGTTTTTGTGACAACTTTCAGTTTTCTGGGCATCATGAATTCAGGAGGTTCCTATAGAGCAGGGGTGTCAAACTCAAATACGCAGTGGGCCGAAATCAAAAAATTGCTTCAAGTCGAGGGCCACAATTTCAACGTTTATTGAAAACTTATTGAAAGAACCTTAGTGCACATATTGAACCTGGAACTAACAAGGCCTATAGAGTATTGCCGATAAAACAACATTAATTATGAAATAAATGAAATACAAATAATAAATAATACATAAATAAATATAAAAGTAATAAAATCAGTTTCATTAATTGCTTTCTGGCTTTATCTGCAGTATTTCCAGAGTAATTTCCAGTGAAAACATTTTCTACAGGCAAACAACAGCCAAAAATAATTGACTTCAAAGAAAAATCAAATGTCCTGTAGTAGCAAGAGAAAAACAAGTTTTCCTGCAGCATCTGCGTCTCCCACAGGCGCAGCTTGGTTTTAAGAGCCCTCACTGTAGCGTACATGTCAGTGACGACACGCCCCCCCCCCCCCCCCCCCAAGCTGCAGGTGGAGCGCATTCAGGTTGAGCTTGTGATGTCACACAGACACGTTTTATTGTTGTGCCTTTCCCTTTGCTTTCAATAAACTCACAGATCTCCTCACGCAACTGGAAAAATCTTTCCAGCACCTTTCCCTGGTTCAGCCATCGCAAGTCACCATATTCTGCACCTAACTCCTCCAGAAAAGACTTGAACTGGCGGTGATTTAAACCTTTGGCTCTGATAAAGTTAACCGCTGATGTTATGATGCTCATCACATGTTCATTTCAAGGCTTTGCCACACAACGACTCCTGGTGTATGATGCAGTGATAAGCTGTCAACTCAATTTTTCCTCACTTTTTTCCTCCTTCATCTTTTCTTGGATCCACCCTTTACATCCGCGATCATATACTGTTCCTCCCACCTGTCTTGAAAGCTCCTGTTTTCAAATGCCACCTTTCGTTTAGCCATTTTTGGGGAGCGGGTAGTTGAAAGTTGTCACAAGTGATATGTCATACAGACTGTGAGGCACGCGTTCGCGGGACCGTGATTGACATATCGACACACGGGCAGTGCATTGTGGGATCTGTCATTCACCATTGACCCGCCCACTCGTCAGCCAATGAGAGCCTGTCATTGGTCTAGAACTGTCAAGTGCCCCATCCCGACGTGTTCACTGACCCTCAGGAATTCTCAGTACTTATTTTGTATTGAGAACTTGCAAAACACTGCCGGCGGGCCAGCTCTAATAGTAAATAGATTTTATCATGCGGGCCACATGTAATTCATTCGCGGGCCACCTTGAGTTTGACACATGTGCTATAGAGTATGAAGCCATCTGGTAAAAAAACATTCTGAAATTCAAACTCTCTTTCAAGTTCTCCCTAACAATATAGTCATACTCATGAGTGACAATTACCTCCTACAGCGCTGAGTCAATTTTTAATTATAAAAGTTAAATTTGCAGACAGTGAAACTGATTGCATGTAAGTGCTGATAAGGCAAATTTGGAAAGAAAGGGACAAGAATTGCCGTCCTTTAGGCACTTGTCTAACATTTACAAATCACCATCTCTCTTGGATACACAACAGTAATTACATTTCACTATATACACAGAACCTGAAGTACAATAAAGCCTCTCCATTCATATTTCTCCAACCACAAAGAACATTTGAAAAAAGTCATTCAATGAGCGGAAATGTGCAGATTTAGTGGGGATTGTCGAAGCTCACAAATCTGTCTGCTCATGACGATTTGACAAATTAGACAATGACCTTTTCACAAATTCGCTTTTTGACTTCATCGTAGTCCAGATAAGTTTCATTTCATCAAGTCTGACAGCTCTACTCCTACAGATCCAACGCACTAGTCAGGCAAAGGCACATTGTCTCATTAAGAGTCATGAACTGGTGAGTCTAAATCAGACACATTTTGAAAATATCCAGCTCCACTAAACTCACAGTTCATCAGTTCATCCATCTACTTTGATAGTCTGAATTAGATGATTGTTACAAGGTCAACTCTCAGTGTTTTCTTATGGACTTTAGACTTGTCAGTAAGTCATCAATGATAAAAACATGAAGCTGTTGCTTTCTGATGCATTTAACTGACCACACTTGTTCACTCTTCTCTCTTCTGGTGAGCAGACATGAGCTCTTGTTTCAGTAAGCAATAAATATACTAGCAAATAACAGAGTGGAAACTTTACCAGCCAACTCTGCTGTTTATTGCTTCCTATGGTAGAGCTGTATTTAGAGTTTGCTTCTGTGCCATATGCTCTGCAAAAGAATCCACGTCCCCCCTCCCTGTAAGCCCCTTATTAATTTATGCATTAACTTGGATCAGATCCAGTTTGAAATTTCCAATGGCATCCAGTCGTTGGTGCAGGCTCAAATGATACCTCAGTAAGTAATTGGATGGTGTTAGGGATACCATCAAAAACTATAAGCCGCCTGGCAGAAGCAGGTCGACAATAAATCACTCTCACTTCTCAGCCATAAGGCCTCCACCCATACCTCAACACATTTCATTTCTTTTCAGTTATTTATTTAATAGGACTGTCTTTGTTTCTGTGCAGATCATATATTGTATTTGTTGACTCCATATAAGATAGAATAGGGTGCAATATCATTAGTTGGACCTTTCAAACTGAATTTACATAGTTTTAATTAAACTCCACACAACTTCTTCTTAGTCAGAACTAATCTGAACAGACATACACTATTAACTCCAATAAGTTGAATGTAGGGTTGATAAGTTGTTTCCCGAAAAACATTTTATCTTATATCATCCTTAAGAAATTAAGTTAACTCTACTAAACACGTATGCTAGCGAATCATTTCATTCAGACCGAATTAAATGATTTTCTTTGCTTGCATATTGTAGCCTGTTTTTGCTAGCTTTTCCAAGAAAACAAACCCTATCTTTAAAATGTTTAATTCGAGGACAGAACAGGAACTTTTCTCCGAATAGAGAAAAGAAACTATTGCAAAATCGTTTGAAAGTTCATTAGCTAAGATTTTCCCACTAACGCTCGGGATTACTGACAAACTCCAGATGGTTAGTTACTTTTCCAAATGACTAAATATAAATTGCTATTTCAAATTATTTTCTTCTCTGGAAAAACTTTAAAGTTAGGTAAAACTGATGATATTTCAACTTGTGCTAAAAATATTTGTGACAACACTTAGCTAAAGCATGTTCATCATTTGTTTTTAAATATGTATGCAAAAAGTGAACAAAATAGCCTGTGATTAAATGTTAAATTATAATCTTTAATATTGTGGTTTGGTTGTTCTGGCAACACATATTATTACTGGTGGAAACTACAAGTAGCAAAGGGGCCCATAGTTCCATTCCAAATGTTACATGTATCAGCTCCTGTGGAGAGCTAGTCCGTCTCAATCGCAACAGAAGAAGAGCATCTTGTCCATATGTTTGCAGCAGAGCCAGAGGAGTCTTTGGCTTAGTACCATCTTTGTCAGATCTTCACCTCCTCTTTGTCACATCTTTTTAATTTTGTGTCACATTTTCATTGACTCTTGTTTTCATGTCTTCATCATGTCTTTGTTAAATCAATTAATAGACTAACAAAAATTGTCTATACCTGGGTTAGATGAACTCTTCTACATGTATGCATCAGCATTTGTCTTCTGCATTATGTGTATATGCATCATCTTTCATTTGTTCCTTCTTCAAGAAAAAAAACTTGAATGGTTTAAATGTGAACTTCAAATGTAGTACGTCATCATGAAATGGAAATGATGTTTACTTAATTCCTCTGGCTGAAAATAAATAACCAAAAAATATGTAATCAAAAATACAATTTCATATGATTAATATCGTAAGCGTTACAACTTTGAACGTTTTGAGTTGAAGGAAATGCTATATCCTGCACCAACGTAATTGCAGCAGTGTGAGAAACCTTTGAGCTCCATTGAAGTGAGGGTAAATGTTAGTCAGTTACGGCATGCTGACAGACCCCAGATAAACATTGATCATGTTTACTCATGTCCTCGATGTTAACCTGCAGGTAATGACACACATTCTGATCAATGGCGCAGACTGCTACAAATGGATGCACCGTAAATTGATTCTGTGGTTAGAAGCCGCTTAACTCAGATGATGCCTAAAGAGAGAAATTACTCCTTTCCTCTGGTTCACTCACTTTCATCTTACTTCCAGTCCTGCCAAGAGCTCTCATTTCCCCTATGATTATTTCCTGTTATTGTGGGGGCACTGTACCTTCTGCCTCAGCTTGCACAGGCACACTTCAGCCCAGGCCAAGGCTGGCTCGACATCCCAGCCTTGAGTATCTTCAATGTGGGCTGGTGACATGAAGAGATAGATAAAATGCAACAGTAACTCCAACTGAGTATAGCCAGTTTGAATTTGACCTTCCTGACTCTACGATTACCTACTTAACTTTCCGATTTAAGAGCAAGTGGAAGAGCTGGCTGAATTCATACTGCAAACAAATCGAGGGCCGCATATTACCATAATGCTGGGTTTTCCAATCCCAAAAAATGAGGAAATGTACTGGGTCAAATGCCAGTGAGCTTATATTGATAGGCTGGTGTCGCAACATAACAAATTTTTAACCCTAACTCATACGTTGAGCTACATTACCTTGAATAACTCAGCGTAGGGCAGTTGTTGACGTGTTGCAGGACCTGTGTGGATTGGGGGCAAACACTCTGCACATAGGTTTACTTTGTAGTCTGATCATGAAACTGGCAGGATGTTTTCTTCAGTTATTTTTCACAGCAGATATTTGCCAAGTCAGTGTAGGAAAAGATCTTGTGTAAAATGAAATGAATTATGACTGAATTGCATTATGCTGCTTCAGTTTCAGGGTCTTGGCTCGCTGCCACATGATCACTTGAACTGAACAGAGCCACCATTAATGATTCTCCTACTTTGACGTCAAAATGTGTGCTGTGGAAAAGGCCTATTGTTAGACTGATGATGACGATTTCACACCCAGTCTGTCCAGTCAGAGAGACTGATGGTGGCAAGAGCAGAGGACGAACCACAAAAGGTCAATGAATGTTAGAAAAGGAAAGCAGCTATTGCAGCCGCATCAGTTTCTGAGCTTGAGGAAGCAGTGGAGGATTATGGCCAAGAGAGGAGAATGACTGCAACACATTGCTACAGCCTGCACATACCATTTCCTTGCTTTAGCATAGATGCCACAGGGACTCACTTTCGCTTTTTGAGGTACAAAGTGGTATTGCAAGACTGGACAGCAGGAGGTGGCTGATTAGCAAAGTAACTTCAGAGATCACTGCAGCACATAACAAAGATCATAACACAAACTCGATAACCTACTGCTCCTTAGACTTAGTTACTTTACATTACATTACATTTCGTTTAGCTGATGCTTTTATCCAAAGTGACTCACAATAAGTGCATCCAACCATGAGGGTACAAACCCAGAACAACAAGAATCAAGAAAGTACAATTTGCATAAAAAAAGCCAAACTACAGAGTGCTTCATATAAGTGCCATATAAGTGTCATTTATTTTTTAAGTATAACGTAATAGATAATTATTTAGTCTGCGGCGGATGATGTATAGACTCTCTGCTGTCCTAATGTCAATATGGAGCTTGTTCCAACATTTAGGAGCCAGGACAGGAAACAGTCGTGATTTTGTTGAGTGGCAAGGTGACTCTCACAGTGAAAAAGTAACAAGCCGATTGGCAGATGCAAAGCGGAGTGAGCGGGCTAGGGTTTAAGGTTTGACCATGACCGAGATAAAGGCTGGAACCAATCCGTTCGCAGCGCGGTACGCAAGTACTAGTGTCTTGAAGCGAATGTGGGCAGCCACTGGTAACCAGTGAACGGAGCGGACGAGCAATGTAGTGTGAGTGAATTTAGGTTGGTTAAAGACCAGTCGAGCTGCTGCATTCTGAATGAGCTGCAGAGGTCGGATGGCACTCGCAGGTAGACCTGCCAGGAGAGAGTTACAGTAGCCTAGGTGTGAGATGACCAGAGCCTGGACCAGAACCTGAGCCGCCTTCTGAGTGAGAAGGGGGCGTATTCTCCTGATGTTGTGCAGCATGTATCTACACGAACTGGTTGTTACAGCACTGTTGGCGGTAAGGGAGAGTTGACCATTGAGTGTCTCACCCAGATTCCTAGCAGTCTGGGTGGGGGCTACCACACTGTTTTCAAAGGTAATAGATGTCAGTCATTGGGGAAAAGAGAGGATTAGTTGGGTGTCATCTGCGTAGCTGTGGTAGGAAAAGCCATGTGAGTGAATGACAGAGCTGAGAGAGTTGGTGTACAGAGAGAAAAGGAGAGGACCCAGGACAGAACCTTGAGGGACCCCAGTAGTGAGAGTACAAGTTACCCGATAGGTACGGTCTTTGAGGCAAGATGAGAGCAGGGATAAAGCAGAGCCTGAGACACCCAGATCCTGAAGGGACAAAATACGTTTCTGGTGGTTCACCGTGTCAAACACAGCAGAGAGGTCTAGAAGGATGAGGACAGAGGAGAGAGGCTGCTATAGCAGTGTGAAGTTGCTCAGAGACAGCAGTTAACTGACTAATCTCTTGAAACCAACAGCTGCAGCAGACACATAAGTTGATATGTAGATTACTTTGTGAGCAGCATACAGTAAATCATCCGATCATGCTCCGAATAGCTGTGGGCAGTCATACATCCGTGTATGAACAACTGGGGAAAAAAGGCTGCTTCCCGGATCCCAGGGGGACGGTACTTGATAATCTCATTACTATGGCGTTGTGACAAGGTCATGACCAGCGTGATTACAATTTACATTCCTGTGTAACGCCTTCAGACATGTCTCCCCCCTGAAACCGCTGTGTGTCTTTTGTCTTATCATCTATCAAACTCGATATTTTCACTTAGTCTCTCTTAATGCAGATGTTCTATACTACTGAATTACATGTATATTGTGCACAGTGTTTGATGATAGGGAAACTAAAAAGGCAGACAACAGGTCAGTGTCAGCTCTCTATTGTTGTCTGTGTTGATTAAATTGTAGCCGAGGTAAGGTGAACCAGTCCAAAGAAGTGCTTCTTTTTTTTCCTTCTCGTCTAATCACCTTTAATCAAATGCAAATGATGAGGATGGGGAATCTTTAATTCAGAATAATAGGAACAAAGGGAGAGATAGGAGGAAACATAAGAGCTTGTTAGTTACCACCATGGGTATGCTCTCCAGGATAGGTCCTTAGGGGACTTGTTTTAATCTTGCAACACTTTAGGCAACAGATGGGGGGTAGGGGGCTAACCCGATGCCCGAGCTTCTGAACTGGATGAAATGAGGCTAAATCAATCAGGGTAATTCTTTTTTGAGAAAGTTGACAAATTCTTTATTCCCACTGCTACCACAGCATATTGCCTGGGGATGCCGCTATTGTAAATTCATTCATAGGCCTATTAAACAATTATACAACCAGTTGTACTCCTGGCAATGGCAATTTGAATAATGAATCTGCATTGGCAGCAAGATTCCTCTTGTTCACTTCATAATGCATTTACATGTGGAGACTTCATGACAGAGATCTGCATGTTTTTTTTAAATTATTGTCCAGGGCCCAGCTGCCTCCCCACAGCATGCAAGGTCTCTTTAATTTCATTAAACCCCCTGATTCTACTTCATCACACAGGTTGGGGGACACATGCATCTGTCTGCAGGGTGCGGCAGAGCCTTCGGCAGGTCTCACAACCTTCAGAAAAGTTGAAGTTGCACATCTATCCTGGTTATTATTTGTTACTTCACATGGATAAGAAACCAGGGTATCATCAAAACTGATACATCTGATTCAAATTCATGTATTCAGTTTGCTTGTTCAGAAAATCCGAATAAAATCGGATATTTCTCTCAAACATTATTTACTATTCCTCGGTGAGTAACCCAGTTTTTAAAGTTAAGCAAGGTTGTAGCTCAGCTTTTCATTCAGCGCAGCGAGTGCATTATGCACTTGGAGTGATGTTCTGTCTGTTATCAGCAGGACGCGTGTCCGTGAATTTTCTTTTCAACAATTGTGCCAAATGTTATCTCCCCCTTATGACAAAGTTCCAAACAATGATTTATTACCTAAATATACATTCTTCTCAGGTATCTCACTACTTTAGAAAGTTTTTAACGAGCTACACTTTACATGTAGAGCATGGCCAAAACACAACATGACAGGCCATGTTAATCACATTTCCTTCATATATTTTTTATTTTATATCCATATATTTTCATTCTCATATACATATATCTCCATTCTAATGAAAATGTACAGTCACTTTCAAGTATACAGACTTAACAGTATAGAGCATATATTATAGTAAATGAGATTGTGTATATTAGTAAATACAATATATGTGTTAGAAGTTCATCCTGTTTTTTTTCCCGACACACATGCATTACACGAATAAAGGGAATGAAATGTTCCTCATGGACCACAGTGCCACCCAGAACAGACATTAAGGGAGCCTAACAATGAAAAGAGGCCAAATACAAATGACACATGAAGCCACCAATGAGGGGAGCAAACACACCCTGAGTAGCTCCTCGGTCGTATAAGCGATACAAGAGAAGCAACTTTTATACGTTTATCTTTTCACAGCAGAAACAGAAATCCAAGTGAGTTTATGAGAGGATAGTAAAAATTATAGACACATCATTTGTTCTTATTAGCTAAAGGCAAGCAGATGCATGTTATTGTCACTTAACACAGAGAATGGAAGGAGGACAACAAGCAACTAAAATATATGTCTGCAGTATTTGGAGAAAACTCAAACGAGCAAAGGGAAAAAAACCTCCCCTGGAACCCAGAAACTTGCTTTGATGCAGGTGTGCAAACTGCAGCACCAGGGTCTTTCACACACTGACACACACACATACACACAAACACAGACACACACACATAATGATGTGTATATTTTGAGTGGCCGCATATGTGTATATAACAACACACTCACACACACACAACACACGCATTGACAGATCTACATAGAAGTGAAAATATAGGTGAATCCATTTATGTGTGAGAATGGACATATGCCCCATATACACAGAAACACATTTCACATGTAATTTCACATACACATACATATTTACACATATGCAGGTACATCCCCACACATATTTTTCTGAAGTACATAATTCATAGCAAAACATAAAAACGGTACAGAACATGTCACACCCCCAAAACACTGTGATACCAAAACATTTAATAATGTCTCTGCCTACTTTTAATGCTCATTACCAGGAAGTATCCTCTTAACTTCTTCCTTGAGCCTTTCATGTCTTGAAATGCATCCTCTTGAAAGATCGGCTGCTTAATTGCAATCATTTTCATCCATAAAATCCATCCAAGACACTGTAGAGGGAAATCTGTGAGGAAGTTAAGTGGGTTAACAACCAGTTAAGAACAGCAAAAGAGTTCAGATCAAGGAGAATGCTTACTTTGAATCCTAAGACTGCATCCTCTTCAAATGAACACAACACAACAAAGGTGACAGGCCTGCACGGAGCAAACAACCGAAGTGAAACAGGTAGTCACAGAAGCTGCAGAGCATTGACGCAAACATCATATATCTAGAAATACGCTTTGCATTATCGCTCGGAAAAAAAAGAGGGGAGAAATTAGTTTTTAGTCATTGACACATTCTACGTTGTATTCAAAATACAAATCCTGCATAATCTAAAAAACACTTGAAGAAATCAATGCAGATGAGGCCACAGAAGACTGATTATCTGCTGACTAATAAGCCCAGATTATGCTATGCGAGGACATATATAACCTCCCGGGGCCATGCACCTGACAGACCTTGATTTATTCCGATCCAGATGAAGATATATTATTTTTAGCTACGTGACAAGTAGCTGTAAAGCGAGCATCCCAGCTATGTTTCACTTTTGTATTAGTGATAGGCACAAGTGGTGAATCTTCCAAAGGAAGATGTGACAGGCTAATCCACAGAGAGGAGCGTCGCTGGCTCAGTGATCCTCCATGAGCTCCCTGACAGTGTGAGGTATTTGGAAATGTTGGCAGGTAAAACTTGTTTACATCATTGCATGTGTGTATTGCACTGTTTCTCCCCCTCTGACTCTTCATTACAGAATGAATTCCTTGATTAACAGGGAACTGCAAAACAGTTTTATTAAATACATCTTGGGCAAGCAAATCCTTTTTTTTTTCTTACTCTGAATATGCATCATCATCTGTGCTCAGATTGCGCTTCTCCAGTAATGAAACACAGCAAAAAAGATCTGGCCCCTAGAGAATTCTGGTCTCATGTGATTACAAAAATGAGATGTGAGAAAAACAAATAGTTCATGATGCCCTGCAGAACATGAACCCAGCACTTTTTCCTTGTTTTGGGAGCTTTAAAATGTTTGGTAATAATCTGCATTTCTCATTTGTTTATTCTGCCTTCTCGTGCCCCCGGGGAATGGTTATTGTTGTTTGTCTATGCACGTTTGGGAAGTTTGATCCGTGATGATATTTTCTCTCCTCCTTCCAAGGACAATTACCAAACAGTACAGGAGATAACAGTATTTGCTGGCAGCAAAGGCATACTTTTGATTGAAGAAAAATAATGCAGAGATATTTAATAAAAACTAAAGCTTTGCACAGAGACACTTGTTCTTGATCTTCACCCGGAGCTGAGGATTCCCTTTGCATGACTAATAACACTGACTGTTTGCTTCATACATTAAGAAACCTCCTACAACAACCTCTTGAGACACATCCGTGTGTTTTTCTTTGAGCTGTTCTGCTGTGAAACTGACTCAAGTGAGTAAAACTGTAGGTTTAACTCTTGTAACAATGACTTTGATTGTGGTGGTATTATTTCAGATGGAACAGGAAAGAGAAAACAAGGACAGAAGTCCTGAGGACAGCACACAAAGAGTAAATGTCACCAGACAGACTTTTTTTTTATTCTTGTAACAAGACATAACACGTGGGAAAGTCTGAGAATGAAGTTAATAAAAAAGATTCTGTAAATCAATTCTTTTAAATATCTGATCTGAATTCTTGTCTAGACTCTGTTAACAGGTGGGGAAAAAGCCTTTGGCAGCTGAAAAGGAAACCTTTATTATAATCATTTCATGTTGTAAAACTTTGCAAGATCTAGCTTCATGATGGTTGTTGTAATGTTAAATATTCTAACGCTTAACTAATATTGAACAACATATTAAAACAAATGTTCAAAAAAGGTTGGGGAAAAAATTATGTATAATTAGTATTTGTACCATTTTAAAACAGTATTTATGTGGGTGTTTGAGTATATATCATATCAATACATACATCATTACTCACCCAATAGTATGTCTTTCATAAACATATTAACTTCCTGGTTATGTGCCTCTTGAACGCATTATCTCAAGAACACCTTGAGGGAATTTCTTTAAAATTAGTCCAAACCTTCAGTTGGGTTTAAAGATGAACTGATTAGAGTATTGTGCCTGAACGTCAAAGGTCTGATAAGGAGGTCAAAAGTCAAGGTCAGTGTGACCTCTAAAAACGCACATTTTTCCATGTGAATGTAATATATCTGGAACACCTCAAGGGAATTCTTTACATCTGACACACGTGTTCACTTGGACTCGCTGACTTACTGATGGTTTTGGTGGTCAACACGTTTTGGCCTCTTGAATGTGATATCTTGGGGAATTTCTTCAACTTTTGATAGTTGTACCTTGGACTCAAAGGAGAAGTGATTACATTTCACTGGTCAAAGGTGAAGGTCACAGTGACCTTATATGAGTCATCAAATAATGATGTAGCTATGTTGTTGGCGGAGGCATGCAACCACAGTGCGGTAATTATTAAGCTACTTGCTCCCAGGACAACAATGCTCCTCCTGTTTGTTTGTCTCGTTACATTGACTTGAGTGGGCAGCAGAGATGACTGGTGATCCTGAAGCTGCTGTTCCTGGTTGTGCTGTAGGACTCTGTCTCCTGACACTGTGGCAGCTGCTGTTTCATCAGCTCATACACTCTCTGTCTGCAGACCTCTGCTCACACAGTTTGATGCACACGCTGAAAATCTCCGATGCTATCTCTTTTAATTAATTCACCCTGCATTACAAACACAATTAAAATTTTGACTCACTATCTTAATGGGTGTTGTCCTGCACTGTACAGTATAATCTATTATGGACCTTATCACTGGTGATGTATAATGTGAATCACTGCATCTCTCTTGTCAAAGTGTAACACAAATCCACCGGCTCCGTCCTGTCTCGTTCACGCTCCCCTGCACATCTCCCAACTGTTACAAATGAGTGCGTGTCTGTCCAGAGGTCGTCTCTGCTGGGCCTGGTGGAGAGGAACCTTGCCTCACCACAGTATTTACAGTAGGAGAAGCCCGCAGGTCTAATTGGCATGGTCAGGGATGGAGCGTATGCACTTTCCAGTGGGAGCCCATCTGACAGTGCCACTCGCTGATGACTGCCCACATAGGCTCCATATGTGGCAGACAGAAGGGCCTGAGCGCACACTGCCCTTCAACTAATGAAGCCAAGTCATCCGGGTTATACCTCAGCTTTTTAAAGGACTTTATCCATTACTGGAGCCAAAGCACCAATTCTCACAGTGTGTGCACCCACACATGCATACACACTAACATACAGTATACACAAGCACATGGGGCATTTAAGAGTTGTGAAAGCACAACTGCTCCCGTTTTCTCGTCAGAAAGTGACTAGAAAACAGAAACCCCTTCACTGTGGAAAATAATTGTAAACAACAGTCCTGTAATTATTCCTATTCTAATGGTTTTCAGTGTTCAGCTCCTTCAGGACTGTGGCAGAAGGGGCATATGTCAGTGTATCCCTCGTATGTTGTGTTAGACAGTAAGTGCTCAGATTGTAGACGACCATTTAAATAATGATTAATCTTAATTATATGCTCTGCATTTTACTGTTATTATCCATGGATGTTGCAAATAGATGACATTTACTCATTGTGCTCATATTTTATATGGATAAGCATGTAATGGTCAAAGTAGGTAAGTTGTGTGTGTGTGTGTGTGTGTGTGTGTGTGTGATTAACATGAACATGTTTAATGCAGCAAAGCAAACAAAGCTGTCTTGATCAAAATGTTGGCCAACGTCACTCACTGGGCTGGTGACTTTCAGTGGGACTGAATCTCCATCTGCAAACAACAAATGTCCTGTTGAGGTGCTGATAGATAATGTTGTTGTGGTGCATTGTAAGATGTCTCTTCAGGTTTGTGGTATTGCAGCTGCAGAGTTTCTCTCCTGTCAAAAAAGACACACTTACTCTTTCTCACCGTGCTGTAATATTTGAATTGGGTTTAAACCTGTTTTGTTACCTCCCTGCATGTTATCTGATCTCTTACAGCAATAGTGTTTAAGTGCATAGCTAGAGTCAGTCCAGCACTGTTGGGGGTGTGTTCAGGGTTGTGCTGCTTTGGTGTACAATGACAGAGAGATAAAGCAGATAGAGGAATTTACAGGGCAGGCATTTGAAGACAAGACATTCAAAGATATTTAGAAGATGTCATTGTTTGAAAAATGTATCGTTTAACTGTCTCTTCTTTTTTAGTAAACATTTTTTTAATGTTTTATAAGCTTTTAATCAATGATATAGCTCTCAGCTTAGTCATGATACATAATGGTTGTGATTAAGGAAATAAACACAAACCTCAGAGGGATTCAGAGAGGTAAAATCCTTACTGCGCCTTTATCCTCACCTTTCACCCCTCTGTCACTTATACTCAGGTGTACACATGTAGACTCATGGCAGAAAATGGTGTTGGGATGTGACGGGGAAGGGAAATGAGCAGAGGGATATAAAGAAAGTGAGGAACTACGGAGAAAGAGAGAAGCTGTGTGGTGCGAGAGTGAATTCAGCCTCCAGCTGGGCAGCTAAATGGACTTGGTCTGTCATTAGCATGCAAAGGTCTAGCCCGGACATTTAAGGTTATTCATTCCCCAGGCTAACTCTCCCCACGCTCAAAACGCTCAGATACTTCCTGAATCAATGCCTTTTTACCAGTTGTTGTGCTGCTGTTTTTTTTTCCTGCAACACATCATCAACAACACCCCCAAACCCTGCCAGCCACAGCTTGGCTGAGTGCACCACACGTTCCCAGTGTTCTGGGGCCTGCAGATGTTAGTGCATACTTAATAAGTCTGATCACAGGAGCCCCAACCTCACAATTTGATTCCACAACCCGAGGTGCATCTGTTCTCCTTGTACTCACAGGAACCCCATGCTGGTTGAACCATTTCACAAAGTCACACAGGTCATGCAGTGGCTCGGCCGCTGCATCAATAACTTTGGGTGTGTCAGTGGCAGCAGGGTCATCGGGGAACAGTTGGATATTGGCTTGACTTGACATTGTTTAGACTGAGGTTGTTTATTTTACTCCATGCACTGGGACATATCTGTGTGCATTGCCTTGCTTGTACATGAAGCCTTTTTCCCGATAGCAAAGTAAGAGATAAGGAATGCGCCAGCACATCACAGGAAATACATTATGTGAATAGACATTTCTACATTGGCAGCATCTCCTCTTCACACCCACACCATATCACCTGACCAATGTGCTGCAGGGTTGCAAAGGGGTCATCATATACTGTAACTGTCAAAGCACCACAAAATGTTCCATCCATTCATGAGCGAGAGAAGTAAGGGCAACACACAAGTTTGAGACTATAACAGTTGAGACTATATTCAAATGAAACTGCTGCATTCTCTCTGAAGAAGCAGAAGAGGCAAGAAAATATTCAGAGTTTTATCCATTTCAAATACACCTCCAGTCACAAAGTAAATAGATTGTGAGTTTCCGTGCTGCTTTACTTCTTTTATATGCTCGGAGCAAAATATGATGTTTCTGCCTCTGTTTTTCCCCAAAGACTTCGGCTGACCCACTTTCCCTCATCCCGTGCACCTTGAGGGTGTTAACGGAACAGGGAATATTTACAGTGGTGTGTTTAGAATGAATCTGATATGATTAAGTAATGAGCCTGGAATAATTAGAGGGGATTGCATTAAGCAATGCAGTGTATGTTCATAAGCGTAGAAGAAGAAACCTTGTTAGAGCCTTCAGAGGTTCAAAGTGTAGTGTGGGTGTATAGCTCTCTGGTGTTGGAATGAACTGAGTTTCATTCTGGCAGAAATGCATCTCCATTTTAACACAATAACAACTCTTATTCAGTGATCGTTGTCACAAAATGAAAACCAATCAAGGTACCTTGATGAAAAACTTAATGGTATGATTGCTAAATTGTAGCTCTGCAACCACAACACACAAACTATGTAAAGTGTTTTACGTGAGTGGAGATGGTAACTGGTCATCCCAAATGACATGGGTTTGGATCCATTTCATTTTTTGCATAAAACCTTTAGCACCACCAGAGGGAGCTGTGTGAAGTCAGATAATTCCCTCAAGTGATGTCAGTTGTGGCAGTTTCAGTTCGGTCTGAAGATTTTAAGTTTGTCTTGTTCTGCTTCTTTTTAGTTGTTTAGGAATTTGTATAACTTCCATTTTATATTGACATAGAGATTTTGTATAAGTATTATATGTGATCTTCAGCCATGGACAAGGTTAATATCCTGTGTAATGGTATTAATGTCTCATGAGCTAAGCTAGGCTAAGCTAACTGGCCAATACACCTATACCAATACAACAGGTCATCATGGATTGTAGGCCTACCAATGTTTAAAGTTTTAAAGGGATTCACCGGAAAATAAAAGTTCATTCATTATCTGCTCAATCTTTGACACTTGGTGACACCACAGTATGGAGGCATTTTTTTCTCTCTCTGTATTGGAATTGCACTGAGCCTCCAAAGGTGTTTTGTTGACTCAAACACGTCACCCATCCATCCGTCCGCATAGTGGTCATTAGATTAGATTAGATTAGATAGATTAGAAACTTTTTCGGTGAACTATCCCTTTCGTACCTTTAGGAGATGCATAGCAAATTGTATTTTGCAATGTACAATAAAAATAAAGGCATTACATTCTATTCTATTCTACCAAGGGACAATGAGTAAATTAATTAGTAAAATAAATTCATATTTTTATTCTCCTAGCAAACCATGGAAATAAAGCAAGATACCAAGTCCACTCCACTTTGTACACATGTTTTGTTCATTTTCAAATAGGAAACCTGGAGGAACAAATTTCAAAAAACAAAGATGTCAGGCTTAACTGAAGTGAAATATTATCCATAAAGATAACATTTAGTAAAGTGCTCCCCTGTTTTCTAGATAATGATCCACAGTTTATCATTTGACTGTAGCTCCTTTAATGAATCCCCCTAAGCAATTGTTTCATAGCACATTATTGTAGAGTGAGTGTCTCTAAATGTTTATCCCCATAAACTCAGGTCTTATTGGCATTCAAGCATTGGATGGAAATGGACATTATTTTCCCGGAAATTGTGTTAAAATATGTGGTGCTAAACCAAGGTCCATTAAATTAGACCTGGAGTACTTGGACCCATGAAGACTTTTAGTTTCATGCTGGCACATGTTTACAAAAGTCATCAACTGTTTTTGTCAGACTCCCACAATGTAGGATTTCAAGGAAATAACCCAAATCGTGTTATTTCTTTCGATAACCACAAACAAACATTTGCCTCATGACCATTCAGTCAATTAAGCAATGATACTGTTTAACCTTCTCACCAGACATATGATCAATAGGCCTCTGTATTGATGGCAATGCTTGTTTTCGTTCTGCAGGTGATTCTGATGCTGACCAAACTATTTGACTTCAACCTCAACAGCGTGACTGAGAGTTCATTATGGAGGTAAGCTTATCACACAACACAAGCTCATGACATTTCTAGAAAAGCCTTGAGCGGCGATGAGCATGTCACAATAAATTGGTCAGACGGGATTGCTGGACTTAGTTCTACATATTCTGGTGTTTTTAATCCTGTGGTATGAACTGCTCCCAGCTCTGCTCTTAGGTAAAAAGAATACCCACACGCACAAGGATCTCATAATATGACTTAATGAAACGTTCAGGGCTTGAAAAAGAGGCAGCAGTCAAAGAAAGATCTCTCAAATGACACGGCTGAACTGCCCTCGTTTGGTTTTAATGTCTGTGGGCACCAAAATCCCTCACATGAAAGTAACTAATCAACACCACTGGAGCTGGCAGTGTTATCTAGCAAATTACCTTGACCAGCCTTGAACAGAGCGTAGCCGTGCTCAGAGTGTCGAACTCCATTCTGATGTAATTTTGGTGGATGCCTGCTGGGGACAAATGTGGCTGCCTTAATGTCTCAGAAAAAAACGGAGGAAATCTTAACCAGAGAAAATCAGCGAAAGTAATTATCGTTATGAAATATATTTTTCATTATTTTGGCTGCCAATGAAATGTAGCACCACAGGCATGAACAGCTCTATTGAGGAAAAGGGCTCAAAGGGAGGAACAAGGATAAAAAACGATGAACTGCACAGAAAAAATAAAGAATAGGGGTGAATAGTTTATTGTCAACG
Source organism: Limanda limanda (assembly GCF_963576545.1). Classification (NCBI taxonomy): domain Eukaryota; kingdom Metazoa; phylum Chordata; class Actinopteri; order Pleuronectiformes; family Pleuronectidae; genus Limanda; species Limanda limanda. Next base: position 30,249,405 of record NC_083637.1, on the reverse strand, counting down.
TGAGAAAAAGAGCTATTTTCTGACAGATTTTCCCAACATTTAATTTCACCTTTATACAATTTAGCACAATCAGATGTCATCACTAAATGAATGATTTTTTCCAACCCATTCAATACCACTAAATCTTTTTGAACTCATCAGAGTTCCAGCTCTGATGTTTCAAATTGAAATATGTTGTCATGAAAAAAACAAAATGTGAAATAAATTAAATATTCAGCTTTCAACTTCCACTAGAGGCTAAATGTGTGTTCAAGGCTCTTCTGTTTTGTCAATTTGATTTAAAACCTCTTTTTTTTTCATTCTAGCAACAATTTCAAAGTTTTCAAAGATACCAGATGTGTGAAGTAGAAATATGTGGGAGACATGTATATAATTATACACAATACATCAAGATGATTTCCAGTTGAAGATTTTCATCATCTTGGGTTTGAATGTTTCTCTTGGTGTAAGCGTCATGAAGCTTTGATGAAGTGTTGAAACGGAGAGATACTTGGGCTGCACATGATAAACTGAGTGTCAATAGATCACTTTGCAGAGAGTTTAGAATTTAAAGAGGGATGAGGGGTAATATAACGTTCAAATCATGAATACCAGATGACATGTATATTTATATAACACTCAAATACCCACTTCAGTGCAGTGTCAATTTCCTGTGTCATGCAGTTTACTTTGTCTTAATACATGTTGTGAATCAACCAACCATACTATTCCTAATTGTGTCTATAGTTAGAGACAGAACTTTCTACTGAGCTACTATTTCTACTATTTGTCAATTAATTTCCCAAATGTTTTATTTTAACCTGTATAATCATTTGCACATCTGCTCATTTATCTCCCTGCTTCACAGCTTAATTTTCAAGGCTGTAAAGAGGGATGAAAAAGTAAGAAAGTAAATTGTGTGTTTGCCCTACTGTTCAATTAGACTGAAGTGTATTTGACAGAAAGGACACAAGTCGAATCACACCTGAAAGTGAAGCAACCAAAGAGGAGGTATCATTATCAAATTGAGGGCAAGTCTTCAAATTTGGTAAAAAATGTCACTTGAACTCAAAGATGAACTAATTAGATTTTGTTTTATGGAGGTCAAATGTCAAGGTCACACTACAGGTAAAGGTGTCAGTGACCTTTATATGACCCTATGAAATATATTATGGGGAAATATGTTCACATAATCTGCACTGGTTGACAGAGGCAGACCACCGCAGTTCGGTAATTGGAGTTACTGTATGTAGTGCTATGAACACATTAGGGTTTAAAATCAGGAAGTGAAGTAGAAATGTAAAGTGTATTTGACTTGTGGCTACCAGCTGTGTTTCCTTACCATTTGATCAGCTGCATACGTAGGACTAAATACGTAGTAAAACAGAGCTCTTTGCATAACCTTTTATTATAATCATTATTGATATCCTGTCACCAAGTGGTTTGCTAAAGCTTCACCATCACAAATCAACCTATACACTTACACACTCCTATTCAATTTGTCTTAAAACAAAGTTTTCCTGAAGTGGATTTTCTCATCATTGTCCTGAAAGCTAACTTGGACATTGCCTTGTATTGAGGAAAGTGTTTCCTGTGCTTTTTTGCCTCCCTTATGGAGCCAGAAGGCAGCAAGGTCACACAGCAAACAACACAGAGGCTGCCTCAAGGCTCGAGCTCTCACCCTCAGCTGTGGCAATGTACTGACTTCATTTACCTCATAGAGGATCGAGTGAGGCTATTGCTCTGTGTCTCTGATGATGCCACCACATTACCCTTCTAATGGTGCAACTACAACTGACATTTCACTCGTGTATTATAAATCCTAATGCCTTGAGAAAACAGAGCTGAATGGGTGATTATGTGGTTATGTGAGGTGCATGTGTGTACCCACACAGACTGACAGAAAGACAGATGAGTGAATAGATCAGAAGCATCTTGAGAGAGCAGAGGGGATAATGAGAGCGCAGGACATTACCGGGCAATATACGGCCAGGAAGACGGACGGAGCATCAAAGCAACAGATGACTGCATTTAAGATAGCCAGAGAGCCAGCACGCCTCAGGGAGGGTTTCAGGGTAAACTGGGCATCGCTGCCTGCTGTGGCTCAGAATATCAGCACAAGGTAACAACTGTTATACCTTCATTTTATATGTGATGTGGTTTCCTCGCCTTAGTCAGTCAGCACTATGCTGATGGAGGAGTGGGTGAAGTGATTGAACAAAACACTTTAGGGGTCTCAGGGGTAAACAGTGTTGCAGCCAAAATGACCCCTTCTTCAGACGTAATAAAACAACAGAAAAAAACCCACTGCTCGTTTGGTGTCATCCAAGTGTCCGCAAGCCCCGACATTCATATTGGACTCGAAACAGTGTTATTACATCGATTTTTAAGCCTAAAATTCCACTACTGGAAGTAGCGATGCTAGCAGATGTAGCCATGCGAATGTGCACCCCGGTTTTCCGGTGTGTGCGCACGAACGTGGGAGTGGCATAGAGGAGGATATTAGAGATAATTTAGGCTTGAAACAACGACACAGTTTCACGTCGAATATGGAGTTGGAGCTTACAGACACTTGTCACGTGGTGACTTGGTGAGTAGATAATGAGTGAATTTCTGTAAACTATCCATTTAAAGAATCAGCACCTACTGACACCAAATCTTAGACCGGAACCTGACTCCAGACCTGAGTCTTTAATTTTGAATTATTTAGTTTAATACTGATCATAAGCTAATGCAACAGATCAGAACTAAACCAAATGTGTCTAGACGCTTAATGCAACGAGACAGTTCAGACCAAAAAGTCAGGGAAAATGGCCGCACACACTGAGTCAGGTTCATAAGTTTCCTTGAAGTTTTTAGATTTTTCTCTCCAAAGTCATCAGTGCTGTTCGTTGATGGAACTTTCTTGATAACTTTTTTTGGTCTCAACTTTATTATGTAAAGTGCCTTGAGATAATATATGTGGTGAATTAGCCCTAAACAAATGAAATTGAACTATCTCAACATGCAAGCAGCTCCCATCCTCTGAACCGTGGTTAATCAAACTCCCCAGTGATAATGTATTGGTGTCATAGTAGCTACTCCTATCGGTATGTAGTAGACCCTAGAAATTATAATTGAAATTATATCTAGCAAATGAGCGTCTACATTCTTCTAATCCATTTCAGAAAAAGCGAAAACGGGTTTTAAAAAATACATTTTCGGCTCTAGGCTGGATGTGTGTATGGGTGTGTGAGTGAAAACGTGTGTTTCAGCTCAGTTGTCCTCTGAGCAAATCCACAATCTATGTTCCTCTGTGAGCCATATCAATGTAATGTGAGTGCTGTGATTAATGTGTCCTGTACAATGTTTCACTCATACCTTTCTTTAATCCAACCTGTGGACAATGTGAAGTATTGGCTCACCTACAGCCCCTGTGGAGAGAACATGCACAAAACGGATGAAATCACAGCTGTGTGGTCCAAGCTCCGTTTTACACCCACACATAATCACTGAATAGCCTTTCAACAGGCACTATTCTTCCTTTCACATTCTTAGTCCTTGAAAAAAACATAATTTTCCATTGATGTAACATTCACGATCTGCTGGGGTTGGGTCATTTCACCGGTTCATGCTGAAAGTTGCTTGTTGCACTAAAAATAAGTCATTGGCCTTTTAATGAAATGATTCTGTGTAGGGGGGCAATCAATAGCGTGATGTCATTGTGCAATGGTCGTGTTTGATGATGGTTTCTGATGAATGATGCTGAACTCATCCAGGGAAGGTTTGCCCAGGGGAAATGTTTTTGCTCCCCATTGAAACCAAACTGTCATAAATCAATCATCAATCAATTAAAATTGTTATAGTCCATATTCACAAATCACAATTAAGCTCATACTGCTTAACAAGGAGCGACATCATCTGTCCTTAATCCTCAACAAGAATACGGAAAAACTACCAAAAGGAACCTTTAACAGGGAAAACAAATAATAGAATCCTCAGAGAGAGCCACATGTGAGGGATCCCTCTCCCAGGGCGGATAGAAGTGTAGTGGATCTTGAAGAGGCAATGCATGAGAAATTAAAGGGATATTTCAATAAAATAATGAAAGTTCACTCATCATCTCACCACTATGCCGATGGAGGGGTGGGTGAAGTGTTTGAGTCCACAAAACACTTCACCCACCCCCTCCATCGGTATAGTGGTGAGTAAATAGGTGAATTATAATTTTTCAGTGATCTATCCCTTTAATTCCATTAATATTTGTTTATCTTTATTCCTGTATGTGGAATCGAAACATCAGAAAAACTTTCCACTCGTCGACGTCGTTCTGGATTTAACAGCCACATGGATATAAAAACAAAAACAAAAAACAAAGCTTGACTTGAGTGATGGCTTAATTTGAAGTCACTCAAGACATTCTGCAATGTCTTTCCTGCATTTTTAAGATGGCTTTTTTCCTCTGTCTTCATGTGAAATTATTATAGCTCCTTGATTGAGCCTCAGGCTGTTCAAGGTAAATTACACCTGACAGCACAGATAAGTTGTTCAATCTTTTGGCGACAGTCTAAAATGTTAAATTTCAGCGGAACACAAATATTGCATTAGCATTTTAACCAACATTTGAATATTTCAGTAGTCATTCTAAGATGGCTTTAAATTTAGCGGTTAAGAGTTGCTCTGTCATTCGCCTTTATGTAACTTAAGTTTATATACCAGAGATATGGAGCATGTCTCCTTGCCGGCCTTGTCAGTCTACCAGAGGGCGCTCTGAAGTGGACCTGAAAATGTAATTATAGCAAATGGGCATGTTAATAGCCAATAAAAGATGCAGCGTTTGAGAAGTGACATGGGGCAGAGACATAGAGCCATGTGATTATTTTTTGGCAAGATTAAAGTGTTCTATAATGATTTACCCATTGATTAAATTTGACTGTTTTGACTGTTAATCAATTAATAATTTCACAGTGCTTTGGAACAAAGGTGTGCAATTCCTGTAAGAACACACTGTCTCCATCAGATTAATCATAAATACATTACTCTTCAATTTTCCAGCCTGTTCAGCAACGCCACATGCACAGTTTTGCATAATTAGATGTTTTATTATACACATTTTTTATTGCAATATGAAGTGATACAGCAGGTGGATGAAATACACGTTTAACCACGAGGAGCATTAAACCGGTCCTTATCCCTAAAAATTCCGATAAAACTATGATTTTATTCTGATAAAATGTCACACTGATGATGGTGGTGAGAGCCTTATAAACATTTCAGGAGAAACTAGAGTGGTCACACTGGGGTTGTCAACCTCTGCCAACCAGTGCAGTTTCTGTGTGCATCATTTATTTCCCAGAGGGTTAGGTTAGGGTCACTGTGATCTTGACCTTTAACTATCTAAATCGAATCAGTTAACCCAATGTGAGCCAAATTTGAATGAAATCCCTTGAGATGTTCCTTAGATATTACAGTCACAAGGCAATCGTGTGTATGAGAGGTCAGAGTGACCTTTGACCTTTGACAACCAAATTCTGATCAAGTCTTATGAGTCGAAGTGAATGTTTTTGCCTCATGTAATGAAATAAATGTTGGGCATTCCTGATATATCATGTTTAAACAACACAAGGTCATGTGACCATGACCTTTTTACCTTTGAGCACAAAAATCAAATCAGTTCATCTATGAATATTTATACAAAAGCTGGACATATTCCCTCAAGCTAATCTTAAGATATTACGTTCATGGAAAACTTACTTTTGGAGACCAACATGAAGGTGACCTTTGACCTCTGGTTCCAAAATCAAATCAATGAATTGTTGCCTCCAAGTGAATGTGTGTGCCAAATGTGGAAAGTTTCCTTGATGGTGTTACAGAGAGATCACCCTCACAAGGAAACAAAATGTGCTTTGTGAGGACTCAGTGACCTTTGACCACTAAAATCGAATCAGTTCATTCTTGAGTCCGAGCGTATATATTGAAACAAATTTAAGGGAATTCCCTCGAGGCTTCCTTGAGGTTTCGTGTTCACGAGAATAGGACGGACAGGCAACCTGAAAACATGAAGCTTCTGGCCACTGGCTGTTGGTGGTGTGAAGTGTATATATGGACACTTGCATCCAAGTATTGATGTGTGCTGTATTTAGACAGAAGCTACAGATGAACTTTCTCAACAGCCATGTGTTGTAATTTGTTTGTGTATATTAAACAGTGCATGAAGCAGCGGAAGCAGCAGAGTGGCTGTGGGTTGTCACTCCATTGAGCACAAAAATACATAATTACTGTACAGTGGTGCTCTTTCCCCTTTGCACCCTGAATTCTCGAGGGAGGACTTTTAATTGCAACATGTAGTTCACCAAGCATTCATCAGACCTTTCTGATTTCCTTCCAGGTCAACCGACTATGGAGCAACGTACCAGAAGCTGAATGACAAAGTCGGAGCAAAGACAATACTCAGTTACCTTTATGTGAGCCCGAACAACAAGAGAAAGGTAGTATTGTTTTTCTTATATCATTTGAATCTGATCGTTGTCTTGAATGTGTGAATTGTGCGAGTTGCTCTGGTTTCTGTTGGTCCCATACACAGTGTGTAAAGTCAAATACAGGCAGACATACTGATGCTGTCTGACTCATCGTTCTCTGTTTAAATCCTGTCTCTCCCTCTGTTGCTTTCTCCAATGTCCTTAAGATGCACAAGGCAGTATTAGCGCTGGCAGCACAATACATAATACATTATCCCGTGTCAGAAATGAATAGCCTGGCTAGTTTTTTTTTATTTATTTCATTACAAAACTAAATCAAACCAGCTGAAAAGGAGCAAAAGAAAAGAATGGCCTCATACCTCAAGCTGTTCCTTCAGGTGGTCTCCCTGCATTTCAATTGACGGATATAACCATCTGCCTGTTTTCACTCTACGGCTTCACCTCGTTCCCTTTACACAACTCAGATCAGGAAGGGTCATTTTTTCCCAGTTAATTATTATAATGAATCCCAGACGCCCACTGGATCAAGTTAGGAGCCATATTAGTGACGGGGACATCCCATAGGTCAGTGCTAGGTGTCACAACAGAGGATGAGATGGAGCTGATGAGCAGGATATGATCCTATAAAGAGACATCGATTCCACAGTGAGGATGGAGGGTTCCTCATTATGAAATACAGTGTTATTGTAATGGTCATAGAATGTTTAGAATAACTTACTTGTTGTGTGCAAGATCTCATTTCAAGCTGACAACGATTCTACTGCATTTTAGTTTGGGACTTTAGCTGCATCTAAACAAGCACTGCTATTTTCTCCCTCAACCAATGACAAAGGGGCGTTACCCCACACGATGCAGTGAAGCAGAAATCCGCCAGTGAAAATAAAGCGAGTGAGAGAGAGCAGCGGTAGCTTTTTTGACAGGATAGATCTTCAAGTTCTTTATATTGTCACCTCAGAAAAAAGGATTGTGTCTTGAATGAGAACTCTGAAGAAGAGTCTTCCTGAACTGAACCTGGAAAAGGATGTTTTGATTGTAATGATTAGGAGCCAGTTATCCTTTAATCAGAGGCTTTCTCGGCGGGTTTGGGGCCAGATGAAGCTGCAGAGCCACAGCTCTCCACACATGCTTAAAATAAATTAGAGGCAGCACACCAGCAAATGGATAGTGTTAACAATTTGTTCTGCCCTCTGGTACATTTGGATCAATTTATTCAGGTTCCATTATGACTCTAGTCCATTAGGGTTTTGGGATGTGTTTTTTTGAATAGTCTTTTGTCCATGTCCATTTTGCGTTTATGTATGACTGTCAATGTCCCAGAATTTCTGCCCGACCCAAACGCCCCACTTTTCCTCCTGCGGGTGCGTTTGTTGCCTCCATCTTGGTTTTAGTGCTTCTAGAGAGACCATCAACAATAACAGCAGAAACTATATCAGAAGCTTTGAACAGCCTTGTAGAGTTTACTTCCTCATTGTTAGGCCAACAGTATGGTTCACTGTCATCAACTCACAGTTATGATTGCCCCCCTATCCCTCCTTTAGCTGTACCCCTCCTCTTGCCTAAGAGCATAGTGTATGTTTGTGTGTTCAGTAATCATGTTACCTCTTAAGACCTTTTCCTGCAAAAACACTGACCTTGTCAGGACCACACAACCTCATGGGGACCAAACCCTGGTCCTAATAAGAATAAATGTCATTTCTGAGGTCCTGGTTAAGGTTTTAGGTAAGACATGTAGGTTGTAAGGTTGAGGTTATACGCATAAATTGGTTGTGGCTAAGGTTGGGGATAAGGTTTCTGTTTGGCTGTCTACATTAAATGTAAACCAATGCAAGGTCCTGATAAAGATAGCTGTGTATGTCTTAGTGTTTGTGTGTGTTGGTGGTGGTGGTGGTGGTGGGGGGGGGGGGGGGGGGGGTCCACCTCCATGGAGGCTGTACTATGTAGCCTCCATGACATTCCAACAAGTAGCACACACTGGAGTGATTGTAATTGAAAGGGAGGGAGACTGAGGTACATATGAACTCCCTTTCCACTGCTTGGTTGGATTAACAGTGCAAGTTATGAGAGAACCTTGAGCCAATGAAGAGGTTTTCAATATTGTCCAATGAGTCCACTCTTCGGCCAGGACAGTTGAAAAAGTGCATGAGCCTTTGAGTCCGGGAAAAGCGGCTTGCCAAACAACAAGCCCTACACTCGAACACACAGAGCGGCAAGAAGAGCTGCCTAACGGGTTGTAAATATCTTTTTACACACTCTTTTGACACACATCCATCATTCAGGCTCTCGCATACACACGCACATCGTGTCTGTCAACTTTCCTCTCGTCTATTTCCTATCATTTACATTCCCGTGCAGGCTCCCCTGCTAATTATCTCTGTCTCACACATGTTCACACATCCTCTCTGGGTCCTATTTCGCGCTCAGATTCATTTTATCCCCATGGTGCCAAAGCATGACATTTGTGATGATTTAAAAAATTTCAAAAGAAGAAGAAGTTTAGAGCTACTCTAACAACCCCAGAGGCTGTCTTCATTTTATCCAAATAATTTTAACTGTCTGGCGGATGAAAAAAGCGACACAACTTTGCTGTTCTCAGGTGATTGCCAAAGACTGAAAAAGCAACAGGGGCATCACAGGCATGATTTGTCAGGCAAATTTTTAACTTGTCAGATTTTTGTTGTACTGAGCCTGACAAGCTGAGCTTAAATACGGCATGTGCACATCATATAAGACTTACTGTGATTACTAGTTTCAAACTTCTAAATACTCGGCTCTCTTTTTATGCATCAGCAGCATAGATCTGAAGTTGTGTTAAATAATGCAGACGTGTCTGTGTTGATGAAGATGCAATACATAATTCTGCCAATCAAGTCTGTTAAATATGAACTCAATAACCCACAACAAAATGACATTTCTGCAAATTAATTTAACAACGACAACTGAAACTTCTATTTCAAGCGAGAGAAATTCAACAAATAAGATAATGTGTTTGTGAAACTTTTCAGCAAATCAGCCCAACTTGTCATTAGTATTCATGTGGACAAAATATTAGAAAATTAATATAAACTCTATACTTTTTCTTAGGCTTTGTTTTATTATTTTTCAAGCAGCAATCCTCTTAACAATAATTACACAATATTCTGTTGAATTGAAAGGGTCATTGATAGAGAAGATTGACACATGCAGATGAACTGACTCTCATGGAATCTGTGTGTTGAGAATAAATATTGTAATAGTGAAGTAAAATTGTTTGTAATAGAAATAAACAAGCAATTTTCCAAGAAAAATTATATAGCTGTAGTCAGTGCACACAAGTCCATAGATTTTTTCTCTTTTATAAAAATGTCACAGAAGGGGTCTTATTCATCAAGTGTTAATAATATAGAATGCATCTTGTGTCCTAATCGCAACACACTACTTCCTTTGGCCATTTACATTACACACGCCTAGCTGATAAGATGAATCGTTTTTTGAAAAATGGAGACATATACTGACAGAGATTTCTGGAATTAGTTAGATGACAGGATTGCATCATTTTCAACAAGATATCATGTTCATGTATGATATTTACCTGGCAGATGTTAATTTGTGCATATATGCTAACATTTGCTAATGTTAATATATACTTTATTCATTTTATTTATTTTATTAGCATGTTGTTATGATGCGATGGTGGCTTTAATCTCAGGTAAACCTTTGATGATATGAATTTGGTGTGTTGAACACTTTTAAGTGTAGTGCCACATGAGAGTTAGGAGATCATACGTTTTTACAGTGTATGAATTTCTGCAACAGATTTAATGTCAATCATGCAGTCCCTGTTTTTTCCCCTCTGATCTTGTACTGAAGTGTTTGACTGACAGATGGACGGACAAGCAGTGCCACCTATGCTGCTCATGTAGCTAAAATTAAATACTGGAATATATAATATAGAGAAACTGATTTTGGAATCAAACACAGGGACTTTTTCACACTTCTCTCTCTCTCTCTCTCTCTCTCTCTCTCTCTCTCTCTCTCTCTCTCTCTCTCTCTCTCTCTCTCATTCTCTCTCTCTCTCTCTCTCTCTCTCTCTCACACACACACACACACACACACACACACACACACACACACACATACACACACTCTCTCGACATCTGCTCTTCTCTCCCACATGCAGTTATTTCCAAGTTCAAACACGCATTCTTGTGAGGGAGGATAGAAGAGACTGCAGGTTCTCTACTGTCTCCCCCGGCATGGCGCCCTGTGACCGCTGCTGGTGGCAGACAAAGCGTCTCTCTTCACACGGTAGTGGAAGCAGATCAGGCTTCTGTGGCTGTGGGGGAGAGAGGGAGTAAAGCAGAGGAAGATGGAGAGGGAGCGAGAGAGAGAGAGAGAGAGAGAAAAGAAGAGAGGAATTGTGCAGGGGATGGGGGGGGGGGGTAGAGTAGTGGAGAGGGGAGGAAAATAGCAAAACAATGACAGAGTAAAAAAATGGAGAGATGGCTCAGGGGTCACCCATGGAGAAAACAGAATGACAACACAGCAATTATATCAATTTTCATATTGTGGCTTCACACTGAGCCTGTACATGAGAGAACACATCTCAAGCACACATTAGGGGAAATTACTTTAGGCTTTGGCATCTGGATTGTGTGTGAGAGCACATTATTACAGTAAATGGCTTAGGATGGTGAGTGCTGATAACAAAAAACCCTTACAGATAGTTGTCGTATAAAAAATCACTATGGTCTCCAATGGGTTGAAAACAAATAGGAATGTTCCTGGCAAAATGTTGATGTGAACCGTGAACTCGGGGTATGCCGCTTTACGGCTTTTTGTCTTTGACTTGTCTTTAAGGATCAAGTAACTGATGTCTCTCATGAATGTATCGACTTAAGCAACAATCAGGGGACTCAAGGGTTTTCACAACAAAGGTCTCAATTGTGTAAGTGTGTGTCTCTGTTTGTCCTTGTGTGTGTATACACGTTTTTCATGTACAGTGTTAAAAAACAATCCCGGCCCCATGCGGACGGCATCAACAGACAGGTGGGTGGAATATGAATCCACCTCAGATGGGACCTCTCCCACTGATGATGAGAATTTTTTATGTATCGTCTCACTTTTGGACACAAGCTCAAACTTCAAAGATAACTTTTGTAACATATCCTCAAAGTGTCCTCAAAATGGCAATGACAATAGAAAAAACTAAAATAATCCATATACTCTCAGATAAAAAGCAGGATCTCCAAAGACTTATAGCATGATGAAAGTTTTGATGACTTTAACGAATAAATACTTAAACATCATATAACTTTGTGCCTTTTCTGCAGTATATAGTATAAATCTCTCTCCCAATTCATGATGTTTTAATTAAATTATTTTACTGGTTTAAATATTTGATTTAATTTGGATCTCAGTTCTGTGATTTATACAAATACTAAACATCATGTAATTGACATGCCCCTTTTGCATCTTGAAAGGTCACTAGGTTCATGGGCGAGAAAGTTATAGGAAGTGTAGTCAAAACTTTCTTTTTATTGTTCGTTCAATGTGACGACAACATAATGACAGCCGTATCGAGACATGAGCGCACTGATTTGGCTGATGAGCATTTTAGAATTAAAATTAAGGCAGTGAGTTAAAAAAAAAAAAATTGGAACTGTTATATATATTTTTAAACAGCAATGCAGTTTTTTCATCGAAATTAGAAAGGGACAAGTGCTGGAAACAATAATAATAATCCAAAAGTTGTAAAAATAGGAGGTTTTCCATCATGACACAAGGAACCTTGATCTGAGTGTGAGCTGTAAAAGGCAGAGATAGTTTTCCACATAACAGGAGGAAACAAGAAAAGATGGAGCTGTGTTGGAAGCTGGTGCCTGCAGCCTGTCGCCTGCAGCTCTTCGTAACAGCTCACTGGGGCTGCACCTTCTTATTGCATTTCTCACTGCAATATTTAAAACTGCTTCACTGTCAAAAAATGTCAGAAATGACAATGAACATTCTCGATTAGCGCTAGCTGTCTTCACAACTGTATCGCCTGTGGCTTCTTCACCGTAAAAGCCCTATCGTGGCTTCACCAGTTGAATTATTCAAATTTGAACTGGTATAGGAAATGTTGGGTCTGCATTAATGATAACAGAATATAGTTCCACTATTGTGGGCCATTTTATGTTAATACCTAATTTGTGAGAGCATATGAATCCAGCTGAGGGATGTTGGACTGAAACTACAATAATAAAAACGACTTTGAACTAAAGAAGTTTCAAATGTTTTTAATAGAGCACTGAGACTTTGCTGAAAGGGAGATTTATAAAGAATTATGACTCTCAATATCAATTCATTAAGTCTAGATTCTGACAAGCAATTATAAAGTAAGATGTGGAAAATCATTCACACATCTCAGGCTTCAAAATAACATTCCCAAACCTGCTTTGTTCTGTGAAAAAAACACTGTGTTTTAAGACATGCCTCTGCATGACTGCACCCACACAGAGAAAATGTCTCCATCACATCAGCTAATGGGTTGACTTGATTTGTTTATTTGGGGACAGTGTGAAGCTGAAAAGGAAAATAATAAGATGGACTTCTTTTCCACGAAACATTGCATAAACTAGCCAGCAGCAAGTAAGTGCTCCAGTAAAAATATGGAAATTTGATTAAACAGGTCAAGTGTCATTAAGACACATGCTTGCTTTTAGCAGATATACCTGCAGCAATACCACCTGGTGGAGGAATGGCAAACTGATACCAACACGTCCTTGAACTGCATGATGCATAGTGATGAAGTGGGCAAAAAGGGCGGTGAAGTGTGATTTTGTCCACTGGCTTTTTGAGGACACATTGCAAAGCCAAATGAATCTCAGCGAATCAGCCACGCTATGCTGGGTGGAACGCCACGCGCACACCGGCGGAAACACAATCTAATGGATGATTGTTTCGTTTGAGGTGGTGGGGTGGGGGTTGGTGGATGCTGGGAGGGGAAGCAACATCTGTCTGCCCTAAGGCACAGACTCCAAATGGCTGCGACGAGCGGAGAGGCGAAGCGCACTGGAACCAGTGAGAAGACACAGCGACAGGAGGAGAGACAGGCCTGAGAGACACAAATAGAGGCGGACAGAGAGATGGAGGGAGATGGAGACTGATTGACAGAGTGTGAGACAAGGACAGGAGAAGGAGGGAGCTGGAGTTGTAAAGGAGATGGGATTGGTAAATCTCTGTGAGCTGTAGGATTTCATCAGCATTCCTTTCCATGCTTTTACGGGGAATGGGCCATTTTCTCAGCATGGGAGTGAAAGCTATACGTCAATGTGTCCGATGCTGCCAGGATCAAAGACGTGAGTCCCCCCCCCCAAAAGCAATCAACTCATGCTCATGTAAAGTGTTCTGAATAAAAGCATCCACCACATGGCATATGTTGTTATGTTATTTATTAATGATCATTATGAAGAATTCATTAGCTCAGTAGCTCAAGATGGATGAAGATGTCTGAACTGGGAATGCTGCTGGTTAATTATCTAAACTTATCCTGTTTGTCTTGCCTGTGTTCATTCATACGTAATGAATCTGTAGCTCTCTGTTTTCACCGACAGCTTGTACACCATCCAACTTATGTACTGCCATGAGGGGCAGCTAACCTGCTATATCCAAGATGGATAGCCAATTATACTGAAAGGCAAAGGAAACTGACATGTTAGTATTTGTCAGGCCTGGCAGGGGCCGGGGTTGAGCTAAAATGTCAGGCGGTGTTCAATTAGTCCGAGTGTAAATGCCTCAGATCAAGAGGCAGGAGCTCGGCTTAATAAGTCGGATCAAACAGTTGAAAGCACCTGGTCGATGCAGTGGAGTAGGCAGCAGCAGGAGTGGAGAAGTAATAATTATGAATGTGTGTATCAGATCGTTTTGCTTTCAAGTCCTGCACTTAAAGCCACATTTTATACATACCGATGGATACCTCGCGTCGAACATGAATATTCATGTCCAGAAGTAGCGAGAGTGATATGATTTTCTATGAGCTGTCAATGCAGACAGTCTGCTGAGTTAACACGGTTCCACATGAATACGCTGAGGCCCATCCAGGACTTGATGGCTACAGTTAAATCATTAGCAATACTGCCAATCTCCCCTTGTGTCTGTTAGCATTAACTTTGTAATTGTGAGCCAATCTATTCTGTGGCAACTGACAGTGACTGACAGTGGCATGGCTAATGGTATTTACAGGTGTCTCGGCTGGCATAAAAAGACATGCCATGCAAGCATTAACATATAATGCAATTCATACGATGTTAAAGTCTAGTAACAGTTTAGAATACAAAAGTTCTTTCTTTGGTATCTTTAAATAAAAGACAGACGCGAATCAGAGATCGTAATGGCGGATCCTGTATCGTGTTGGCATCTGATAGTGGTGGTGGACCATGTTCTTTTTACCCTGTTAAAAGAGATTTTTAGTAGTTTTTACTTAATCTTGTTGAGGGTTAAAGGCAGAGGATGTCACACTTTGTTAAAGCCCTATGAGACAAATTGGGATTTGTGAATATGAGCTATACAAATAAAATTTGATTCATTGATTGATTGAGTGATGAGGTCAATTTAAAACTCTTCAGGATGAATAATGTACCGTCCATTTACTCTTTTCTAAAACTGCAGATACATCAGCATAAGTCATAAACACAAATATCACACATAAGTAAATAAATCGCATTACCCATGTGTCACCATAGAAAACGCTTTGAGTGGTCATCAAGACTAGAAAAGTGCTACATAAATACAGACCATTTATATATCAAAACTATCTGGATATCAAACAGTGGTTTTAGGAAGTCTTCAGACACACTTCACAGAATCAAAGAATAAAATCGCCATACTTGTCTATCAACTTAAACTCTATAACCAAGAGTTAAAACCTGCCCTCCAACCTTTGTTCAACGTTATCATACATGAAATGTCATATTTGCCAAAGTATTCCGCCATCAGCCTGAACAAAGAAGTATAGGATACCGAATTATTCAGAACCTTTCCTGTAATTGAACTGAATTTGGTCTGATGCATCCTGTTTACTTCCGCTTTACTTAGAGTGGAAGTTGCATCGAGTCCAACCGTGGAAAAATTAATTGATTCATAATTTAGAAAAGCGTAGAACTGGGTTTATAAGGTTCAGAGAGCTTCAGAAGTCTTCTGCAGAGGTGGAAGAATTTGACAAATAATATTTAAAGGACTAAAAACACAATTTGGTCTGTTTTAGCAATCTATGCACACAGCGTCAATTAATTTAAGGCTCGTCTAAACACACATTTTGCTGCAGCAGGCGCTCGTTTGAGTTATACTTAGCAGAAAAGCCGTGAGTCGACCATCTGTGTGTGAAACAAACACAGTGTATAAATGGTTTTGCACCAACCTATGTCTGTGCGTTTTACTCATTACATACGCTGCACCTTACTTAGGACCAGGTTTTTGAATGTCAAAATTACAAGGGATTTCTGCTGATTCAAGATGTTAACATAAAACCTGACCACACTGAATTTTGAGAACAACACAGCCATGGGTGCTCAGATATAGGCATTTTTTCAAAGTGCATTTACTATTTAAACAACATGGGCACTGGAAGGGAAAAGGACAGCTGTGTACAAACTACACACTTAGTCAGGTTTGGTAGTAGGTGGTGGTATCATGCTATGGGGGTAATTCTCAGCAGCAGGGACATGGACACTGGTAATAACTGAGAGAAAGATGGGCACACAAGAACACAGATATAACAAAAGAAGACTATAAGGTGTAACTGTTTAATTAAGGGTTTTTATCCATTGGCAAATCGAGATTACAGTTAAAATCTTTGGCTTAAGTTTTGAAAACTTAAAAAAAAAAAAAAGTTTGTAATCATGACTTACTTAGTGAATTATATCAATTTACAATGAAATCTACAAAACAATGAATTATAAAAACTGTAAAGGTGTCTAAATAAGCAAATCAACATCCAGACTGGTTCCACCAGGCGTTTGGGTGAGTGTATGTTAAGTGTAACATTTTGAACATTAAAAGTGTCCCCTATGTTCCCTGACTGCATTGCTGAGATAATGAATAGATAGATAGATAGATAGATAGATAGATAGATAGATAGATAGATAGATAGATAGATAGATAGATAGATAGATAGATAGATAGATAGATAGATAGATAGATAGATAGATAGATAGATAGATAGATAGATAGATAGATAGATAGATAGATAGATAGATAGATAGATAGATAGATAGATAGATAGATAGATAGATAGATAGATAGATAGATAGATAGATAGATAGATAGATAGATAGATAGATAGATAGATAGATAGATAGATAGATAGATAGATAGATAGATAGATAGATAGATAGATAGATAGATAGATAGATAGATAGATAGATAGATAGATATTTCATTCATCCCGCGAGGAAATTCAAATATCCCGTAAAACAAAGAGACACCTAGATAGTGAAGAAGGGTGGCTGTGGCAAGAGGTAGTGCAGGTCGTCCCTTAACCAGAAGGTTGTAAAAATGTAATTGCAGTTAATGTGGGGAATATTACTTAAATGGTAATTTAAGTGGTGCTTTGAGCAGGGGAAATCTGTCTCTGATCCATGAATCAAATGCTGCGGGACTGCCCTTGCATCACATGTAAAAGTAAATGAAGGTTGAATGTTGGGAAACAGGAACCAAACATGTTACCGGAAGGGGTTTGGACCAAACTCAAAACTCGAAGTACACGTCAAAATATTGTTTTCAAATGATACCATGTAAGGTTGATCTTATTTGGTAATTTGGTTGAGCGCAGGGTGCGTCAGGACCTTGCTATTGTAACTCAATCCTCTGATCAAGAAGGTAGCGTTCGTATTTCGGATGTCAAGGTGTCATCCAGCTTTAAATAGCTACAGACTATAATTAAGACAATCCTTGTACATTTTCACATAATGCAATAGCTGTAATCTAGCACAAGGCGTGTCCATGCATTTGTGTTCAGCTCACTCCTCATCAAAATCTTTGTTCTGCAATCTCTCACAATTTTCCTTCTCCCCTTTTTAGATTTATAATTGTTTGGGATAAACTTTAATTTTCCACATGAGATGAAACATGTTCAGCCTGCTCTAGTATACAAATGTGGCTAATCACTTCCTCCATAATTGTGCTGCTTAATTATGCATGCTGTTTGAGTGGTTTCTTTGGTCCTGAAGCAGAACTCACACGGCTGCTTTTGTCACACTGTAGGTGTGTTCGTCTTTGTCGTAGACAGATCAGACAGTTGATTGATTCATGAATCACTTACCTTCAGTGTTGATACCATTTTGATTTTTTTGGTCTGTTTTTCAACTTTGTGACAAGGCTTGGGCACACAAGAATATGATTCTTCACTCATCCTCACATTGAGACAGGTGTGTAAACCTCAATACATTAAAATGTGATAGACACCACAAGGGATACGTGATTATTAACAGTTGGTAAGTTGACCCCCCTCACTTCATGCCTCAAGTCACAGATTCAGTCACTTTCGTCCACTCTAAGAAATTAGTTATAACTACACACAGTCTTGCCACGGGACAACACAAGTCACAATGCCTGTGAGCCATGGCTCCTGAGCACTCAGCACTCAGGACAACAACATGTTGACAGGCATCACAGCTGATTGTGATAATTTTTCAAGTTGCCCCCAAGATTTCAAATTTCCATTCTGTCTTTGTTGGCGAACTGATAATTTGAGTGTTCTCTCAATTCTTGCCTCATTACAATTTTTTGTCAGAGGCAAAAGGATTGACAAACAGCAGCTGTTTAGTTCATATATCCATCCAAATGTTTATGACTGACATTTATTAAACTATTGGTTAAATAACTCCTGCCTGGTTAAAAGTGTTGGGAAATATACTCTTCACATGTGTTCTCATGCAGACAGCAGCTGCGACAAACATGAAGAAAGTGCTTCTCACTTAATATGTAGCCTTGACCCCCTCACTGTCCCAGCCCTAGCTGTGCTCTGTCATGTAAAATTGATTTCAAATACAAGATAGCGTCTGGCTCCCGGGTGCCTGCTGGTTCTGTCAATCCCAGTTAACCTCAGGTGGATAATTCTTTGTTTACGAGTTGTTTTTTTGCTCAAAAATCAAAACAAACATGAATCGGGTGAAGCCAATGTATTAACTTGTATTAAATCATTTCGAGTTAAGTTGCTGTCACTGTAGAGCTTGAGCATTGACTTGCCTCAGAGAGAATAAATCATAAGCTCTTTTCTTTGTTCCTTTTTTGAACACTTTTCCAATATGTACCCGCTTTAAGTCTGACAGTAACAAAAAATCTATTTGTTTCAGAGAACTGTGGGAAATTAGGCATAGATTTATAGAGAGGAATCACAATCCAATTACCTGGTGACTGTGTGAAATGGAAAATATGAAGCTAATTTCATTAATTCCATATCTCTGAGTATTTATGGTACTACGGCGGCGAAATGAATTCCATTCACATATCTTAAATGTCCTCCAGCCGGCACATTCACGCTTCATTAACCTTTGTCATTTTCAACCTTTTTGGCCTAATAATTTACAGTCTCTCTCTCTCTCTCTCTCTCTCTCTCTCTCTCTCTCTCTCTCTCTCTCTCTCTCTCTCTCTCTCTCTCTCTCTCTCTCTCTCTAACAGCCACACACACACAC
The DNA here is from genome assembly GCF_963576545.1 of Limanda limanda. Classification (NCBI taxonomy): domain Eukaryota; kingdom Metazoa; phylum Chordata; class Actinopteri; order Pleuronectiformes; family Pleuronectidae; genus Limanda; species Limanda limanda. The sequence goes on along the minus strand of NC_083637.1, from coordinate 30,230,321 downwards.
ACACACAAACACACAAACACACAATGTCTACTGTTCCACAAAGTAGGCAAAAAGAATGTGGATTCTTTACTAATCAACTTACCTACTTTTGTCAGGTTCAGGATACTGGCCTGACTTTTCAATTTATTCAAAAGGGGGTGTTTTTACTTTTTTTCCCCTTTGGTCACAAATCACAATTTATAATTTTATTCTGAAACAGGTTGTTTAGATTTCACGTGAGGATTCAAGTTAACTGGTAGACTCATGGGCAGAACACAGGAGTGGAGACAGTGATTTTCAAAGATTTAATGTAATCCAAAATGTTGTATGTGCGCTGATTAAGTGAGGTAGGAACAGAGTATAGGAACCTGATCCTCCACAGGTCACAGCACATTCTGATAAGTATTCAGGTGCACAGTCAGATACAGAACTTTCAAAGAGGTCTTTCAGAAAGGCAGGAGTAGGATAAACGTTTGTACCACGATACAGAACAACAATCTGTCTGGGTCTTGATGAATGAACTGCTCATTATGAACAGCAGGAGAGGAGGGCTTTGGTTGGGTGATGAGGGATGAGGCGTGGATGAGTTGGAGTTAGAGGACGTAACCGTAAGCCACGTGCACACAACAACACAAACTAAGGCACAGGAGCAGCACCCAAGTGAGGACAGGCAGCAGCTGACCGACGCAGAAAGAAGTACTGCATTCAGTTTTATCAATAAACCATTGAAATCATTAGTTAGCAATTCCATATCAGAAGACTGAATATATAGGAGCTGGACTTAAAGTTAAATTTATAAATACTATAGTATACCGAGTATTATTTTTGCAGGGGCTGCTCAATGTGGCATAGTGCAAAATCATCCCATTGAAAAGATGAAGCAAAGCGCGATATTGCGTCAACTGTACTTTAAAGCATCTCTAATGGCAAAAACAACAGCAAAAAAAGACATGTTGTGGACCCAAATCTTGACGCAACATCGAGTCAATAGCTTCCTACAGTTATTTTAATCATGTCAGTGGCAGTGGATGGAGCAGAGAATTTTAAACATAGAAAAGGAATGTGAAGATAACCTTGATTTTACATTGTTTTGTCAAATTCCGTTTCCCAATCTCAATTTTGTTTTCCTTATCTTGAAGTGTATTCTGGTCAGCCGAGAGGTTGATGTGGTTGTTGTAGAAGTTGATGATGAAGGAAAAGGACCGCGGACCCAGTACTTACAAGTATAACAATGTTTATTACACAAAGTAGTACAGGTCAAGACAAGCTCTAGAACTCGGAGAAATCACACAGCCAAATGGTGAAGTCTGACAGGCCATGGTCAAACACACATTATATAGAGAGGTTAGTTCCACCCACGACTTTGGGTAACATGTCATCTCACCTAAGGCCTCCTAATAAGGACGTGTTTAGTACATGAAGATGAGAATACACTGGTCAACGTTTGTCCCTTCACCTCTAACCATTTGCTGAACAGAGGTTACTCCCTGGTTCAAAGTTCCTTCCAAAGAAGGAAATACCTACTTAAATAAACAACTGAAAGACTCTCGGAGACTGTCTGAGTCACCAAAGTAAGCCTGTCACTCTATTTAAACACATGCTAAAGTAATTTACTCTAGTGAGTACACGACAATCTCTCTTATGCTTTGTCCCCACGACTGTAGCTTTTTTTTTCGTCCTCTCTTTATCCAAAAATCTTTGTCTACATGAGCTTTCCCGTCCAGATGAGAACAAAACAGCAAACACACTCAAAAAAGCCTAGCAGAACAGTAGGTCGCGATCAAATCTCAACAATCTGTCAAATACCAGAGAAAAACGCTTCGCTCCAAGTAATTCCAAGATACTCCACCATTACTGACAATAATCCATCAATTCATTGACCTTTAGTTATGCTTCAAAATGTTAATTCTAATCAATGCTGCTAAAACCCTTATCTTGCTGATGTTCTCCTTTACACTTGACATCTATTGCACTTCTGTCCGTCCTGGGAGAGGGATCCCACACATGTGGCTCTCTCTAAGGTTTTTATGTTCTTTTTACCATGTTAAAATATTTTTTTTGTAGTCTTTCCTTACAGAGGATGTCACATCTTGTTAAATCTCTATGAGAAAATTTTGATTTGTGAATTTGGGCTATACAAATCTATTTGATTGATAATTCTGGGAAGGGAATGCCTGTTCATGCTGGTGATGAATGCTGCAGTGATGCTAAATTTAGCTGCAAACTTATAATTAGACTTAACAGTGCTAACCAAATACAGAGAAACTGGCGTATAGCTTCTCTTGTTCTTTTACATGAACACTTTGAATACACAGAAACCCTAGTTTTTGAAATTCTGCACTTTGGAAGGCATATGTGAAAGACTGTGTTTTAATGACTGAAAAAGCTGTTTTCATGTGGATGATAAAATAAACCGCAAAACCAGCTGCGAAAGGTTTATGACTAATGTCTTAGCAAATAACCTGTAGATCCAGCATTGAGTACCCATAGCACTCATTTCAAGTCACATGTCTGTTCCACAGGAATCTAAGTCCAATGTTAGGGCAGGCAGGCAGTGGGGTGTTTGTCTGGTCTGGCGTAGTATGGAAGGTGAATGCATTTGTGGCGCTGCGAGCTGAATGTCGAGCCTAGAGAACTGGCACTTTTGTGAGAGGCAGAAGAAATAGCACTAGGGAATTGCTCAACACTGGGAAACTATTGAGCGGCTGGGAGAGTGGATACATCAGAGCAAGCAGAACAATCTGGTGGTGAGAGGGAGGTGAGCTGGGGTTGCAGACAGCTGTAGAGACGATTGTTAAGCAAGGTAGGCTGTGTCCATGACACACAAAAGCACAACTCACAAAGGGAAAAAGGGAAAGTTGTGGCCACAGCCAACTCTAATTTGTTTTACTTTGTCTAAAGTCTACTCATTTGTAATCAGGCAATGGAGCGGTGGTATCGAGGTCCACCAATAAACACGCCCCCATATTAATCTCGGCAATCAATTATGACGTCTATTCCAGTTTTTATAGCATCAGATAACTAATGAAAACCAAATTGACCAGAAACATAAACACAACATATATCTGTAATGACAAACTAAAATAACAGAAACCGTCGTTGGGAAAGATTTATTTGACGTGTATTGTGGTCCATGTTCAGTCTGCTAACATGGATGAGATAGATGTTATACAGGGTGATTGAGATGTTTTCCCTTGACTTTTGGCTGCTGTCATGTTGTCCATCTTTACTGTATATAGGGCTGCAACTAACGACTATTCTGAATGTCGATTAATTGTTGCACCCCTAACTGTATACAGTCATTACCTCAGTCAACCTTGATCAGGATATTTCAGTTTTTTTAACATTGCTTGATCGGGCATCTTTCGTTATTTCTATCTGGTTTTCCAGGGAATAATTCATGGCTCTTGAAAAACATGGCTTGATTGAATTTAAGGGGATCGAATGCAGTGAAGCTGCATAGAGTGACGGCAGGGATCGAGTACAAACAATGCAAAGCTCCCATATATTCACATTATTTTTTCCTGAAACATTACGCTGAATCTGTTTTGTTTTGGGAGATGTCCTCTGGACTTTTCTCATATTTGTTGATAACTAAAGGGTAAAGAATGAATGTGTCAAACAATCTCCATAATCTTCAATCTCAATATAGGATTTACACATATCACCAGGGTGTATTGATTTCCATATGCTGATGTGTAGAAGTGTGTACAAGTGTGTACACTTTTTGAGGTGTACACTTTTGTGTAAGATTTCTAAATTATAGAACTAAATCCCCCACTTACTAGAAAGACATCAGGCAATTATAAAGTTGTCTAGTATTCCAGCTGTGCAGCAGTGTCGGGGCATGAACAAAGCGTTAATTGGGATTTGTAGTTCAGACAGCGTTTGAGTGCTTTTGATTGGATTGGTCAGCATGTGGCGCACGTATGTGGCATTATACCTGACTTCGGTGATTGATGAACTGGTGTTAGTGGGTCTGCCCACCAGGGCTGCAGTTACCAAAGTGAGTGCTGACAAATGACTCACTAACATGAGGGACTAGAAACACTTTGCAATACGGTGGCATACTGATAAGGATATTGACTATGAGAGCAGTGTGTATTCTCATTCACTCTGATGTCTGCCGACATAATGCGCACACAGAGATTGTCATGCCAAAGGGCATCTCTGAACCAGATGTAAGTCACTGTGTGTGTGTGTGTGTGTGTGTGTGTGTGTGTGTGTGTGTGTGTGTGTGTGTGTGTGTGTTGCAGGCACAGTACTGCCTCTGCACTTGCATAAGAACTTTTATCGACCTGTTTGCAACAGAGGCATAACAGAAAATACTGGACTCAGGCACAGCTTAGTGGCCTCTAATTTACCAAGTGACACACTTGGTAAATAACCAATTTCTAAACTGGCAAATTAGAAAATGTTAGTGTTATACAGATTTGTTTTTTCTCTTTCTGCTGTTGCATCAATATTATTCTGTAAAAACCAGGCGAATTATGGATACGTATTCATTGCTTAATTTTTGTGACTTTATCTTAGTGTCATTATCAGTGATATTTTTTAAACTTAACTTGTCACATTTTCCTGGGATTCTCTGATGGCCTGTGATTTGAAGCTGTCCCTTTGTCTGGTATGTGCTGCTGCACTCATGTAGCATCTTAGAAGTGTGAATAGGTCAAGTTGTGGGCAGATAAAGTCTTTAATGATGTTACGGCCCCTGCTGGTCGGTCTGGTCTGGTAGATGCTCAGTGTTGGTGAGGCTCTTCCCCTGGCGTTATGTGCTGCTCTTACCACCTGCTGTAGAGCCCTGCGGCGCGGCACTGTGCAGCTGCCAAGTCAGACTGTGATGCAGCTTGTTAAGACTAGGGTTTGGATACAGTTGAGATTTGAACCCATACTGCTCCTGATGCCTGGAATCTCATACCCAACAGCACCTTTTAGGCATTACATCTCTCTTTCTGTTGGTGTAACACTTACGTTGTCCACTGTGGGGCTTGCTGGGTGGGTGTTGTTTAATATCCCCCTGTAAATATCATCTAATGCACATGCCATTGGTTTGATACTAAGTTTTAGGACAAAAAAATCTCACATATGCATTTTATTGCTGGAGGCAACCAGTGGCTGAATGTTGAATTCGTAAATAATTCTGTTAATGTCAACCAGACACGGAAACATACAAATCTCCAAAATAAACTTAATCCAATGAGCTAATTAATCAACAGACGATGTTGATGAAGGCTCAGTTAATGTCTCATAGTCCTTGGAGGGTTCATCCTCTCCAGTACTGGTGTTAGCTGCTACTCCTGCATGAGTTCACGCTCTCATCAGTGTTTCAACGTATTCAATGATTGAGTGGGCGTTTTCCTCGGCTCCCCAACATGTGGCCTTGGCCAGCTTTTTATTTTGTATCAAAAACACTGTGTCGAGCCTTGACTTTTGCAAAACATAGCCACACTCATGTCATTACTGGGAATTGCTATGTTGTCACTTTAATCTTTTCTAACTCTTCTTCTGTTGGGGTTTATTGGAGGTTTGCAAATTGCCACCACTCCCTGATCTCACGTCAGTTTCGCTCTCTTTCTCTCTATGCTCTCATTACTTCCTCAACCAGACTTGCTCTCGCGTATCTAAATCCGGCATTATTTGTATCTGCCCATTGCCCTTACAATTTCTGAGTTCCATACCAGAAAACTCTCCACTGTGCATCTCTAGAGGAATTTGATTGGCATGCCAAATTCCCTCTGCCTTCACAAGAAATACAGACACCGCTGGGGTTTCCATACCACTCGTGTAGTTATAAGTCTGGGTGAGATCCTCTGGGATGTGAACACTTAGGACAAATCCTGACCAGGGATGTTAGCTGACCACTAAAGACCTGTACGTTGGAATTCAAGTTGTTGGACAATGCCACTTTAACAAGGGTTACATCGGGCGGTATCTGCCAGGTACCACTTATAGACATACAAAATCATAAGCTCACGTGTAATCCAGTATCACTCACAGGCTCACACTGATACCTGCAGTCGATTCATACACCCATAAATGTGTTACAGTAGGACAGGTAACTCTCTGCTACTGTACACTCTTCTAATGATGAGAGTGCCTGTCTTGAAGTCCACTTATTTAATTATGTTTGCATCTGATATTATCTGGGGATATCTTTGTGATTTTTATTTCTGGGGACCGTGCCAGAATTTGGCAAAAAATGTTGGACGTTTAATAAAAGAAAGAAGCTCATGGGAAATTAGTGCTTTCCAGGCCTGACTGAGTATGGGAAGCGAGAGTGGAGACAGAGGCAGACGGCAGAAACGGAATTGACTGGACACACACAGTCATGGTGCTTACGCCAAACAAAGAAATACACACATTTAAGCTTCAAGCGTTTTTACCCGCTAATCAGCAGCCACAGCAATAATGCACTTTATATCACACATATGGTAATCAGGCTTGATTGACTTATCTCCCCCTCTCTCTCTCTCTCTCTCTCTCTCTCTCTCTCTCTCTCTCACACACATACACGCACGCACGCACACACACACACACACACACACACACACACACACACACACACACACACACACACACACACACATACACACGTGGGTGAGGTGCATACATGTGAGAAATAAGAAACAATAGATATATTAAACTACAACTCTGCACAATCAAAGTAAAATAGTCTCACACTCCTGCAGTTTAAATGATAGAATATTTGGATGTTCAAATATTTCAGCACCCTCTTCCTTTTGTTTGTCATTGTTTCCCTGTGTTTTATTTTTTGTTACGCTGATTTGCTCTGTTTGAAACCCGCTAACTCTGACCCGTATCTGTTCCCCTGCTGTCTCCAGATCATGCTGCTAACCGATCCGGAAGTCGAGAGCAGTCTCCTAATCAGCTCTGATGAAGGAGCAACCTACCAGAAGTACCGACTCAACTTTTACATCCTCAGCCTGCTCTTCCATCCTGATCAGGAGGACTGGATTCTTGCATACAGCCACGACCAAAAGGTAAGAGAACAAGCCAGACGAGTTGAGGGCTGGGTTGTTTAAGGTTTCAAATAAGCTGAGTGTTGAGTCGGATAAGCAACAACAATCTGGGGATGCCTTGCCCCTGAGCGACTTGGATAAATGTGAGATCCTATTACAAATGAATTTGGCTCAAAGCACACAGTCAGAGTTCATGAAGTTCATTTGAGAGGAAGGTGGATAAGCAAGGTTGTATAATTCAGGTAGTTCCAAATCCACTGATTCAGAACTCTGTGTTCACCAGATAGAGCAAAAGAGATGAAACGTTCGGATTTTCAGAAGTCAAAATCTGCACTTCCAGATTTTAAAGTTTGACTTTCTGTATCACAATTCTTTATCAGTTCAAAAATAATACATTTTAAGTCAAAGTTAGTTCAAGATTATGACAAAGTTAAATTGTGTTTTTTAATCAGTACATCATAATTCTGACCTCCTAACACCGATTGTTATATGGTACAATTTTCTAAAAGTTAATTTGCATGGTGGACTTATGAACTATGTGCATCCACTAGAACCAATAATATCGTGATTGACTCGAGGATATTTGCATAAGATTTAAAAATGTTGGACCTATAGTGTAGCTGTATGTTTTTGGACCTGCTCAGACCTGGTAGTGTCTGTCTTGAGTGATCTTCACCTCTCAATTTGTAAGTTCACAGCTGGCAATCCATCTCCATATGTATATACAGTGACCATTGGTTGTATCTCACATACAATCATTTAATTTCTGTTGCAAAGACCCAATGATGCTATCTTTAGTCCGTCTGACTTCACCAATGACTTAATATAAAGATTGACGGTATGTCAGCTGCCTTGATTCCCCCCCCTGGTGGGAAGCTTCAAGGTGGGATATGGGGCAAACTAGAAAGGTACACGTCAATTCATTTTTTTCCAACATGGTTTCTGTCAGGTAGCTATGCCTGAAAAGTGGGCGAGCCGTCCTGATTGACAGTTCAGATAGAGTTCAGATTGTTGTATTTGAGGGACTCAGATATTGTGGCTTCTCTCCACTATCACTGCTGCATAATAGACATTTCAAGATGGCAGCACATTTATCCTGGATAATTTGGCCTCTTTTTGTTGAGTAGTAGCAAGTGGAGTGTGTGTATTTATGTGTGTGACAGTACGAGTGAAGCAAGGTGAGGGACTCAATGCGCTGGGCACAGCTCAACAACTAAATCCTGAATACGTCCTCAATACATCTTGGGTACTTTCACACTTACTGATGTCAACTTGTGATTGGATGATTCTGTGTTAATAGCAGGACCTTTAATCTGTCGAGCTCAGCAGGGAGGTTCCAGACCTGCAGAGCAAGGTATCATTGACAATGAACAGCAGCTGCAGTCCGAGGCTTTTGAATCTGCATGTGCGAATGGCCCGTTACACTTGAAATGAAGCTAGACTAGCAATGATGCATTTTGTTAGTGATTGAGTGGTTTTGAAAGCACAAGTGGATTTTTTACAGATGTGCATAATATCTTTTTGAGCATGTCCCAATTCTGTTTGAGTCAGGTGCATGAACTTTTCAACTCACAGGGCACCTATCATTTATCATCAGTAGTGTAGACCAAATCTGTTGCACTTACAACTGTATGACAGTTAACTATATTATACTTATATTAGAGCTGGGCAACGATTAAAAGTTTTAATCGCGATTAATCGCATGATTTCCCTGATTAATCACGATTAATCGGATTTGTATAATCAAAAAACAATAATGAATTCAAAAGTAGTGTATAGCGCACTTTATTTTTAAGGTTCTGCCATATGAACGAAAGTGCCATAGCATTTGTTGTGCAAACACTTTTAACATCAGCGTTATAATACAGTAGCAGTTAAATAAAATATTCAGTGTAAATCTCAACTTAAACAATGTTATCAAAGCAAATACAAAATTAAAGCTCAATGCCACTGCCAGGTCATTAATGTTATCCTGTTCGTTATGAAAAAGAAAAAAAACTGGCCACAAAATCCTGAGCCACAATCATATCATTAAAACAGGCAATTTCTGAGGTAACAGCAGAACCATTTTACTTTCTTCAGGGAGCAGCATAACCAGTCTAGTACCAAATGTCCCTGTTAGAGTGAGACACCAGAAAACACTTTCAGTGCAGTTTGTCAATTCCTAGAACTTGACACTGTTAGTTTAAATGTACTGCCATATGAACTAAAGTGCCATAACACTTGTTGTGCAAACAAACACTTAACATCAGCATTGTTATATAGTAGCAGTTAAATAAAATAAATACTTTGTGTAAATCTCAACTTAAACAATGTTATCAAAACAAACACACTTTATTTGACACATTCCACTGCTGTGCAACGTCAGTAAAGTGTCCCGCGCACGCTTCAGCATAATGTCTCTCCTCTGTTTTCATCACAGTCAGAGCATGTGAATGCAGCGCCCACTTCTCATCAATATAATGCACTGTAACTCCGATGTGATTGTGGTTACCGAGTGATGTCCTGTAGTCGCCAGTGAGAGCAACAGCGGGTGCACGTTGTAAAGTTGTCGCTTTCGCAGTCCTCTCTTTTTCATACAACTCGTGTATTCTTCGTGTGATGGTGCTTTTTGAGGGCATCTCATACCTGCAGTCATTTGTTGCGATTCTCAAAATGTTTCTCAGACCGACGTCTTCTACAACACGAGTCGGCCTGCAGTCTGTAGCTATCCACGTCGCTATGGCAGCTGTTAGCTTCTCTTGCCTTTGTTTATCTACACTCCTCCCTGCATCTAACATAGTCTGGAAGAACTTTAAATTGATAATGGCCATTTAAAAGCTCCGTACCCCGCACCATGATTGTTTATCGCCAATTCTTTCCTTTTCCGGTTCCGCAGCAGTCAGCAACAGACTTTCACAAAATAAAAGCCTAACTTTCACAATAGTAAAATAAATAATAAAAACTGCGTTAATGCGCGATAAAATAATTGTCTGCGTTAAATAAAGTGATGAGTTAACTCGATTATAACGAGTTAACTTGCCCAGCCCTAATTTATATATTATATAATAATATATATATATAACAAATCCAATTACAAATGTACATTTAATTGCTTTGTGCAGCTGCTTGGGTTCAGCCATTTAACATTCAAGAATTAAGGTGAAATATATATATATATTTTTATAGGAAAACCTGTTTATATTTAGGTATCACAGAAACACATGGTTTTGGTTTTATAAATAAAATGTATAATTCTCTTATTGTAAGCTACACCTTCAGAATTATCCTGCCAGAGCTTGGAGACAGTGCAAGTGGTTATTGAATAAATAATCATCTAATATAATAGGCAGCGTGTGGGTTGGGAGAGTTTTATGTGAGAACTAGTGAGACAGAGAGAGAAAGACGAGAGAGGTGCAATTTATAGGCATTTTAAAATGGCTGTTTGCATTAATAAAATGCTTTTTCTTTCAGCTCAGCCCATTTGGGTCTAATGTTTCAGTTGTGATGAATAATGAAGGCATTCTTCTTTGCTGAGGAGAGGTGTAGATGTGTTGTGGTACAGACTGTGTGTGTGTGTGTATCTTTACCTTTGAGTTGTTCCTTTCTGGAATGAATATCACTATTCCCTTGTGAAGGGAGTATGATCCTTCTTATGCACACATGCACCTTGCCTGAAACCCATAATCAAAGATCACATTTTTAATTCATTGTTTGCTTGTCTTTTAAACCTGTTTTAGAATTAATTTCCAAATGGCTGTCATAACTTACTATTTACTGAGTAAATAAGGGTCTGACATTCCGAACCACTCTTACATAATAAGCTTTAACCAACGATCTGATGGTGTTTAAGTGTTTGAAGTCATCATCAGCATATTATGTATTAAAAGATTTGTGGATATGGCTTATATATATATGGAGACCAATCCCTAGGATTAAAATTATCTTTTCTACCAATCCCTTCTGCCCAGTCCAGTTCATATTTGTTCGACACTGACATGTGGTGCCTTCAGGATGTATAGCCACATATTTGCACTGACAGTCCGGCATCAACAAAGGCCCACACGGCTTTCATATCTTACCAAACCAACCGGCAGCCACTATATTGACAAAGGTACTTGAGTTACTGTGTGGGCAATAGTGATGTGTTCATTTTGAACGAATCCTTACAAGGACTCGGGAGAAACGATTCCTCTCAAAGAGAGATTCATTCATTTTCTTGTGGCCGCGCATCGGCAGGTCACGTGAAAAAGGATCCAAAGACTCTGTTGGCAGAAGAACGAAACATTGATCCGAAGACACGGTCGGGAGGTGAACGATTAGTTCATCTGCCGGGTACGAGTCTTTGGATCATTTTAGCTAGAGAAAACAGAAACGATTTGTTCATTTTAACTGGGTCTTCGGATACCGATCTTTGGATCATTTTTCACGTGACCTGCATAGGCTCAGAAGAGGAAACAGAAAGGATTTGTTTACCTCGTTCATGTCGCGTGACTAGGTTTAGTAAGAAGTGAATGATATTCGTTCACAAGTAATAATTACAGGTTTCGTTATTTTAACTTTTTTGTACTTTACTTACAGTTCAGTGCAGCATAATTGTTTGCCGTGATAATTAAATGCTAGTGTGATAATAAATGACCATTTCAAATCATCCAAACTGTCATGATTCATTATTTTAATGCAGGAAAAATTTCTCCCCCCCCCCCTCCGTTGAAATGAACAAATGACTCGAAAAAAGATTCGTTCATTTTACTGAACGAGATTCAAAGACCCGAGTCGGTAAAATGATCCGAACTTCCCATCACTAGTGTGCAAAGATACACCTGTATCTACCAGCAGTGCGGCTGGTGGCTGACCCGTTTTCCCCCTCAGGGCTTACAGAGCTGTATTTGCACATGCTCAGTAACACAACGCCTTTTTCTAACTCCACCGGACTAAACTTGAGTCTCCATCTGTAGATTGCACTCCAGAGGAAATAGAGCGCATGGGGCTCATCAGATTTGTTAATGTACCAAAGTTAGGCAACAGACTGCGTGTTAGCCTCTTGTACTTGGTTGATGGACGACTTGCCTGTTCCACCCATCCATCAATTATCCATAATAATCATAGTGTGAGTGGAGTACACTCTTAACAGATCGTAAGACATGCATACAAAGTAAATGCAAAGACAAGATACGATTCACAACAGTTCACAAACATTCACTCTTACAAGTCTCCAATAACCTATCCCCCAACAAACACATTGCTCTTGTTTTTTAGAATGATCATTCATTTTGCCAGCACCTAAATAATACTTTGAGGGTAATTATGTACTGTATATGTGTATAATTTCAGGCTCCGGGCTTGGGTTCACTGATGGAACACAACACTCAAACTTCTGAGCTATTTTTAAAAGAGGTCAGGGTAAATTATAAGTTTACAAAACATGATATGCACAATGCAGTTTAGTTTTTTTGAATGATGACAGTAAAAACGTGGACCACGTTGGACCAATGTGGCTTTGCTTTTTCCAAATAGACAAGTATTTACTTGTCCGCAACAGTTTAGCTATTAATGGTTACCTCCGCCGGAAGCAGGATATCTCTGCAAGGAGAGGGAATATATAGCTCATATTGAACAGGAAATGATTCCCCATCATATGTCATTTGACAAGTAACAAAATTAAGAAGTGACAAAGAAATCTGAAAATAACTCTGCATTTATAGCTGCATCATATAGATACAACCTATAGCTTTTGCATGGCAAAGTATTCCATGGTAATAAGGTAGTAATGATATCATATGTGATATAGGCTATTGTAGTTATGCATTTACATTTGCAACCAATATGATTAGACGCAAACTCTGCAGCTTCTTTAGATTAAGCATTCATTCATTATCATTAATTATAAATATCATGATAATAAATAAAACATGTGAATAGAGCAGAGTGCATTCCGCTGTCAATGCCCAACAGTTCACCTTAACTTCAAATAATTTGCACACAGTCATAGATATCAGTCCCCTACAAATGGCTGATTTTATTTATTTGTTCATCAAGATCCATTTATTATTTCCTGTGAAATTGATTAGAATGTCAGAAAACACAAAGTAAAAGTAAGTAAGAAAATATTCCTTGAAAATGTAATGGGTTCTATCTTGACCAACATTCCACCCTTGCGTCTAACCCTAACCCTAAATCAAGCAAACCAACCAACAAACCAACCAACAATCACCAGCATTCAGGGGTGAAAACACAGCTGACCTATCTGGGGTTAATTCCTGTTCCCTTGTGACTGCTAAAATAAAGGATTTGTCCATGTATGCACAGTTCAAAGGGGCCCTAACTCTGCACATGTCCACGTGATGCATTGTAACATATTTGTTAGGACTATATCAAACCACAGTTCTTTGTTCTTCGGTCACTCCCTCTGTGCACTCCTATGTGGCAGGTGCCGACTTGCTCACTCCACTCCCCTCCTCACCCACCCCCTCCCCTCACCAGTGTCCAGCCTCACATGCATCGTCTCTGCCACAAAACTGCTTCTCTTTCAATTTCCTGGCCTCCTTTTGGCAGTGCTGCTGCATTTGTTGATTGAGAGACCTTTTGAGGTTGTGGAGGCTGCTCCGACCCGCCCCACCCCCTTCTGCTGCTCTCCACCTCTACACTGTCACATGCTTGGCTACAAACTAACTTGCGGTGGGAGGATAATTAGTCAAAGTGATTTCCTGCAACCCTCCTCCCCCTCCCCTCACCCTATACCTCCCAGGCTAACCCCCTCCAGCTTGCATCTGCTTAGCACAGCTTGGCATGGGAGTCATGGAATTCTCATCACCTGTGGGGTTGTTCACTCTCTGCTTGACACGAGAATACACATAAACCAGATGCAATAGTCACAATGAATAGATGAATAGTGCGTGAATGACCGTTGTGGAACAATCCAATGAAGCAAACCCGTCAAATGAAAATATATTTGCTACGCCTCACGTCAGGACTGCAATAATGTCACACTTCACTGTTTTTTACTGTCATCCTCAAAGGTGTGGGGAAATGTTAAATCATTAATTGATTTGTGCTTAGGCAATAATGGGCAGTCAAATAAAGGAAAGCAGTAATTCAAGTCTATGAGCCCATGACTTCTGGTTGTTACTAACATGTAATACCAATGCAAAAAAAACTATTGTGATGCTATAAAAACAAAACAAAAGCCTCTTCATTGCTTTTCTCAAAGTCGTTCAGCCATATGCATTATGTAGGTTTTATCAATGGAATAGGTTTACTAATAGGATTCCTCATGGCTGCATACCATCATTGAGTTTTAATAACAGTTTTCCATCATCTTTTGCCGAATGTAAAAGGGCAGCAGCCCCACGCCACAATCCTGAAACAGTGCTGTTTGTGATTCTAACACTCGAAACAGGGGATTTATTGATTTGATACCAGTGTCTGTCTGGGATGTGATCTCATGAGCAGCTTTTAAATGCAGGCCAACACTTTGCCCTTCAGAAGAAAGTAAATAAATACAATTAGAAAAATAAATTAATATAAACAAACAGTGTCCCTTTTTTCTTATCTGCTATTAAATGCTTGTTGACACTCTATGCATGGCTGCTCATGCCTTAAATGGAAAAAGTCCAGCACGAAACAACTGAAGAAGTTCTACGCTTTTTTTAAATTCCAGCTGTAAGCTACAGAGTAAACAGATGAGTCAGAGAATGCAGGTGTGTTTGGAGACAAAGGAGTTTCAATAAGCGCTTCCCTCAGTCGATGGGGTTCATTTACACAGCAGCAGAATATATGAGGCGAAATTACAATTTGTCTTGATGCAGCACTTTAAGAGTTGCCACATGTTAATTTATAAAAAATTTGTCAGTTTTAACTTATTCTACTAGAAAATATGTTTCATTGAAAGTATACTGCAAGACATTGCATGTTATGGCTGACTGCAAGAAGGTCCCCTGTTCAGATCCTGGTTGGATATGCCGGCGACAGTCAAGGGTGAACCCCGCCTCTCTCCCAATGTCAGCGGCACTGCTACCTTCAAATGATAAACAGTGTGGATAATGGAAAGATAATATAAGAGGCATTTTATTTGTTGAATGAATGAAGTGTATTTAACTGCAGTGGGGTCAGTGATGGTTGTGCATGATGGAGAGCAAACAAATGAAATGTACTAACAAAACCACTTCGGTTAAAATTGTGACTAACTAAAATTGTAGTTTTGTTTTAGTAAAAATAACCATGTTTTGTCATTGGTCACCATTACATGACTTTTGTGCATGTGAGGCTCAGCATGTCAGATGTCCTAACCTTCTAAAAGCTGTTTCTGCTGAAAACGTTTGGCTGCTGCATCCAGACACACAGTTAATGAAAGCAGCGAATAGGTGTGGAACCTCTCAGTTGATCCTTGATTTCCAAGGGGCTTATGTCTCACAACATACCCACAGCCAATCAGGGCAACCAAACGCAAAATAATGTTGATGAAAAACATTAAGACACTACAGTGTAAAGCAGTTACTTGTTAGAGAAGATGCACTGTCCAATTCAGTCACTGTCTTAATTGCAAGCCATGTCCCAATTCATGTTCCTTGGTCTTTTAACATATGTGGTCTTTAGTTATTGGGTCTCCGCTTTTTCATCCTGAAACATTTGTTTTTATTTCGTTTTTTTTTACAGTTACTTTTCAGAAGGTCCAGAGTTTCTCTTTATACTCTCAGCGCATGTCTGAAAGTAGTTTTATACAAAGGAAGAGGTAGAAGGCTCAGATACTTGACTTTATTAATTCTCTTCTCAGATTTGAGCTTAAATCAGCTGAAATGAGGACCTGCGGAACCTCAATGGAACAATTGTGGGAACAAATTAAGTCACATGCAGGTTCTTATGTGTGTGGACAATTACTGTAGTTCCATCACACAGAGTTTTCACATGCTGCCTCTGCCCTTTCTGTGCACTGAGGTAGAATATGAGCAATCCAGTGATTTATTGACGAGTGAACAATGGCTGTATTGAGACCACCCGCCACGCTGTGGATCCCCTCTCCCTCTCCCCCTCCCATTCACAGGCTTGTTACAGCCGCAGACACATTTCTTTAGTTCAGGGAACCCGGCATCCTGCACATATTTCTTTACAGTTCCATTATTAACCTGTTTTTTATTGTGTATGCCCCTGTGGGCCTCTGCAATAATGAATATTTGTACGAAAAAGCCATACAATTTTTTAACCATACTGTAAGTGTCGTGCATATTCGTCTGTGTTTGAATCTGACGTAAATTCAAATCCAATTTAGGATCCAATTTTAAATATACAACCTGTAAGTACGTGTGTGTGTGTGTGTGTGTGTGCAACGGGTGTGGGCTATTGGGGGTACAAATTCAGACTACAGGCAACTGGGGACAAAGCTGTATCGCCAGTTGTTGATTTTTGGATTACTGGTTGAGGTTAGGGTCATTAACAGCAGCTGGGAATATGTCTCTACCCAAGTAATTCATATCAACCATCGGACTGCTAATATTGTGGTTTATTCATTTTTGTTGATGTGACAGTGGAACAAGTTGTAAATATGGCTGCTCTGTTCATCCTGGGGGATCTCGGTTTTTCAGGTTAAAAACTAAAAATATGTACTGCTTACCAACAAATATACATTTTTTTTAGATATGAAAAAAAATAAAAAAACTTTAAATATAAAAAATATAATATGTTATTACAGGAGAAAATGGAAACTCTGCTCTCTTTCTATCTTGTCCTTTAAATTAACAATGGATGCTGATTATTATTATTAATAATAATAATAATTATAATACATGTTTATTATAGGCTATTATTGATGACAATTATCGAAGGCAAACTCAGTGGAAAAAGACAGGGTTGGCAGCAGCAGCAGTGCGAAAGCTGCGGTGCACATATGAGGTGTTGAAAGAAGTCTTCCAACTACTGCATGTTATATCTGCACTGGTCAAGTTTACTGCTGAAGATTCAGGTCAGAAGCAGCCTCAGGTCACCTGGTGCTCTCGATGAGCTGCTTGCCCCTGGATAAAGGTTCAGGGAAGGGACAGGCAAGGGGTTATGGCCAGAGGATTAGGGTCCAGGAAGTCTCTAGGATATTAATGCAACTCCATATATCCAAAACTGCCCTTTGACAAAGCCTCTGAGGACATTTTGGCCAGCCCTCGCCTTATTTAGTGGACTGTTTGAGCGATAAGACTTGGCTTGAAGGTTCAGTTTGGAATTAGGTATCATTTGGGTTATATATGAGTTCCATTGATACGGTTGAGGTCGTCTAGTGTTCTTACAAATGAAGTAGCACAACCGTTTGTGTGTGTGTGCCTGTGAGACCCTGTGAGAGAGCTGATCTCCCTGTCATTGTTTCTCTGCAGCTGTTTGAAGGATGATTGAGATACTGAGTCAATGTGTGAAAGCAAACCCAAGTGCCTTTTAAAAGGCAAACAGAGCATTTGATAGTAAGGCAGCTTGTGTTGCACAGAATTGTAAATTTGATCGGCTGTTAAGATGCTATGTGAATAACAACTCAGTGATGCCTGCTTGTCTTTCTGCAGCTCTACAGCTCAGTGGAGTTTGGGAGGAGGTGGCAACTGGTGCATGAGAGAGTGGCTCCGAACCGCTTCTACTGGTGAGTACACAGGTCTGGACATGGTTACATTTTGAAGTAGCACACACACAATTCACCTGAAGTGTGTATTGGTGGCTTGCCCAAGAAAATTGTTCTTTCGATTAAAATTTTATAAAATTATGCAATAAGGTTTTGCTCCCTGTTTTTTTGTTGTAGTTGTTGTTTTTTGAATAAACAAGCCCTTGTAAAAAGTTTGTCATTAACTTGAACTATTTAGCTCCAACTTAGTCAGATAGTTGCATCAGCCACATGCATAACATTACTAAATATTTTAACTGTGTTTGAATATCTAAACTGTGTTTTTTTCCATTGTGAATTATGTGTGTATTGTTGAGCCCTGCAAAAGGATCATTGGGACTGACAATAAAGTCTATCTATCTATCTATCTATCTATCTATCTATCTATCTATCTATCTATCTATCTATCTATCTATCTATCTATCTATCTATCTATCTATCTATCTATCTATCTATCTATCTATCTATCTATCTATCTATCTATCTATCTATCTATCTATCTATCTATCTATCTATCTATCTATCTATCTATCTATCTATCTATCTATCTATCTATCTATCTATCTATCTATCTATCTATCTATCTATCTATCTATCTATCTATCTATCTATCTATCTATCTATATTTCTATCTATCTATTTATCTATCTATCTATTTATTCATCTATTCATCCATCCATCTATCTGTCCTTCTGTATCTCTTCTGGCTTAGCTTTCTGCAAGTTACAATCCCGTAGTCCTGAGGTTCCTGAACAAAGCCAACAGACCAATTTCCTCAATTTTAACTAAAACACAAGTGCCTCTCAATGTCTCAAACCTAACCAAAGTCAAACTCGATCAAACTACAGAGGTAGGACATTATCTTGGGATTAAAGGCCATTTGGTTGATTCAGAAAAACTTGAACAGTTTTTAATTTTTAATTTTTATAGAATAATCCCATTAATTCGGAAACAAGCGTTGATTTTTTTTTTCTCAAATAGCTTTTGAACCGGCTGGTATTTCACCTACGTTTAACGACTATAGCTTTTACTCAATAGCAGGAGAATAATCGAGAGAGAACTCACTTCTCTCCTGGTCTTCTTGAACCAATCAAAACTACAGATAGCATTCTCCAGACACAGAAATGATACAGAAAGAGGCCTTCATAATAATGTCCCCCTTTATACAGAGAGCATAGTAAAAAGGCAGCAGTCAAGCAAATGTATTGGAACAGCAGACACATTCCAAGTGATGCTAATTAATATTCAATATAAAACAGATTAATTTGTCAGTCACATTGTACTGATGTATTTGCCTTTCTGGATTTGGTCAGTTCGAGATGTCTGGAAAACTACTGAGACCAGTTCCTGACAATTTAAAGCTCCAGTGTGTCTATTTGTCATCAACAATGTATTTCATGCAATTGATGCACTTTTGATTTGTTCCTAAGAAGAAAAACAGTAACTGCCTGGAAACTATAGCTAAAGCTAATGTTGAATACATATTCCAAGTGAAGAGCAGCTATGACGCTGTGTATGTCCTGGACAGACTAAGTCATTCTGCTCCACAGAGTGATGAGTTGATGAGCCAGAGAGGTTTTTAAGATTTTCATTATTCATGTGTCTGACATGCCTGATCTTCCTCTGTGGCAGACAGTAACTTTATTTGACTGACAGTGTTCAGCTATAGAGGGAAGCTTCAAAATGAGTCTTCAGTTAAGTCTTAGCATTGGTCTCCTTTTTACATGGTGTAAATAATTTGTTCCACCTCAGCAAAGCCTTTAAACCCAAATGATGACATACTGCTCTCTTTATTTGTTGTCATCCTATTCTTTCAGACGCATGCATATCTTTAGTTAATACATTCACCATCACTTTGACCTGGTCTTCCATACTTTCCTCAGCTAAACAGTTTCACCACCACACAGGTGCTTTCTAACCCAGTGGTGTCTGCCCCCTACATTGTTTCTAACATAAGACAAAAAGCTTTTGTCTCAGCAAACTGCGGAGGAACTGTCAGGGTAGGAACAAGCTGGCCAGCCAGGAGTGAAGGGAGCCTGGAGGGCTGATGCTGCAGAAGCTGTCAGAGATCTATTTTAGGACGCACACTGTGCGGTAGGTGTGGTGGAAGCCCTGATAATGAGGCTGCAGAGGGAGCTTACGTCTGCTGCACATGTGGCCACCAAACATGTAAGGAAGATGAAGAGTGTAAGCGTATTATTTGGTCGACCTGAGCGGTGCTAAGCCACACAGCGCCGGTCGGTGTGAATTGGAACAAACGGTGCTCTGCATTTCCCCACGTTCAGCTAATCAATTTGTGAGCTTATTGTGTGCAGTCATAAAACGTTCTGCTAAACATGTGACAATGCATATCCCTTCAAAAAACATGTGCAGCTGCCTGTGTGTGATATTTCGCAAGGCATCAGCTCCATCTCACTTCCAAGTGCTGTTGTTTTCCCACCTGTTCCCATGCCAAGTCTCCACAGAGACCACACAGCTGCCCAAACCAGTGTCACACAGAGACACCACTGGAGGCACAGCGACTTAAAAGCTGAGGTTTGCCTCCCAAGCTTAAACAAACCGGACAGCTCCGCTAACTCAAAGACTTTGTCTCTGTCTGCCTCACACTGCTCTTATGTACCTGAATGTTTTTTTCAGGAAAAAATGTAAATGTAAAATTGGATAAGTAGGCCATCATATTCACTGTTGTGTTTCATCTGGGAAATCCCCAATACTACCGATAAGTATAATGATTAGAGGCTATGGTGGTCTCTATCTCTCACTGTGTCTGCTTCTCATTCCTCTCACACAGACCCCTTTTATTTCTGTCCCTATTTATGTCTGTGCTACCTGTCCACACATTCTCTCTCTCTTTCTCTCCACCTCCCTGTCTCTCTCCCACCTCCATGTGTGTTCTGCCTTTGCTTCTCCTCTGATCCCCCAGTCTTTTTAATACATATTTAATGCCGTATTGATTATATGCTATTCCAACTGCGGGCATCCCGACTGTAGCGAGAAAATCAATGGCTTTTCCTCTTCTAATGATGTCTTCTATTTCTATGCGGGGAAAGGACCTTCTGGGGCCTCGGAACATTTAGATCACTCTGTAAACCTGAGGTCTTTCTTCTCCTTGCACTTTAAACTGCCAATGATATTGAAGACATAGATGTGGTAATTTATGCTGCCAATTGCTTGCTGATGTTTACTAGAACAGTCACAGCACTTGTCCTACCCACGCTGCAGCTATACATTTGTCTGACTTTGCAGCATGCAATCGCTCAGGTCAGACATCATCCACGGTAGGCAGCACCTGCCCAACAGCAAAAGACCAGCAGTGATGTTCCTGAAACACATTTGTCCTCCTTTCAGGTCGAAAATGGGTCTTGACAAAGAGCCGGGCCTAATTCACCTGGAAACCAGCATCTCTGAAGGACGTGAGTAATTGAATTCCGAGTTCAGGTCTCCATTTTCTGCTGTCTTTGTACTGTACCCTGAGCATTGTCCTAAAGTAGAAAGAAACCAGGAGTTGTGTGGACAATTCTGCTGAAGGGTAATGCA
The DNA here is from genome assembly GCF_963576545.1 of Limanda limanda. Lineage (NCBI taxonomy): Eukaryota > Metazoa > Chordata > Actinopteri > Pleuronectiformes > Pleuronectidae > Limanda > Limanda limanda. The sequence continues at coordinate 30,209,222 of NC_083637.1, read as the reverse complement.
AAGGGACAACGCAAATGGCCAAGTCTGGGGACACACAATGACAATGGAGAGAAAAGTAATGCATATATTAGAATGCTTTTAAAAGCAAGTGATTTAGCTCAGTGGCCAAGAAATGTCACTTATTCTCCTGAATTACAATGAACACTGGGATATTGTAGGTTGATATATAGAATTTGACTTAATTGCCTTACGACATCTGATGTCAGAATCTTTCGAAAAAAGTACATTGTCCATTTTTTTTTGTCCCCATAATTCCTCCGATTTATTATAAAGAGTATTCTGTCCGAGCCATTTAAGATTGAGCCTTTTAAGTAATGTATAAACAAATCAGATATTTGCAATACATTTAATAAACTTTAAAAATCATTTTTTTAAGGGGATATCCATCCTTTTAAACAGTTTATAGTCTTGGGAGAGTGACTGTAAAAAGCACTTTACTAACATAGTGTATATTTTATAGTATAATGTATAATGTGATTTCTTAAGGGGAAGATGATGTCATTAGGTGGTAATTTGGATCTCGTGCATTATGAGAAATTAGAGTCAACAGTTATGAAGTTGGACCGAAAAGATCCTGCTGCAGCGATTTAAGCCCTTCCTGTTTCAGTCAGCCTCCTGTGGGCCTGTTCACTTAACATTAGTGCAACGCAAAGCTGATGGAGTGCCCTTTTAATACTCAATAACTACCACATCCTTTTTCAGTTCACTCATTTTTCAAAAAGCTCTCAAAGTATCGTTGCCATCTTTCTGTGAGAACATCCTCTTTGAGGCCATCACAATAGACAGAGACAGCCATGCAAACACACACAGCAAACATTAGTTGTGTCAGATGTTACAGTTGCATAGCCAGAGACTATCACTATTGATCATGTGCGCATGGAGGAAGCCAACACTTTTTTGGCAGAGGCTAACCCGTGGGGACAGCTCTCTCCCAGCGCGGCGATTGAAGGCAAAGAAAGCAATTGGCCTCTGTGGTCATCTGTCTTCCCCTCCGCCCGGTTCCTCCCTTACTGGGACCACTTTATTGACACGAGTAATGTAGGAAGCCTAAGGAGGCCGCTTGGCTCTGGGTGAAGGCTGCCTTTCTTCATTGGCTAATAACATTGCAGAAGCCATGGCTTGACATGTGTGCTTGTGTGTGTCTTTGTGTGTGTGTGTGTTTGTGTGGGAACAGATGCACTGTATGTCACCTGCAAGCTGCAGAACTGCACCGATGCCAACAAGGGCAAACCATTCCCAGGCTACATTGACCCCAATTCTCTGGTGGTGCAAGATGAGTATGTGTTTGTCCAGGTGGGTAATTGGCCAGTTTACTCAGTGAAAAACATTGTTACAGTGTACGAGCTACGAAGTGTGAGGATTTTTTGCAAGACATTTTTCAAGGTCATTGTTAGACAGGTGCTGTAAGTGAAGTTTTATGTGTCCCTGTGGTGACTTTATTCGTACCCGTCTCTCCAAATGTTTGCACTCGACGCCTTCATCACCTTAAGGTATCGACTGCGGGGAGGCCAATCTACTACGTGTCTGCCAAAAGAGACGTCTTTACCCCGATGAAGCTGCCCAAGTACACCCTACCACAGGTAAGTAACATATCTGCACCTTAACATCACATCAAAATGAACGGATTGGAGAATAATTAACTGATATTTGGTCAGAGTCCGTATCTCATCATCTGTCACCAAGCATACATGAGAGGAATGCAAAGCTGCAGCCTGCGGACGTCCTCTGCATGCAGAGGCACGCATCAGTTCGCTCCCAGCTCTGTTCGCTTACGTGGACTAAAGTTGCAGTAAAGCGCTGCCTCTATGTGACTCTCCTCTTTGTTATTTATGGGTAAATCAAGACCAAAAGCAACTCTCAACAGTGTTCCAAGGGTTGTTATTCCGTGCTGCTCTGCGTCGAACACAGCCTTGCCTTGTCACGTCCTCCATTGACAATTAAACATGTTTTATTCAATCAAGCCCCAGGCCCCCCTCCCCAGTCGATGTCTGCTCACTGCAAGGTGCTATTGGCACAATGAGAGGCAGATGAAGAACAGAACCGAACAGCATGGCCTCAGCTGCATAATCTCTGCCCGATAAGCCTGGCGTAGTGTTAATGACTGCCGTATCCTCTGAGTTAAAATATGTGAATGCAGAAGATGTAACATATGTGATTGTTGCATATGATTAAACCCAGCAGGTGTCTAAGACGAGTATTCAATTTAAAAGTTTCTTATACCTCATTGGCACGCATGGCATCCTGAGAGGTGATGTTAATTACATATAAGGGTGTATTCAGATTAAATGTATTTGTATGGTATTAATTTCAGATCCATGTAAATTTATAATCTTAATACTTACACAGTGTGCTTCAGAGAGTTTGCTGCATCCATATAACAATGTACTTTACTTAATGCTGCCACACAATTAACATAACATCCTGCAGTTTATGTTTAGAACAAGATGTTTAGTTTTAATGAAACCCTTTGCACATTTTAACATGATGTACTTCATTTTATAATGCAAAATTATTACTTTTATTTAAAAGAACAAATCAATTGGCTTATTATGAATTGGTTAACACCCTAGGCAACCCTTGAAGTGATGTGATAAGTTGGTACCATGTATCAAATGTTTTGACAGGAACACAGCATGTTCCCTGTGTGAGGACATTGTCAGCATAGTGTATAATATGTACTTAATTTCTCACCATTCTGATAAGATCATATTAATGCTGAAACAACTCCTTTTCATGTTATTATGACATATTTTATGAGAACAATCATATACCACAGTGCAGATATAATCCAAAAAACAAATATCCACATAAAAGCTGCACATCAAACAAAACAGAATGACAAGGGAGTGATAAAGAATAATATACAACACTGTGGTTATCTAGTGTGCCATTGTTATCTCATACATTTCTCCCCCTGCCAGGACCTGCATGTGATCAGTACGGATGAGAACCGTGTGGTGGCAGCTGTGCAGGAGTGGAACCAAAACGAAACATACAACCTATATGTGTCCGACACGTCGGGGGTCTACTACACGCTGGCTCTGGAGAACGTGGTCAGCAGCATGGGCCACGAGGGCAACGTCATGGTGGATCTATATGAGGTAAAGAAACAACTCATTTGGTTGCAAACGGTATGATATAAAATCTGTACTTGAACATACGATATAACACCATGCTGAGAATTAACTTTGGTCTTTAGTGTTGGATTTGTATGCTGCACATGAGGCCTATTTCTATCAGCAGGTCTGCAGCATCAAACAAAGGGCCTGCTTGATGAGTGCCTAGCCTGCAAGTTATTATGAACAGTGATCAATATTTTAGAGCTTGGCGACAGAGATGATGAAACGTGCTTCTTTTGTCATTGTGGAAAAAAAGACCCTGCTGCGGTAGGCCTACAGTCTTCAGAGCACATTGTGTGAATATGAAGCAGCTTCAAAGTGCTGACATCAACAAAGGCTGGGGGGGATTGTGCCAGGGATATGGATTTTTAGGAGGCTGAGATTATTTCTTTCTTTGATGAATAACTGCAGATATTACTTCACAAAATGCATCTAATCTAAAAAGGGGGAAACATTAAGTGAGTTAAAGAGCTAATTCTGAAGCTGTGGCTCCAGTGTGCAGGTAGGGTATTTAAAGACACATCAGCAGTACGAGTAGAATGGAAAGATCTACTCAAATCAGGAAATGAAGCTGCCTTCCTGTGGCCTCTGTGGTAGAATCAAATCCACCCTCTTGATTGGGGTCACCACCCAAAATGTAGAATATGCTAAGTCTCTCCTCCAAGGGAGATTGAAGTATGTGACAATTACCAAAGTAGAGTTACTTTGCCTGATGCGACTGTCACTGATTCAATTCTGCATCCCTTGACTTATTCCTGTGAGCCACAAGCGAGGAGTCAGATTCATTTAGGACACTCATTGATTACTCACAAGCTCCCAGACAGTCAATCATTTTCCACTCAACTTGCGTGGGACTTCATGTTGCTTTGTTGCCACATAAAGTACAGACGATACAGACAAGGCTGGCACACGTGGCTGCGTTATCCCGGAGCTGTGAGCTGCTTTTTTTTCTATTTTCCCAGGTAGCGGGAATAAAAGGGATGTTCCTGGCCAACAGGAAGACGGCTAACCAAGTAAAGACGCACATCACCTACAACAGAGGCAGAGACTGGAGGCTGCTGCAGGCCCCGAGCAAAGACCTAAGGGGCAACAACATTCACTGTGTGCTAGTGAGTGTATATCTGCGAGTTCATGCTATTAAGTGTGCACTTCCATCAAAGAGGGGCCTTGACAGGAGTTGACTGATCCCAGCAGCAATGAGAGGCCAAGCTCAAAAAAGAGCAGCGCCCGTCAAAGCTGAGTGCTCCGAGGCTGCTGAGCAGAAAGGTCAGCCATTTTGATCCAGTCCAATAAGCTGACCTCCCATTTAAGAAACACAGAGAGAAAGAGGTGTCAGGCAGAGAAGACAATGCTCTCTGTTTTTTTTATTTTTTATCTGTCTTAGAATCTCAAAGTTGGCTGCTTCTCGTAGTCTATCCGAGTCAAGGTTTTGAATTTTAAATACACAATCTAACAGTGTATCACTCTCTACTAATATTTGTAAAAGAGTTATAGCCAGACTCAGATGATAACATAGATCTGATGTAACTTCATCAAACATGTCGGCCATTCTGTCAAACTATAGTCCAACATCCAATGTATTGAGCATTTATGTTTGTAAATATCAGATCTTTTTTTTTTCTATTGAAACTCAGAATAATATTTGAGATTACATCCAATTTAGAAGATTGTATTAAAATATAAATATCAAATTTTTTTAGCATTGTTTTGAAAAAATATATTTTGGAATATTTATTAAACCAAGTTCATTCAAAGTATTTTTTTAACAAGAATTTTTATGTAAAAATATAATTTTAACGTCAATATTGAAAGAATGTTTTAATCCTTGGGCTGAGATGGATTTTAGCCATACCAATATTCTTGACCAGGAAGTGTGTGTGCCGTCTCTCAGGCTCCATGGTGAGAAGCTGTGTCCCACCATTTTGAAATAAAGTTTAGTCACAAGTCTGGTTATCAGAGGTTTTGCTTGAATGCAGTGGTTCAGCAGATGTATCTGACAATCTACAACTGATCCAACAAATCAAAACATACTAAGGTTGAGACCTTAACATGTACAGAGAACCCCAACAGTTCCCACAATGAGCAGCACTTTGGTGACTAGGGAGAGAAAATCTCCCTCATTACTGGAAGAAACCTGTAGAACCAGACTCATGTGGGTAATTCATCAAAGAATTTAGAAACTGGAAAAGTAGGAAATCAAAAGTTGGGGAAATGTTGGAAGACCCTGGATGTAACAGGATAAAACAGGATAGAGTAAAGGTTAAATGTGTTCATTGATGATCCTTGAAAAAAAAAAAACGTCCACATTGTCAGATGTTTATTTATGGTAGAAAATCAATCTGTTTGTGCACATTGTCTATTCTCTGTGCTCTCCTCAACATCCACTCTATCCTACAGCTCTGCAGGGAGGCGTAATCGGACATCCAAATACTGCTCTGTGTTGACATTTACCATCAGATGTGTGTCTGCTGTTTGTGTTGACTGCATATGTGCAGCTGACATTCTGTGTTACTACCAACACATTACCGTCAGTATAAATATAAATTGTATATTGTGAGTTATCAACAGATATGACAGTCAAGAAAAATACATCTTATAAATTTAAAAAGAAGAGAAATTAAAACAAAATTTAAATAAGACAATGTAACCCTTCCAATTATAATGTATATTATTGTGTTTTTGACCAATGTCGGGGGGGCTGGGGGTAATGAAATCCATATAAAAATACAATAAGAGAATTAACTGTAACTGCAATTCATATGTATTCAAGTTTAGGGAGTTGTAATTAAGTTTAGGGAAAAGACACTCAAAGATGTTTGCAGCACTGATTTGAGCTAATTCGGTAGAATTGCCCATATATGAAAATCATCAACCTCCTTTGATAAACCAATTAGTGATTCTGTGGCATGCCTCGCCTTCCACCCATATTACACAGTCATTTGTCAGGAAATGTCAGAGTTTTAATAAACCTCTAAACAGCCTGTCACAACATGGCCTGCACCACTGGCATTTTGCTGGGTCGTAATGAGAATTGTGTCGGTAAAGGTTAACCCAATCAAAATTAATGGTGAGCCCAGCCAATGGGGAAATGGTGTTTGCGATAAAACTTATGACTTGGGAGTCGATGCCGCAGCAGATTTAAACAGAAATGTATTTTTATTGATACTGTTTAGACTTGATTTAATAGCTTTGATGATTGAGTTCTATGATTTTTCTCCTCCAGCCGTACTGTTCTCTACATCTCCATCTCCAAGTTTCTGCAAATCCCTACACATCTGGAAACATAGCCAGCAGGGAGTCAGCACCAGGGATCATTGTCGCATCAGGTGGGTGAAAGGAAATCTCTACTGACTGACATGTCGTCTCCATCGTCTTTCTTCTTGCACTTCTGAGGATTCCTCTCTTTTCTCTTTAGTTTCTCAAATTCTGACCTTTTTTTTTTATTTCTTATACAGTTATTAACAAATGCATTCAATGGTCATTCTCGAGTGGCAAACACATGAATGCTCTCAGCTGCCCACATATATTTTTATGAAGGTACTGGATTAAAGCATTTTAAGATTACAAATGAGTGACACTTTGCAGACAGCAAGTGCCATGAAAGGAATGTTAAGTGAATGCATCTAGTTGAGATGATCAAATGGATTCTGAATTGTTCGGTTTGTTTAAACTTCCATAACCCTCCAATTCTGCGATTAATTTTTTATATTTTTTTTATTGGCACTGGTGTTCACGATCGACTTGTGTATCTCCTTTTGTTAGTCTTTCTTCCTTCCATTCTTGGATGCATACGATAATGTTATGCTAACTCAAAGAGACAAAGACCATAAAAATCACTTAGGCCGACAAAGAAGAAAAGAAATCTGCCTCTTTGAATTAGCTGGAAATCTTGGCACTCAACGCTTCTGTGCAGTAATGTTTCCGCTGCAGCTCTTCAATGCTGACGTCTTCTATGCAGCTGAAATCGGCTGTTTGCACTTTTTTAACTCTTGCCCTCAGTTGTTTGTCCCTGTTCATCATCAGTATACGACTCCCACAGGAATCGGACAACATGCGTGTGTCATCATCACCTTCAAACAGGGGCGATTGACAGGACAACAGAACACTACACATTCTCATTGGCTCACTAGTCAGAGCATCACACGGTCCCTGAGAACACAGGAGACAAAGCAAGGTCTCCCAGCGACTCACTGTGGGGGAAAACAAAGAGATGAAGATCAGCTGCCCCCTCATATATATTCACACCTCAGTGATGTTTACTCCTGGGTGGACCGACACTGTAACAAGCACAGAGACAGTCCCCTCAGGTCTCGGGAGAAAGCCAAGCTCATGCTTAAAATGTGGGTGCTGGGACATTGGTGAAATATTGTGATTTGTGGGAGCAATTGACTGATATAGTTTTGTTACTTGTCGTTCTTTAAATAACAAAATGTCCAGAACAAACAAAGGAAATATTCATCATTAGCCAATACGTCCAAAGAGTTGGAATAGCAGATGTACCTGCCACTTAATATTGAAATTGGAAGTTTTGGTTATAATTACTCTGATGATAGCGCTTAATTTCTCCAGTGAAATCTCTGCAAATAGTGACATCGAAAATGCAACAGTATAAATATCACAAAATTGTGTAATCTGTTGTCAATGTCCAGTTGATTGTAAAGACCTAGTTCTAAGTTCAGCTTTTGACGCTATGGACTTACTGAGGAATGAGTGATTATTCACTCTTGATTAAGACAATAAACAAATAATATAATGATTTTATAATAACTATCAGCTTTGAATCCTGAGTTTGAAACTCATCCCTGCATGCAATTTATTTATTTATTTATTCAGGGTTAGGGTTTTTACTCTGTGGTTATTTACTTAAGTTAAAGGTTTGGGACTGGAACTGACACTAATCACCCACATGTCAACGGTGAGAAGATGGAATGAGCTTCAATTTAGTAAGATGTCAGTTGCTGCTGCTGTTTTTTAAGACAAGAGTCCATATGCAGGCTGCCCTCTTGTGGTATCCGTAACCTCTGACCTCAGAATTTTCTGAAAGCTTGCGTGACTGAGAGGTTGGTTCAAAAAAGTTGTTTAAAACCAGTAAAAGTAAGGCAACTTGTGATAAAAACTAAAATTCTTCAGAAGAGAAAAATGTTCCTTTCAAAAGTAAATCGACACAAATCTTCTTTTTGTTGAGTTCGTAATGTACAGTCAATGAATTACACTTCCAGTGTTTTTAATTTCCAATCTGTGACGTTCCTCGCAGCAGTTGTTGAGTTGTAGCAGACAATCAAGTAGCTCAGTGAAGGTGGAAGACTCCACAGGACTAGATTTACTGTCACCGCTTTTAGTTTCTGTTGGAAAAAGATACACTCATTAAATCCCAGGCAACACACAGCAGGCGAAGACATTAGAGTGAGAGTAACTACTATTCTATGAAATTTGGACGAGACTGTATGGTGGGGCGGCTGTGGCTTAAGAGGTAAAGCCACTAATTGGAGATTCTGCGGTTCGATCCCTGGCTCCTAAAGTACTTGGCCAAGATACTGAACTGCAGTTTGAGCGGTTGTTGGTCCAAACTGTGTTTGTGTGGTATACCGCGATAAAGGGACCTGCAGCAGGTTTATATGGCTTTAAAGGTATTTTGGAATATATAAATTGGGCTGTGTAATAACTGTGTTAAGTTGCTCTTTACTTCTAATTGGGCTGTTTTCTAACTGTGGTTAGCTGCTCTTTACTGAGTATCTTCACAGGAAATTCCGGTATTTGTCAACCAGGGCCCTTGACCACCTACAATGTTATCTTATGGGGCAACTGCGACAGTTGTTTAAATGTCAACAATTAAATGTATGAAATTGTTTTTCTGTGCCTTTGCTAAGACTCGCTTCAATATGTCTTGCTCAATGAAAAGATTCACTATTAACTGCTAGTTGTCCCTCCTCTGCTTGCTACCCCTGTCTTTCTCCTTATTTGCTTTTCAACTTGGGGGAAAATGGAAATGGACACCTCAGTGAGAGAGAGAGTTGGAGAGAGGAGTCTGGATTTTACTGAGACAAACTATAATGGCTAAATCTTTTTCTGATGTGGACAATATTGATGCAGCATCCAACTTCGATGGTTGTCCCTGTTTGTTTTAGCTGGAGCATAAGAGCTCAAAATTAAGCGAATGCAGAGTGAGGGAGAGAGACAATCTAAAGACCTACTGCAGGGTTGAGACTCAGACTTGTTGAGTGAAAAATGTGCAATGTTGACAGATTGCAGTAAAGACCCTGAATAACAATATGAGCCTTTTACTGGTGGACTATATTGTAGCCACTGTCCCTGCCAGCAGAGGTAATCTACTGGACTGCTACCAAAAGTTTTTACAATTACCAAATCTACATTTATAAACATAGAGCCATTGAAAAATACCCGGAAAATGTCTCTTTAACGTCAGCTGGGAAAATGTGGCTTTACTGAACTCCACCTATACACTTAGGTGAGAAAATCATCAAAGGAAGTCAAGAAAATCTGAATTTTCCACTGTCAGCTTGTGTCTCTATACGTTTGGGATTGTAAAGCACATTATCACTCAGTTAGGTTTTACACTTTGAGGTAACCATACCTCTGAAACACCGACTGTAGCTTCCAGCCTTGTGTTTAACCGCCTGCCACCAATTACAAGCCAAATTAAAATAAGTGCAGCAGTCTGTAAAGGAGTCGGTACAGCATTCATAGAGCTTGTCTTAAAGTGGTCAGAAGTGCTGAAAGATGAATACAGTCATCTGGATTTATTGGTTAATTTAGGAGTATGGGCTAATGTCGCACTGCACTGTAGATCTTGTGGAGCAGTGTAATTACCATCCTCCGTCTGCAGCTGCCGCCTGGAGCCCCCTGCTGTATCACTACTGTCAGTCTAAAGGCTCTTTCTAAATACCGCGGCTCATTTGCTCTCGCACGGAGTTCATTTCCTGTGCCTTGCATTATGCAGTTTGCCTTTCCTCCAAAAAACTTGCTGTGGTTTATTGTCTGTCTGTTCTGTGAATCTCTGTCTTACCTTCAGGCTCATTTGGCTCGGAGTTGTCCACCAGCAACGTCAGTGTGTACATCACCTCAGATGCAGGAAACACATGGAGACAGGTGAGCGAACTTTTTATAACTGCAGCAATGCCCTACTGTTAAAGTTCAATTGAATTTCAAATGATCCTCACTTTATTGCGAAGTATAAACAAGTAACCAACATGCAAAGACACTGCATCTTTGAAAATGCTTCATCCAACCTATAGCTTAGATCAGTGGTTCTCAAACTTTTTACAAAATGTACCACCTCAGGAAATATTAGGCTCTACAAGTACCTCTGTCATGAGTCATGACTAACATTAAAATACAGTAACGTAGGCAACCTATTTAGCTACAGACAGTTCACACAAGAGGAAGGTTAATTCCTTATTAGAAAATTATTTATTGTTAACTATTGTCAGCCACAGCCACGCTGTGCAATGGGGAAGAACTATAACTGGCACTTAAACACTTCCACAAACACTGGTGTATAGATACAAGTTAAAGCTTTGTCACAAGACATGAAAAAAGAAAAACAAAGCAGTAATGACGTCGTGGACCTTGTGGAATAACGGAAATAACAGGTCAAGTGCATGCGCACACACACAGACACACACACACAATACAAATCATGTTAAAGGTTGGCCAGCATGTTGGTGAGCTTTGACATTTAACAGACTAATGAGAAGGGTGCGCCTGCTTCTGCGAACACAGTCCTGCGATGTCTGGGTCAATGGAGGTCACGACTTCTGAATAGTTCCCATTTGGAGCCACGACTGTAGTCCCCCCAAGTGTAGACGCTTTTGTGAAACCCCCCTTTAGTGCGATCTTCCTCCTACCTCCTCATACTTCCACTCCTTCCACGTCGAAGGGGCACCTCCCGTCAGGCCCCGCAGGAGCTGCCCGAGTTACGCATGCTTCAGGCTCCAACGCAAGGGGATGAGCCTTGTGCAAGGGCTCTGTTGTGGTTAAAGCGCACTTTGTGGCTTGAACCACAATGTGCGGCCGCTGAAAAAACGTTTGCGCCCACCTTCGATTACGACCTCCAATCAGACAAGAGAACCAGCTGGATTTAAGCATATTCTCAGAGTCACGACTGTGTTTTTTTTAACCGTCTATTTTATAATATATTATTGTATTTAGATTCTTCCACATACATCTAGAGTACTTACGTACCACTGTTCGTACGCATTCCACAGTTTCAGGGTGGCTTAGATGAATGGGCTCTTATGGCAGCAGTTGACTTACAATGGAGGGGCGAGTTAGAATGCATGCCGTCAACTTCTGTGATGCCCTTCTGGCTAGGAAACATCAGACTTTATATCCTAAAAACATATATTAGCTTTCCTAATCCTTGGTTCTTTCAGGAGTGGAGGATACATGACAGATTTCCATGCTATCACAGGGTTTGCACATCTGTTCACACCTGGCATTAACATAGTTCTGCTCATGCTTCCCGAGTGATCACTGGTGAACAGATCTCGCTTCCCTGCTGTATATGCAAATAAATATAATTTCTGTTTGCAGAGATAAAAACAGTGTTGTTTGTATCTAGTTTGAAGCAGTGACGCACAACCTTGCCTTAGTAATATTTGATGCACTCATATGTTATATTTACCGACTCTTCAAATGTACATTATTGTACCTTTATGAACCTTGTACCTCTTGAGCATATTTCACCTTTGGCATGTGAAAGAATACCCTAGATATTACAGAGGACATCAGTTAAGTATGAAGTCTTTCAGTGTGGCCCAGGACACACTTGTGCACACACTGTCCATTTGCAGCTAAGACCAACTGCAATTAGATCGATATGCATCTTCTCACGTCTGCTTACAGCTGTCCACTTGTGATCCGATCACCTGGGAACAGGATCATAAACACGGCATTTAAATGTATTTTGGGTGATTGGATTTCATCAGTTGGATTGCTTGAACACATGAAAGTCCATCCACCGATTAGCTATAGCGCTTATTCTTTGAGGGTTACAGCCATGTCAGCCAATGCCAGATGACGTTGGGCGAGAGGTGGATACAACGTGGACAGGTCCCCAATCCATCACATCCCGACATATAGAGACAACCACATTCACATTCAGAGTCAGCAGCATGTATTTGCACTGTGGGTGGAAAGCCTTGCAGACACAACGAGAACAAGTTAACTCCCCCATATGAAGGTTTAAGTGTAAAAAATGTTTATAACTTGTATTTGTATAGCACTTATTAACTCAAACAACAAAGTGCTTTACAGCAGGCAAAATAAATCAAAAGTATGTAGTAAAAATGCATCCGAGGTGCATTGAGGACTCTCCCTCATTTTATCATTCAGGCGTTTAATCCACATACACGAGCCATTGTTTTTTTTTTATGGTGATGACCAAATCAAATATTAAGAGTAATTCGCTGCAGTGCCTGCACACAGCGCAGGTAGTCACCATTTTCAATTTATGGAGCTTGTTTCTAATTAAACATGACAATGAAAAGTAATTATTCAGAAGCTGATGTAGCAAGATCTAACTGTGATGTCTACTGTGTGCTCGTGTAGCTGTTGGGATGTGGCGTTGCCGTGTGCAGACATGTGTTAGACATGCTCACGGGTAACAAGCCGCCACTGAGCGTTGTCTCTGGATTGTTATTTTGTCCTTGCAGATCTTTGATGAGGAGTATGCAGTGCTCTATCTTGACCAAGGAGGCGCCTTGGTTGCAATAAGACACACTCCACTTCCCATCCGACACCTATGGTGAGTTATTATGACAGAGACGGCATTTGTCACAGCATGACTAATACCCTTGGAGGAAGCTTCAAGACTGAAGTTAGTCAGACTAAAGCAAATTAGTTTTCCTCGCACTGGGGGGGAAATATTATTCTAGATAGAAAACCCATGAGCCACGGAAAACTCTGCTCCGACAATTGCCATCCTGTTTCACCTTTCTGTGTCTGGAGCCATAATGAGTCTAGCTTCCACTGATCAGTGTTCTCTGAGCAGAGCGCCTCAGCTCTGCGCTGAATATGAAATACAGTTGTTAGACGACCCTCAGGGTCATTAGCTTGTGCAGACTGTCGGGGGATTAACACTGGTCCCCTGTGCAATGGCTGTTTGTGTTTCCAGGTTGAGCTTTGACGAAGGACGGCAGTGGAACAAGTACAGCTTCACTAACACGCCTCTGTTTGTGGACGGCGTGCTGGGAGAGCCCGGGGAAGAGACTCTCATCATGACGTGAGTGAAAGAGATTTGTTAAAATGGAAATCTATCAGTCACAGTGAAAAATCAAAGTAACGAATTGCCTTTGTGGACGTGCAGGTGATTTAACCCTGATCTAACCCTAACCCTAACCCTAACCTTAACCCCAGCCCGTGCTACTTGCATCTAGATCTAATCCTGAAAAATTAATCATTTCTGACTGTCTGTTTTCCTTTTCATGAATAAAAAAAAGGTTCCTCTCAAGGTGCACCCAACATCAAAACTGGGTCCATCACGATCACAGGAGATCAATGCTCTGGCAGCCGGCGACAACGTTACTGTCCATTTGAAGAACTTGAAGGAAAATGATCAAAATGAAAAAAAAGGCTGAGAAAATAGACGTGAAACTTTGTTTTTTAAAAAAAGTTTTAACAGCTTGAAGAAAGTGAAAAGAGCAGCGAGCTGTGGCATGTCCTCAGAAATCAGATTTCTGAAGATTCCCTTTTTTGTACACACTTATTTTTAGAAAAGCCCCAAAGCAGAAGTCTGTGCATAACTGACGCAGCACTACTCCCTTATTGCAGACAAGATTTAGGGCCGTGGGATGTGTTACCAAAGGGTTTCCAGAGCCATTACATCAATGTTTCATGACACTTGCCATAAATGACAGACTGACAGTCGGCTCTGTAGTCAGCTCTACAGGAGAGTGATAGGGCACAGCTGGAGAGGCAGAGAGGGACAGAGAGAACAGGAAAAACGCACAGCAACAGTCTCAACGAGAAGAGAAGGAGTCGAAAAGACAACGCTGGCATTGTGAACACTGAGAATAGGTTTTAGAGCATGCAGCCTCTCAGCTGGCAGGCACGCCATTAGTTTTCATAAGACCATCATGCACTTATTTCTTATCAATTTGTACTCATTTTTACAGTAAGTGCCTGTCATGGTCTGGCGCCTCAAGAGCTAATTGACAGATTGATTGTGATAAATTTGTTGTGTTATGGATGTTGGTGGTGTGTGTGCGTGTGTGCGTGTGTGTGTGTGTGTGTGTGTGTGTGTGTTGGGGGAGGGGGTCAGTACAGAGAAACACACCCACTCAATTTAGCTGGGGATGTAATATTTATCTGTGTTGTCTCATAACCTTGGATGCTATCTTGATTTTGACCATTGCAAGAAATATTGATATTGATTCTGATTAGCTTGAGCACTTAGAAGTCATACGTTTTTTAATAACAGCACATCAGCTCAGGTTAATAACATCACATTGTGGAACAAAAAATACAACTATTCTGTTACTTTTCTAGTGCTCAAATGAACAAGTGCAGCATGAGAAGTGCTTCCCATCTTTAAATGCCTATCTCATCTCCAACCCCCGCTTCCGGATGCAAGCTTTACCCCCCATCCTCAGGTGCCCAGGAAGGGCCTTTCAAACAACTATCAACACCTACCATCACGTCATACAAACTATATGCATATATGTTTATATATATGATGTTACCGCCCCTGTTTTCTAACTAACTGCCCCCCTGTGAATGCCAGTGGTACTGCTCTGTTTCTTTTGTGTCGATAACCTTTTACAAAACGTGCACAAATATGGACACAGTGAATGCAGAATAAGGACAGAAGGCTCTGTCCGTTTCTGTATTTACATATCTAATGTTACGCATTAATTAGCCTGAGTGTATCGCTGAAAAAAGAGAGTGCAGTGTTGACCATAAAGTTTGTTGGGTAAGCGGTTTGTGAGAAACTCTCAGAAATCACTTTTTTATTTGTTAAATGACATGAAGAAAAAGAAAGAATTGCACAAAGGCAGTAGTTTCTAAGAAAGGCGGGACTCAACTGCAATGGCACTTCCCATGCTGTCACTATTGGAGCGGAGCGGCCGACTCCAGCAGTAACGAACGAGACCGACTGACCATGTAGGCAGCAGCCTGGAAATAACGCAGGCCAAGCAATCAGCCCCTACCGACAGACACATTGTGAACAGGCACTGCACTAGTGGGATTCCATGTTCTTCATAATGATGGCACATGTCATCCATTGCGACACTGAGGCTCACTGCTGTGTTTTTAATCATTTCTGGACAAAAATGGAGCTCTGTGGCTCTGTCTGGATACACACCCCACACATCACATGGGGAGACTCACTTTGTTTCTGTTCTTTTGTAGGTTTTTCTGACAATAAAAAAAAACAAAAAAACGCTGCACATCTCCATTTGGGTGTGATCATTATAGCATGTTTCGTATGTAACAAGCAGCAGCGTGTGTGACTATTTTCCAGGATATTCGGCCATGTCAGTCATCGCTCTGAGTGGCAGCTGGTGAAAATCGACTTCAGGTCCATCTTCAACAGGAGATGTACAGAGGCGGATTATCAGACATGGCACCTGCACAACCAGGTACAGATGGTGCCACCACAGAAAAAGAATGTTTATCACACATCCTCAAAATGTTATTTTTACATTTTTCATTCGGTATAAAATGCACATCTAGAGCTCAAAAACAAGACGATGCATTAACTCTCTTTTCTTTTAAAAGCTTAAAATCGATCTAATTTCAAAGTAACATGCTGTTATGGATCAAATGACCAGTAAAGCAAGTGAAGCATTGTACGTTTTATTGTTTGAATATTATTGTTAGTTATTTGCGTTTTGTTTATTTACAGATTAAAATCAGATTCTATAGAAAAAACACCTCACCTCATTCTGCTTCATAAACAATTTCAATGTATTGAGCTGTTATTCCAAAATGAGATATGAATCACTCCATGGAAAATTAAATAATCAGAAGTCTGGAGCCTCTTTCCTCCGCAGTGCTGCCTTTTAAAGTTTGGCTGATGCAGAGGTTAGCCTGCTCGGGGGGGCCCTTGATCAAACGCCAGGCTTCATCGGCGGTGGCCGACGCGTCTCTTTGCTCTCAGCCTGGCAGCCCAGCAAGTGGACTGAGCCTGGACGCTCTCAGCTCTCGGAGCACTTGTGCATATTCATTCTGACCCCCCCCCTGCGTATATTAAACCTGGCTGAAAACTCCTCAACCTGGCCTGAAGCCGAGCCAGAGACTTAAAGCGTCCCTTTATTCAAGGCCGAGCCCTGTAATTGGTTTAGACGCCCATATGCTCTGAGCAGTATAATGATCAAAACATATAGCATGGAGGACGACAAGAGTCCGGGCCAATTACAGGCTTAACCTGCCTAAATGTTGAGATGCTTGTTAGCTGCAGAAAGAAACTGAACACCACCTAAAAGCAGAGGACAGCGATTGTGTTTTAAGGCCACTGGGAAAATTAAGGGTATTTGCAGGAGCTGGAAGTCTATTTATGGATACAAGCAGATTTTTTTAAAGCATCTCACTACTGACACCTAATGCACAAAGAGAGAATGTCCCTATAATAAAAGCAGAGCAGCCATGTAGGCTGGAGGAGGCAGTGAAACAGGATGGTGTAATCCATCTCATCTTTTTTTTCCCTCCAACTGATTTCATATTCACTTCCTGCGCATAGATACATGGCTAAAAATGGATTGGGTTCAGGCAGCTTTTGCAACTGAAGCTCCTTGTTAATCATTCATCACAATATTACCAAAAAGAAATCCTCCAAAAAAAAACTCAAGCCACAAATGCTCCAGTGTGACACTTGCGATGAACATTTTGTCGAGTTTAGCTAACCACACAGTACGAAGCCGTAAATATTCTCTGAACAGGAATGCGGAACGAGCTGGAGCAAAGCTAGGCTGCGTTGCTTTTCACACAGAGGGATGCACACTTGGTTGGTTGCATTGTGTAAATTATTTATGGTGGCAAGTGTAACAAAAGCAGTTATTTATTTTTTTACTCTCTCTGTATGACTTTCCTCTCTTTTATTTTTTAAAACGGGGCCCGCAGGGTGAGCCGTGCCTCATGGGAGTGAAAAGAATCTACCGGAAACTAAAGCCCACGTCCAGGTGTGTTATGGGGAAGATGTACTCGGTGTCAATGACGTCGGGACTCTGCGAATGCACAGAGGCTGACTTTGAGTGGTGAGTGTACTTTTCTTTCTTTCTTTCCCATTTTCATGACCTCTCTGCGGCTGTTAATGGAACATTCCATCAAATTTTACAGAACAAAGTCCTGGTCTGAGTGCTGCTCTTAACCTTTTTTTTTTTATTTGCCATTTTTAAAAATTTTTATAGAGGTTATTTTTGCTTGGGTGTTCACACTGCAAACTTATAAAACAAAAGTCTTTGACAAACTGGCGAAAAGGTTTTGAAATATTTGTGGGTGTCAACAAGATCCATTTTGCTGCATTATGTTAAATTGGGCAATCCAGGGTAAGAGTTAGGTTTATTTTTTATAGTCTTTGGGGGGAACTTGTTCTGGTGGCACATTTTCCCGTGGGGAGGTGAGCACTGGCATGAGTCCTTTTCAAAGCTTTATTTTATTTAGTGCAGGTTGCTTGGAGGTTGTTTCACAAAGTGAAGAAGGTTTTGAAAACGGTAAAAGGCAGGAAGTGGAGAGGGAGTGGGCACAGGACCATGGGCAGAGTCTATATCCACTGAGCCTATAGGAGTTATGAGGAAATTTTGCACACACAGCTGTTTGCTGATGATGCTGTTAGGGTTAGAGGAGGAAAGATACACTGGATTAAAATGGTGCACGGATTTACCACAAAACACTGAGTGTCAAACAATGTTATGTTATGTAAGAAGTGGCGAAATCTGAGAAGTGCATTCATTATGGAAACACACCCATCCACATGCTATAAACAAATTGTATATTTCTGTCCTATTAAAGTGAATCCTTTTATATTCCTACAGTGACAATACGATTGTCATACATCATTATCAATCATAGACCTGGTTTACTTGGACACCAATATTATTGACTGTTTTCTGAATAACACATATTCCGATAATGATGTTTACATGAGTATCATAATAGACGTTAATTATGACTAAGCCATTACATCTAATTACAACCTGAGATAGTTTCATGTACAATACTACAAAATACAATTTTGGGGGTTTTCTATCCAATTTGGCCAAAGGTACAACTCCCTTTCATTTTTTCATATTGTTTACACCCAGGTCACTCGGTAACTGCCATACATGTGTCGATGCTGTGAAAACTTCAATAGGCTGTAGTAATGTGATTAAGATTATTAAATGTCTACATGATACGACTCAGATCGGCATATTCCACATGTCTTAATTCATTTTTAGCTTATTCCGAGAAAGACTCGAAGATGCTGTTTACATGGCAGTGTCATATTCAGACTATTGCCTTAAACAGATTAAAAAAGAAAACATTGGTGTCCATGTGAACATACTTTTATAAACAAACAATATCTAAATAAAATGAAAGAAGACATGAATGACACGTTAATAAGGGATGTTATGAAATAAAAACAACCAATCAGTTGTGCTGTGTGTGTGTGTGTGTGTGTGTGTGTGTGTGTGAGTGTGTGTGTTTAACAGGTTCTAAATCTCCTTATCCACCACGGATAATATCCTCCAGATTATAATTACAGAGCAGCTTCGACAGAATCTCTCGGAGGCTGTGCTGCACCTGCTGAATGTAAAACCAGTCAAACGCTCAAACGCTTAACTTTGTGTGTGTGTGCACGTGTGTGTGTTTATTCAACTTGACATATTCAGTCACCTAAATGTGTGTCACCGTTCACAGTTTGAAAGGAAAAGTATTCAAAAGCACAAAGATTATTCCACAGCTTTGTATTTTGTTCTGATACAGACAATGTTTGTTCCACATCCTTCTCTCTTTGAAACATCCAGAGTATTACTGTTTCTTCTTTTTTTCTCTCATGCTTTTGTCCCAAGTCTACAGGTCTCTTGAGTGAAGCAGCTCCTGGAATAAACACCATCCAAACCATAAATCACCAGGCCTAATAGCTTACATTTACAATCACAACACTTTTGCATCTGTGTGCATGTCGCACTAATTGGGGCAATTTGTCCCGATCATTTTGGGGACATAGCGCTGCTCTGCCATTTAATTTGTAGGACAAACAACTTGCAGTTTCAAAAGCACCGAAGAGGCGCAGAGCAGTTGCTGTAAAACAACGTGTAGCTTATGTAAAATTATGTATTAGAATTTGAACATGACACTTGTTGAATCACCTCTGGATATGCTATTTTCCTGATCGATCCGTCTCTGAGTAGCATCAGCTGCTTTATAAGTATGTGCTACACTTGAAGTAGATTGTGTCTCAGTTTAGGAGTGAACTTTTCCAAGCAGAGCCTCCGGGATGTTTGCATCAGTGTCCTCTCTGCTTTTGTTTTCTGGTTCCTGATTGAATAACCGTGTCTGTTTTTTTGTCTGCTCGGATCATTACAGTGATTATGGCTACGAGAGACGGTCCAATGGAAATTGCAGCCCAGCCTTTTGGTTCCATCCATCATCGATGTCCAGGAGTTGCACATCAGGGATGACTTTCCTTAACAGCACTGGGTAAACACAGGCCCGGACCGGAGCAGACTACAATCAGCACTCAGTCTCAATTGTGACTTTCAGGCACTGGGTGAAATGAATAGTGCATTCATGTTTTATAGGTCAGGGTATAAACCACCGAGAGTGATGTGATCTGCTGTAGGAGGAATAGTGTGTTCAAGTCATAGTTTTGAATTGCCAGAAATAACAACAACGATGTGCGGGTCATTACTCAGGCATCCCTTCCCCCACCTTGTACGAACATCAATCTGCGAATGAGCTTGCAGACATTTAGCCAGACTCGAAAATGGTGACCAATTCATGTTTAATCTGTGTAGCGAATCAGCTGATGACTCCACTTCAGTTGAAAGCCCCACGTATAAAGAATACAATAATATCAGAAATAGCTTGAAGCCATTTTATGGAAAACCTACCCACGTGAGAGAAATGTAGCTTGGTCAGGTTCAGCCTATGTTAAAGCGTCTGGAACATTGACAGTCCCTCCACATTTTAGATTTGCTGTCAAAGAACAACCTGTTTGTGTTCCTGTTTACACCCCCCCACACACACACACACACAAACTGCATCCATCAGAGTGATCGTTTCTTACCTTCGAGGAGAAAGTGAAAGTGGCCTCGATATTATCTTTTCTAAATGAATCTATTACTGGTCCAGGAACAAAAGTCACTTAGTCGGGTAATAAATGACAATAATTCATCTAATTTAATTTTTTTACGTCTGAATGTAGAATTTAGACAAACAAACAGTCCAAGGCATCTTTATCAATTTAAACAGACAATCATTTATTAAAGTGACCATAATCTTGTTTTCCAATCTCACTTAATTATTTCACAGAATACTTTACAATCTTTTTTTTCATTTTAAATATCATGAGTTTTATGCTTATGCTTTTTTGTTTTTTAGTTTTAATGACCTTTTGATTTGATCCTGGATTGTGAATAACTTTTTGAAGTCTTTTTTCAATGTCATCTCTCTAGATACATCATTGCTCATGCTTGTGAGGTTTGATGATGTTGTTTGACATATTACTTTGATTATGCTATGTGGTATGTTCAGCATGTGTGAAGAGTCCGTGGTACAGGTGCTATAAATAGCCACAGCCGTGCTTAACGCTTTCATGTGAGAGCATATCTGCGGCGCTGTATGGATGATTGCTGCAGAGGAGATAAATCTCTTGCACCATTTATAACACAGAATCAGGTGCAGAATGCTGCTACTGTTTCCTACAGTTTTACTCTAAACAAGGTTGAATGAATACGAGCACTTAATGTACTCCTGAAAGACATCGAGCAGAAAACCTGGGTTTGTGCCTCCTCATGCGTCTCAGTAATTATCCATTGGTGTTTTCCCGACCTCAGCTACAGGAAAGTGGTGTCCAATAACTGCACAGCTGGAGTCAGTGTGGAGTACACGGCCAGGAGGCGACAGTGTCCCATCCAAGCTCCCAAAGGTCTCCACCTGGTCACCAGCGAGGGCACACTGACGGCCACCTTGGGCACCAATGTCACCTTCCTCGTGTTTCTGGAGGAGGTAAGATGTATACCTCCTCTCACTCTTTTCTGAAGGCAAACATGGGTAATGACAGAATTAGTTGTATTTTCTATTTGACTCACTCCCTCATGTTTTTTTCATTTTTTTTTCTTTTTAGAATTCAGTTTTGCCTTTAATCAGACTTTCCCAGCAGAAGTTGCTCTGACACTAGACCCTCAGTCACTTTCCCTTGTAGATCTCCTGCTAAGTGAAAATCCAGGCTTACACAAGACATATATGTATGTGTGCCTGGTGTTGGCAGCTATGCCTGCTGCTTCATCACACTTAAGAAAATGTCAGGTGTACTTTGGCTTGAGTCCTCTGCAGCAGGTTGGACTCTAGCTATGTGACTTACTCTCGCTCTCTCTCGCTCTCTCTCTCTCTCTCTCCCCTTTCATGCTTAAGTCTGTCCTATCAGTACCTAAAATTATACTTTTTTTAAATGTCTGGATGTTTTTTGTGGAGACTGCGCTGAGCCCTGACCACGTGATATTCATGCAAGGCACTTATAATATATGTTTGTATACTAATATTAGAAAATTTAAAAAAAGATCCAGGATAAATTGTAATAGTTGAACAATTCCCTTTAGATGTTTTCTGGTCTTTACAGTCAACAGGACGGTAGCAGAACTATTTGTTTTAATTTATAACATCAACTGTATTTGTTGAAAACTAATTTAAAAAAAAGTTTTCATTTCAAATTTAAGTCTTCAAGTTTAATCTTTTTTTTATCACTTAAATTGAATAAGGAAATCATTCAAATTAAAAAGTTATATTTATAGCAAACTGTGACTGAAAATATTATTACATTTGAAATTAAATTAATTTGTTGACATTTACAGAAAGTTAGCTTTCAAACTCTCAACTGTGCATGAATTCATGACCTGCAGGAACAACCAAAGACTTTATCCCTGCAAGTGTCGTGTGTCCTGCAGCTGGTTTGGGCAAAGTCTTAACTTCCAACCTGAAACTGTTTGTCTGCACAGGGAGACGGAGCGAGGACAAGCATCAACCTGGACTTCGGAGACGGCCACGCTCTGACCTACTCCAACGTGAGCTCCATCGAGGATGGCATCAAACACATCTACAGGGCGGTGGGAATCTACCGGGTGATCGCCACCGGGGAGAACAATCTGGGTTCGGAGACCGCCATGCTGTACCTACATGTAACATGTGAGAGGAGTTTTGTATTATTTATTTGGATTGTGTATTTATTTAGAAAAGACATCTTTCAGTTTTCTTGCGCTCCTGGTTCCAGCTCATTATGCTTTCCACTTCCTACTACAGCAGTACACGCTCCCCTACCATAACCAAACAAACAAGTGAGGTAGAACAAATCCCATTACACTTCCACTCAAGTCAACTTACGCTTCGCAGCCACTCAGCGCACTGAAGCCTAAGCAGCCCCGTATGTAACCGGGCTGACCACCCCTGGTGAATTCACAGGGTGACAGATGCAACAGAGCTGACTTATTGATCAGGGAGCACTGCTGCCCCCACCAATCTGTCAATCCTATGTGCCAACCGTGCAAATAGAGCCACCACAGGCCCAGGAGTGCCACAAATGAAAAATAACACACAGATGGCAGCCAGTGGTCCCAGTGCAGGGGCGAATTCTGAACAAACTCTCCAACCCCTCTCCCCCTACTCTGCACCAACCTATAAACCCACTCTCATTTCTCTCTCTTCGTGAAAAACGCTAATGTTGTTTTCCACATTTTTACGTTCCTTTTTGCACATTGTGCTGCAGTTTGTTGATGTATACTGTGTGTGTGCCTGAGTAGGTCAGCTGGAGTATATCCATCTCTCAGCTCCCTTTGTGGCGGTGAGGAATAAGGAGGTGAACCTGACTGCTGTTCTCTGGCCAAGCCAAGTGGGAACGGTCACCTACATCTGGTGGATCGGAAATAACACCGAGGTAATGTATACTCAGGACTTTCCCGCTTCTCTGTCACCAGTTGGCTTTTAAGTAGGTTGCTGACTCTTTTTGTTGAGCTACATTTGTGTGTCCAGGTTGCAAAAAGATGTGGTTTCATTAATCAGCTGTAATTACAAACTGCAAAGCTTTTTCACATAACAAGATATACCAACTAACAGGCTTAATGGATATAAAAATGTAAATGCACTCATTATCTTCTCACCACTATGCTGATGGAGGGCTGGGTGAGTCCACAAAACACTTTCAAACACACCTTCAGTTGGCTCCATCAACAACTCCAAAGCTGCCCCAGCTACATTTCACAACACAGTGCAGTTTAATGAGCAGCCATTGAATGCTGTTGGTACTTACCAACAACAGCTTAGTGCCAGTGATGCAGCATCCAAAACCCAGGTGATTCCTGATGTTTCCCTCCGCTGCCCTAACATCCTTATTATGCTGTAAGCTTTTAATATTGTAATTTCAGCTAAGATTTAATGTTCATGCTCATTAGTTCTCCTGTTACTGCTGGGGTTGTGTGAGAGCACCTTCAAAAAGTTGGGCCTTTACCCTCCAAATGTAATGTAGCTCTATAACCATTTGCTCTCAATGGGCAATTACTTGTTCTAAATGAAAGTACTGTGCATCTGCAACTATAATGTAATCATGCGAATCATGAACTGTAATCTGCGACTGTAAACAATACTTCTGAGTTCCAAAATCTCTAACACACTAGCAGAGTGTTGAGACGGAGAAACTCAGCCTCCATCTCTCTGGACCAACAGATGCTCTCTACACTGGAACTGCTCCGCTTGCTCTTTGTCCTCCTATTTGCAGTTGTGTAAATGTGTTTGTTCAGCACCAACAGGGGCCTTCCACTAGGACAGCCAGTTATGTCAGCTGGTAATAAACCACAGCAGTATTAGCATTTCATAGCTATCGGAAGAACAAATGGAGACGTGAGAAATGACTGGAAATAGCTGCTGTTGTCACACAGGGAACTGTCTGCGGGCTGTGATACTGTGTGCAGCACAGGGCGGATTGCTGCAAAGTTCCCTGTGTATGCTTGTGAATGCATGTGTGTTTGTGAGTGTGCCAGCAGGCTGACACCTCTGTAGTGTAAATAAAAGCAGTGGTAGGATGTTAAGCAGCCGCTGATAAGGGTCTCTCTCGGGAAGCCCCTGACTCTGACTCTCTCCCTCTCCCCTGCCTTCTCTCCCCCTCTGTCTCTCTCCCCAGCAGCCAGTAATCACCCTAGAGGGTAGTGTAGCATGCATGTTCTCCAGGGAAGGCATCAACACAGTCACCGTGCAGGTGTCTGCAGGGAATACCATTCTGCAGGACAGGAAAACCATCGCTGTCCACGGTGAGCCCACGCTGACTCCATCTCCATGGGGATTCTGTAGCTATGTAAACACGCTGAAGAGATGTTTCACCACAGTCTATACAGTTATAAACACATAGGTGTTTTTCTCATCATTCGAAAAAGACCATCCTGCTTAATTTTAATGAGGTCTTAATTTTGTTGATGTTCAACATAACACCTGCTCCCCATAAAGGGATTTTTTAGAAATGGTTGTTCTTATGAATAAGGGTTATTAATAGATAATCAATTAAGTAGATGATCAGACAGGTTAAAAACAAACCAGCACATTACACAAACTCATTTGGAAGAGGAAAGTCAGAGGGATGAGTTCTGACCTACCTGCCTGTTAACTGTCTATTTTTAAAACCCATCAACGTAAACAGACTTTTTGCTTTAATTTGAACACCCTTGCCATCGCTTTTAGAGCTGTGCACGTTGAGCACCAGCCTTCATTTGGGAGCCATTGCCTCCCCAGCCGCTCTCTGAAGACCTGTGATCAGGGCCTTTCGGTTCTTCCTCGCTCCAGGCTCAGAACTAAAGCAGAATGTGCTTTTAGAATTGGGCCACCCAACTTTGGAACTCTCTTCTTTTGGCGCCTGTGGACTTTTATTGTTATTTATTATATTATTTATTACTATTGGAACTAAACCAGTCAGATGCAGTGGCACTGGCTTTAACATTGAGCTCATTGAGCAGATCAAGTATCAGTCTGATGTGTTTGATTTAAATTAAACTCACTTCTTCATCAGTGCCATTACACAATCCATCGGTTATATACTCAATTCTTCCATCACCAACTGAATTGTTAGTTCTCCAACAATCCCTCACATACCGGCTAAGTTATTGGATAGCTGAGTTTAGCTTTCAGGTACTTAGAACCTGTCTGATGGTTTGATCTCTTGTTGGACTAGATCGTACCAAGGTTGCTTTATCCCCCAATCTTAACATTTACTTTAATGAGCTCTGAAATCCTGGCATAAAAAGGCTGAAGAACAAAGTTTTAACAAACTGACTTAGAGTTATCCTTTAAACAGATGGTAATAGATTTTGAAACGAGAGATTGAACCCTGCATTTCATGCCAGATGAAAACTAAAAAGCATCTCACACACATTTACCTCTCGGCAGAATACTTCCGATCTCATCTGCTCGCCTTTTCATCAAACCTTGACGACCACAACCCTGATGTCGCAGAATGGAGGCTGGACGTGAGCCGAGTCATCAAGAACTCTCTGATCCAGGTAAAGCTCTCTCTCGAGTCCTTTCATGGAAACCATTGCTTTACTCTGGTAAATACTGTCACCGCCTGACTGGACCTCTGACGGTGTATGAGTGCAGCGTGACCTCCCAGAGGCTTCTACACATAAATCTGACTTTTATGATGATAAATGACAAGGCATGAGGGAGAAGAGGGGGTAAAAATATAGTTCAAGAGCATGCTGATTGCAGTGGCTTGCACACAGTCTGTGAGTTCAGGGCCATACAGTAACAACGCTAAAGTGTACAGAGGAATAAATGTCAGTATGTGTCTAATGTGTGTTTGAGGCTCTCCTGAAGGGAGGCTCGGAGCCGAGTGCTTCGTGACCTGCGATGTGCGGCACATAATTCAAACCCATACATGACACGTCAGGCACAGATTTTTCCCCATTAACTTCATGTTGTTTTACAACATCCTTAGAACGTCAATATATTTCCGATCCCGAGGATGAAGCACTCTGAACCTTGCATCATATTTTCACACGTTTTGATCCTGCAAAATCAAAACTGATGCCAAAAATACACCCGGCTCCTCGGTCTTCAGTGAGCTTGTCTGTTTTGTTATTTGTTATTGACATCGTTTTCTCATGACAACCCCCGCCTGGAAGGCAGAACATAAAAAAAAGACTGAAAAATAAAACTTTCAGATGAAAATATGACCTGATAACTTAAAACTGTCACATTCACAGGCTTCACTGCAGCACAGCCACGCACGAGCTAAAGGAAGAACCAGGGGCTCCGGCAGGAGTCCGTGGAAATATTCAGTAAATTAAGATCTCTGTGTATCATTCTATCAAACAGGCAGAGTTGAACATACGTGTTTAAATGATACACACATGATGCCATCATTTTTTTTAGAATAGAATATCATAAAATGTGATAATATACATGAGCATATTGTGGTATGATGGGCCATACAATAATTCCGTACAGGTTCTGCTTTCCAAACACATTTAAATAGATTTGCCAATTTATATTTTGGAGTAGTGCAGCCAATCTACTGTCCATTCTGACATGCATGCCGATATTCTTGTAAAGGATGGGGCTGTAGCTATCATGAAGAAATAAAAGGCCAGTCAAAAATATAGGACAGGTATTTTGACCTATTGACCCACCTGGAACATATTTAAATAACTCACATTAATATGCTATAATGTACGTGTCCATTAGTGCAGTAATCACATCCACCAGCGTAACAAGTCCTGTTAGTCTTTCAGGTGTTTTTCACATAAAAGCTAATTTTCAGGGCTGGTGATAAGTATTAGCCAACTATTCCCCTGCTTAGAGCAACTATGGCCACTAGAGGGCTTACGAATTATTTAATTGCCCCCCCCCCATGTTGTAATGAGCTGAACATTTTCAACACACTTATAACATACACGATATGTGTTTTGCAACATTGTTTCATTGCAGAGATGGGTCTCTCTCTCTCTTGCGCTCGCTCTCGCTCTGTTGCACTTTCTCTCTCTCACGCTCTCTATCTCTCGCGCTTGCTCTCGCTCTCTGTGTGTATTTGTGGTCCTATGAAAGAAATCCATAAAATTGTTAACATCCACTGAAGAAGTGATGTGCGTTGCTGCATATATACAGTAGCATGCATTGTACTGTGTGTGTTCATAGGTCAATCACAACTATGACACAGTCAATAGTATTGGTGGCATAGAGGCGATCAGATCTAATTCTGCTTTTGGCCCCTCAAAGGCTTGAGCCGGCCCCTCGAAGGTGCCATGTTCATCTATGACAGACAGCTTTAACATTGTTAGGTCAAAAGAACAAAGCTGAATGTTTGACCTGACCCTTTCTACAATATACAGGGCTAATCACAAATGTAAGTGGTAATATAAATTCCTGGTTCTCTCTCTCCCAAATAAGGGAATAAAGGCCCTAGACACATTTCAAAAAATTGGAACTAGAATTTATGGAGGGAAAAATATTCCAGAAATATATTGGGTATCATGAGGAGGACAGGCAGTGTTTTTGTCCGCAGTCTTCTTCTCAAGCTGCTAACAGTCCCAACAAGCAACCCTAATAAAATAGGGCAGCCTGCATGATGCCCCTGCTGCTAAAACTTTGTTTCTGTCAGTGTTTGCTAATAACCGAGGGCAATTCAAATGAGAATATGAACATTTCATCCACAGAGCGTTGTCTGGGTTTTGGAAATGTTTCGTAATCGAGAAATATGTCATCAGAGATATTCAATTGTATAAATCAAACTGAAGTCATAAAGGTGTGTGGGGACAACATTTTGAGATATTATTATTATAATTTTAATAATAATTATATATTGTTGTTATTATTGTTACTGTTATAATTATTGTTATTGTTTTTTATTGTGATTATTATTAATGTAAAGGAATAGTTTCTTATTTGGTGGAATAAGCCTCCTGTACTCTGCCTGTGACTTGCTCCCATCCGAGAAACAGTCCAGAGGATTTGGGTTATTTTAAAATGAAGCGAAACACTTGCTAGATTCAGATTTAAATCAGACACTTGTCACAGAAAAAAGTAAAGAGGATTTTGAATCTGAGAGAGCAGTCACTCTCAGCTTTTTGGTACATGTTTCATACTTGTTGCTACTGACACATTTCTGTCTGTACCAGAATCATGTTGAGGTTCTGTACCCAGCCGAGCCTGAGCCCGGGGGACACCCATTGTCGAGCTCTTTTAACATTCCTCTCCCTCATGTTCCCCTCCAGGCCACAGCCGTGAGAGAGGACAAGCTTCTGGTCGCCGTCCTCCCAGGTTTACCAACCGCAGCAGAGTTTTTCCTCCTGCCTGACAAACTGTTAACTGAGGGGAAGCCAGAGAAGACTGTTGCTCATTTGGATCAGGTACAAACAAACGTCTCCATCTGCTTTGTCTGCTAACATGTGTATAAAGAGTCATACCTTTTCCCTGCCATGGACACTATTTGTGTAGATGAATGGATTTCACCTTTTTAAACCATAGTTTCATGCACAAGTTTGAAGCATTGTGTCCCATTTTTCGACTTCATGAGTCATCAGCGAAAACCTTTTTTACAGCAGTTTGTCCTATAATTGCCGCCTGAAAAGTTTAAGTTCCCCCTTCCTCCAGGAGATGTCAGCATTGATCCACTGAAGCATGGGGATTTTTTTTCTTTTTTTCTTTTTTTCTAAGGGGCTAATTCTAGAAGACGCCTGAGGAATATCTGCAATAGACTCATCAATAAGCCTGACAAGTATTAACAAGTTATCAGGGGAGGGACTTTTTTTAAACTCTCCAGAGTCGCATCCTGTGTGGAGTCTTGAGGTGGGAGTGGGGAGGTGGGGCTGTGGGGGGGAGGGGGGGGTATCTTGGGCCTCAAAGGGACCTTAAAAGCCAGACAAAGAACAAGTGATCAGTCCACTAAATCACAGCCGTATCAAGATTGACTGAATCAGCTCTGAGCCTCATATAACAGATAATGTCTGATAATAATGTTGGAGCTGCTGCCGGGGGGGAAGAAACCCACAGGCGGGAAGAAACCCACAGGGTTGATCAGCTGGAACAATCATCTGGCCTACAAGGCAGTGATACATCTTTATTCAAGGTTGGCATCCTAGAAGTGTAAAGCAAGCTCTACTTGTTTGAATGTATAATAGATTTACTGACCCTGGTATACATTAGGGACAAAGTAATTAGCGTGGTCTAAAATTAAACTGTTTAGAAATATATAGGAGGGAATGGAGGACTTAGCATCATGCTTTGCCAAGACAGAAATTACTCGAATCATTATTAATATGAAAAATGAGGCAGATAAGATATATGACGCCTCTTTCAAGCAAATACAGAACGATCTGAAAACTGAGGATTTTGTTTTGTTTGTCTGTGTCTTCACTATGCAGCTCCATATCTGCTTTGTTTCATGCGTGCAGATTAAAAACAGACGAAAAAGCTTTATGATATTGGACAAACACGAGAGATTTATAATTGGGCGAATTGAAGAATCTATGTTGGGGAATAGACTGAGAGTGCATGAGATTGGATTCTGGATTTCTATAGTTTACCTTCAGGTCAGGGTAATCTTTCTGATTTATATCAAAGTTGGATGTTTTCTGTGCTGAGAGTGACTTGCCAGTCTGGAAAGCAGAGATCAAGTGAGGCTGCATTGTATGCATTATGCATCACAGTGGAAAGGTCCCACAGACAAAGACTCTTACATAAATAAGTAAGCTCAGATGGGGTCGTTGGTGGAGGCTGCAAGGTTTTCTTGGGTCATGTGTGCTTACAAATAATGAAATTCAATACAACAGCCCGATACAAACAATATCTTTTTAAGGTTATTTTAAAAAATGCATCACAGTAGTGTCACTTCAATTCTATGGTTACTTTTATTTATTTATAATATTCCAGTGTTGATCGAGGTCTACAAGTGACAACAACTTGAAGCTGGACTCATCAATAAATCATATTATACATTATATATCTTACATGTTAAATAGTGGCAAACCCACAGAGAATGTCACTATCATAATGAAAAGCATCTTGATTTTTTTAGTGTCCATTGCAAGGGCTCATCATTTGAATTCAGGGCTTGACTAGAGAAGGTTTAGATGCATCACACAGTTATATTATTTGATTGTTTGTGTCATATTGTACGACAGGAATGCGAACGGAACATTCCAGGCTCTTCAGGTGCAGGGTTGTCTGTCGGGAGAAGGATCCTTTAGACTTGGGCTTTTGTAATTCAGAAGAAGTTTTACACTCACAAAATAAAAAAACTGAATGACAAACCCAAAACGCATGATATGAGTACATTCTAAAATATAAGAAACCATGTTTGGGGAATGAACATTTCAGGTGTCCTTTTGTTTTTTAGTTAGGTCCATGCCCCATCTTATAACATGGATAATCAAGATTTTCGGATTTCACTTTTTTGGAGTTGTCTCGTCGTCATCTATCTAAACAGTCTCTAAATGGACGCTATTGAGATTTCAGCCCCTGTTCATCCGTCCTATCTTAGTAATCATTTCTTTACCCCTCTTACAACTGATAAGAGATGTTCCAGCTCCCAGACTGTGAACCATCGCTGAAGTTTCTTCTGTGCCCTTTATTTACCTTGTTCCCTTTTATCAAATGATGTACTTATATTGTTGTCCACTCTCTGTATGTTGGTAGTCATTCACAAAGTGACAAGGCAGACATGTAGAGCGGTACACCTTCAGCGGTTCTGCCAAGGGCAGGTGATGTTTGGGCTCGATTATTTTTCTGTCTGACAAATTGGATGAACGTGTAGAGAGATTGATCAGGACTCTGAAATGTCAGTTAACAAATGACGACTCTGAGGCAAAGACAGATGAGACTGTCTGGGCGGTTTGATGATCTTGGCAGTGACCTTTCTCAACAGTTACTGTACGTTTGGTTTTGTTTCCTCTGTGTCCCTACAGCTCGCGGAGGTTTTGCTGAGCGCCCTGAACCAGAACCTTGTCCAGTTCACGCTGCGGCCGGGGGTCCAAGTCACTGTGTACGCAGCACACCTATCAGCAGGTTGGTTTACTTCTACCCAGAGAGGCCTTTGTACTTCCTGTAGTAAATGGCACATAAAATAAAGCATGTAGGAGACCTAGATAAACTCAATAGTCAGATTTATTATTTCTGCCCCCATCAACTAACAACACCAACCCTGTGTCCCAACATGTAGCTACACAGAGACATTCAGAGAGTGAGCCCCGTTACAAGTATGTGTGCCTCTTCCTAGTGGGGATGCTGCTACTGTCCTAAAGGGGCTTATAAGATAAAGAGTAAGAGAAGTCCATACTACTGAACATTAAACATTCATCGTTACATAGGTGTCAATTATCCTGCATACTGCTCGTTGCATGATTCAGCAGGTTGTGCTATCGCTGCTGTATTGTTTAGATTCTGCGGCTCTTGTCTCGTCCTGTCTCTGCAGCGCCCCTAGTGGACACCAGTGAGAACCACAGCGGCTCCGCCATGCTAATGCTGCTCTCCGGGGTGGTTGTGGGTTTAGCCGTGTTTGTCATCTACAAATTCAAGAGGTAAAGTGTTCATGAAATGTCATGTCTGCAGTGTGAAGTTGTCACGCGGTACGTGATAGGGAGCCGCCGAAAGCTGTCAAGGCCTTCTGAAGGCTCGGTAAACAAACGGCTGCAGGGGAGGGCTGATAGCTGCCTGTCAAACGTCTGCACATGCATACTGAGCGCTCCCCAGTGGAGGATTGGATCACCCCCCATCACACATTAAACACACGCACACACACACACACACACACACACACACACGCACACGTCTGCTGGATCCTGTGAAGATTCTTTGGTCAGGTCATTCCTTGCAAAAGAAATGTCAGTCAGCCTTCATCCGCTATCAATATTAAGCCCTTTGAACGTCGGCACTTGACCTTTCTGAAATGTTAAATTATGTCTCCTCGCCAAGGTGCAGTTTCAGGGGAAAAGGGCACAAAGGGTTGTGAAGATTTACTGACAAGTCGAGCTAGAATGAAACTTTGGATTCACAGACCTTTGTCACTTTTGCCGTTGTGTAAATGATGATTTACATGCAAATGTACCTGATCGTATCACTGGAAGGCAAAAGGTTCTACAACTTTGTGTGGTTGCAGGTGGTGACACTTACATGATACTAGTGAGCTGCTGGTTGAGCTCTTACTCTTTTTTAGTCAGGCTGCCGTCTTTATCCCTTTCTGTGCCTCACTGTAAATCTTTTCTCAAGGAAGATCCCAGGCCTCAACGTCTATGCGCAGATGCAGAATGAAAAAGAACAAGAAATGATGAGTCCAGCCAATCCAACAGAGGCCACGCCCGGCTCACAGCGGGACTTGGTGCATTCTTTGGAGATTCTGGAAACAGAGTTGAACTCACGGCCCATCGGTAAAACATCCCTTCTGGTTCATCGTGCTCTTGTGTCTGTATCAGCATTTTAGATTTATTTTCATCATTTCCCCATTGCATATTCCATATCAACTGGTTCATAAGACTCATCCTGTGCTTTTGGTTTTGTGTTTCTCAGAAGGGATATGGTCTCGTGTGGGGCAGAACCAGAGCTAAACAAAAATGAGCATGACGGAAAGTATGGTTGCCTCTAAGCAGCACAGTTAACACAACTTTCTGCTCGGTACTGTAGCTCTTTAATTCTTATAAAAATACAAATGAGGGACTTTTTATATCAAACAAAAAATCATTAGTTGCCCTTCTGTAAATCCTCATTCCACTTCAATAATCTGACATAATGAACGTTGTTACCCACAAGTGCTGTGGTTCCATGGAATATTACATTTTTCAGTATCAGTACTGCTGTTAGCACATACTCACATTAGGTCTACATTTTCTTGAAAGTGAGATTAGAGGGAAAAAGAAAAAAAGAAAAGAAAGTGTCACATTCTACCTCTTCTCATAAACAATAAAACACGGTGTGCTTGTTGCCAGTACTGAGCCGAACACTGTGGTGAGCTGTGACTCGAAGTCTATGTCGTCTAAAATTAGCAACATTTTCTTAACTTTGTTGTGTTACTGACATTCCGATGTCCTTTTACTGACTTTGCTCCTGTTTTTCGTTCACTGTTTCCATTCTTTAAAGCTGCTTTACATTCTTCATCACCATCTATCATCCATTTGATCCAGGTTATTTCGAATGTCTGATGATTCTACTAAAACCTTAACACGGCTGTTGGATGAAAAACTTGACTCTTTGACTCTTTTACACTTAAAAGCTGCACACTTCAGAGACAGATATTTCTCTGTAGGAGCTTGGGGAACCAAAACAGAGCTAAAAGGAGGGTTAAAAGACATGAACATTCATATTGCTTCCTGTCTGCTGGATGTGTAAATAGGTCAAGTGGATGATGTTAATGTTTTCAGCTTTATAAAAAACACCTAAAAGTATCAACTTTTCTTAGACTCAAGTACAAGATATCCTCCGATAATGACATCTCTCTCTCTGCTCTGTCTTCCCTCAGGATGTATGAAACCTCATGTACATGTGAAATTCTCCACAGAGCTCCCCACATACATCTTCTGAACTCTGAACTGGACGACCACTCCAGCTGCATCATGGATTTTTTAAATTTTCTATTTTTATTTGCCATTTGGAACACAATGGTTTTGAGCTTTATACATACCTGTTCATCTCGGACCCTGCTGACACATACTGTGCCCTGTTCCAACCAGATGAAACTCTGTACAGGTTATTTTTTTTATTTATGTATTTCCTTTAAAAATTACATGAAACTTTTTAAAAATGCCATTTATTTATACAAGATACATAATCCAGAGAGAGCGGCAGCATGAACCAGTGAGGGGAAAATAAAATAAGCAACAATGTTTTGACTTTGCTTATCTTAGATTGGTTCACTGTTCTATGAAGCTAACAGCAGTAGTGTATTATTTATTCATACAAATATACTTTTGTGAAATATGTTATTAGAAGTGAACAAAACATTTATTTTGTAAATCATGAATGTCTATGTTAGAAATGTGTGTATTTTAATAACAAATGTCATACTTAACATAAATACTGTTATAAAATATGAATAGGGTACTTCAAAGCTTTTGGTCCATTGTCTCTTGGAAAGCTGATTTATGGCACAATACACATTTTCTACTGAAATAACTCTTTTTTTCAGATTTTAATTTCAAAACAGAAATACAGGGTTTGGCTTTCTGGATTAATTTAAACTTTGCTGTTTATCTAATGCTCCTGATACTATTTATGATAAATGCCAGTTTGTAAAATGTTTTTGTGCTTCAGAATAAGATAAAACTTTATGGAAATTGTGCTGAACTGCACCTTCCATCCACAACTGATCCCCTTATACCACCAGACTGTAACCTTTAGGAATAGAAGAAGAAAAGTGGCGGGAGCGAATGTCCCCCAAAGAAAACTATTCAAAAGTTTCAGTCAGCTGCACCTCGACCTCGGCCACCATCCCTACAGGAGGCAGAGTCCAATTTATCAAGGGAAAGATCTGAGGTGGCAGTTGGAATGAGATACAGCTGCTTTGTGAGTGAATCCAAAGACCACAGCAAAGACAGAGAGACACAGAGACAGAGGTTAACGGAGATGGAAGAGTGCTTTTTGGAGACGTGACGCATTAAGAATGTTGTATCAGACAGAATAAGAAGAGGCCGACCTTGTTGAATACTTAATGTGGCCAGTCAAGCTCAAGGCCGGCTAAGGTTGGTGACACATTTAGGCTAATGTCCCGACCCCCCCTCTCGAGCTGCAGCCGTCCTCATCCCAGCTAATTATGTGGTGCTGCAGGAGCAGGAGAAGTAGAGCGCAGATGCTACCAGGCCACACAGATGGTTAGCTTGTTCAGGGGACTGTCACGCCCTGTGGTACTTTGTGTGGGAAATCTGACAGATATAAAAAGCCTGATTGATGCCTTTCAAATCGTATGAGGCTGCATTTCCAGATTTGTTTTATTTCTCTCGTTCTCTCTCTGTTTCCTACGAGGACATATGGAAATACCGAGCAAGTATTGTTTGTGTCAATTTACGATGAGATTCTCTACAATTGTTCAGTCGTGGCTGTGCAGAGATTGCCCCAGTATATACACCTACACAAAAGAAGAGAATGTAAATCTGGACCATGCAGAAGAGCGATCATTAGAGACACACAGCGGCTGCTTTGCCTTGCACTTGACCTCTGCTCAACAGGAACAGGGAAATGAGGATGACATTTTCTATTGGATTTTAAGAGATCTGCCAAAAGAAGGTTTTGTCTTAATCTGTTGTGGATTGATTGGTGACATATACTCATATGGAGAAAGCTATATTCTGTGTTAGAGCATTGGCAATGACAGTTGAGAACACAGATGAAGAGGAACTTGTTTTTATCCGGGTGGGACTTCACCAAAGCGGACGTGCTGTGCAGACAGAAGAAGCCGTACAGATGGTGAAATGTGCCAATTTCAGATCCGAATAAGATGAAAAAAGTGCTGCTTCACTGCTTGATGCACATAGAAGCAGTAAGATAGTGTGGTGAGGTATCCTGACTGTCTTCACACATAGACACAAAAAAGGCCTGAAGCTTGCAGGCGTCTTTGTGTTACATTGTTAACTCACATATTGAGCTGCAGCTAGGCCTTTATTTTACTGTCATTACACCAGGATGTGACAAAGCAGGTTGTTTCTTTGGACTTCAAACAGCCATGTGTTTCACAAAATGGAAAAAAGTATTCGGAACAAGTGGAACTGGTCATCAGCAGGTTGTTGTATCCTCAAAAACAGAAGTTTTGCCGAAACTTTTTCCTAACTTCCCCTGGGTGAGTTACTGGTTGCCTCTTGAGTTTTGAACAGCAGTGGGCGGTGAGCATCCAGAGGTCGAGAGTGCACCGGTGTGTGGGCTTTCATAGAACAGAGTATATGGTGCTTGTGTTTTGTACAGTACATGACTTGCTGGTACGTGTTGCCCTGAAAGAATGAGATATACCAGGACTATGTTCTGCTACAGCGATTAATATCCTTCAGACGAGCTGTGGTGAATGTGTTTAAAAAAAGAAAGTGTTTATATTTCGAAGCTGCATGCTGACATGATTTGCGATAACGATCCAGCTTACATCTTCACAATAATTATAGCTTTGTGTATCCATCTGAGGCTGCAGGACTTAATTTGTGATCAGGTATGAGGTGGTTTATCTCATCCCATTGCATGGTATATAAGGGTGATTTAACCTGCCAGTGGTTTGATTTTTGTTGATCAGCAAAATCAGTTATGTGTCTCTGAAATGTAGCAATATGATTGGGTCCCCACACTTTTTTTAGTTTTGCAAAGTGAGGATGTAAAGTTGAATAATGGCAGGATTTAGTTTATGTTTCAGATTTTCTGTCTGGCTCTGGTTTTAACAGCTTGAGGGGAGACATGCAGCACAGTAGCGTGTAGCCACAGACCCGCGGAGCAAAGCAGCTGAGTGCTAATCCTAACCCTAACCCCAGGGAGCAGGAAATGACCCAAGCAAGATAGGATCAGGAGGACGGTCATAATAAAAGCATTTCCGGCCTTGGAGTTTCACTGGGAGGAGGACAGATCGAACAGGCAGGAAGTCCTGTGACATGAGGCATCCCTGGCTTCCTGGCTCGGATGAGCTGCAATGTGACAGCACCCTAGGGTGTGGGAAACAGCTAAGTTGTAGACTTGCTTTGAGCCAAGCTCTCTTACTCTCTCTTTCCCTCCTCTATCTCCTCCATGACGCAGGATTAGCAAGATTATTATTTTTATAGAGAAATATTAATAATAATAACAAAAAAAGAGTTTTATTACTGTACAGCTTTTGTATGAGAACAGACGGTAAGGTGTTGCAGTGTTTTTGTTTGACCTCAACTGTGCTGTGTGTAATTGTTTTATGCATTTACAATCATATTTATTAAATGGAAAGACGTCTGTTAACTGTGTTCTCATTTTCTTACAATATTTGTAAAGAAATACTATGTATTTGCGTAAGTAATATTCAATCTATAAAGAAAACAAAACAACTGTGTTGGTATTTTTTTTTTACACACACAACTTTGTATTTATAAATGTTTTTAAACGAAAATTGTACCGTGAAGACATTTCTGTGAGATGTGTGTGTATGATACAGCACACTCAGGTTTACCATGATGCTTTGCAATTGTAAGACACTGCATGGATACTGACAGTGTCCATGAAACGTCACTGTCAAGTCAACAACATCAATAAGGGTGAAGCAAAACCACCAAATAGTTTGAAGATGTATCAATTTCACAAACAGATTCAGAGAGAATTCAGACATGTAAATTAAATACAATTTACATGTCCAACTCACAACATGATATAAAACAACATGCACTTTACATCATAAGGTGGGGGCATGACAATATTAAGCCATTATTTCATCCAAAAGTGCAGGAAATATTAGAACTCTTTTGAAGGAAGTACCTGTATGTCCACTGATCAGGGTGGGATGAGTCAAATTAGGCTGCTGACATATGAACAACCGATGGCTACAACATGCTGTTCCAATCCAGTCCACTAGGTGGTGGTAATGCACACGAAAACAATAATAACGTAACATGTAAATCCATTAACACTACAACAACAGCAAAAATGGAAAAAAATTGTGCAGCTGCTGAGCTGTAAAAGAGATTAGCATTTAGCATAATCGAAACACCTGAAATGCTAAACATAATAATGATACAGAGCTGGATTGCCCAGCTGAAATAAAACGCTGGAGTACAGTCCCTATGGAGATACAAAGGACATATTTCAGGGTAACGTTCATAAGGTGTAAATGCAGCGTTATAAAGAGAAACCTAACAGTTCCCAGCATGAGCAAACACTGAAAAACACAACATCAACATTGCCAGATGGGAAATGTTGAAGTATCATAAAAGAAGCTTAACATTATTCTGGCACCACTTCCCAACATCTACTGGTTGAAGAGAAATAGGGTTGGAAAGAAACAAAGGAAAAAGCAGAGACGGACAGATAAGGGGAAGGGAGCGAGCGAGAGAGAGAGAAAGAGAGAGAGAGAGAGAGAGAGAGAGAGAGAGAGAGAGAGAGAGAGAGAGAGACTGCAGGAACAACTATACTTGAATTTAAGCACAATCAAACTGTTATTTTGTGTCCTTCACTTCGTGCAAGATGCCACACAGGCAGGACAGTGAGGTCAGAGAGCTTCTCAGTATCTGGAATGTTTGTGACGTCGAGCATGACTCACCGGGAACAAAAAAACAAAAAGGCAAAGCCAAAGGCAAATTAGTCAGTTACCTTTTTATAGCAGGTGAAAAAGTATTTGTATACCCATTAATATTGGTATGAAAGAGACACTTTTTTGTAAGTAAAGGTTTCCCAAAACATACAATAAGTTGTGTGCTGTGATGGCATCAGCTGTATGTATCCGTTGAACAGTGCTTTGACCTCCACTAATGTTTCATTATTCAGTGTTTTGAGCGAGCGGTTGTTCAGGAATATCTCTCCTCTAGGAGCTGCTCTCACCACTGATGGATATGCAGCCAGGGCTGAAGAGGGCTATTTCACAGTGTAAAACATTAACATATTAAGTGAGGGAACTCTTAAACTAATAGTGAAAAGTGTGAACTACTCTACTGCCACTTACAGCTAGTGGTAAGTTTAAATTATTTTAGATAATTGGCAAGTTAGAGTCTATTAGAGCTGTTTGTCATATGGTAGCCATGGTACAGACTCCACTTTGTCAGGCACATCGTCCAGATCATTGTTGTCTGTGATGCGAGGTACTTTGTCCACATGATGATGTTTGTTTATTTGATCTCACTGTTGAGCTGGTAAGGTCTGTCCATCCACTGCAGCCGTACCTGCCTTGTGTATATGTGTGTGTTGTAGCTCAATGGTGGTTAATTAGGAACAATCACATGATTAACAGGATGTTAGTTTTGATGAATGTTGACCACCTGGTTCCTCCATATCAATGACAAAGTACAGTCATGTGAATAAATAAATTACCTTCTGTGCAAGGAGGAGACTCTGCAGATTCCCCATCCTGTCAATATTCATGGGAAATGTAAAATCTCTTGGAAATAAAATGGACGACGATGACCCGACATGAGAGGGAATACCTGCAGTGAAGCATCATGCTGTTTTCAGAAAAATGGCTCGCGCAGCCACCACGTATTCGATCACAGCACTTGATGAATTCCAGCTGATACAAGTGGACAGGACAGCCTCTACACTGCAGACTTCCACCCCCACTCATCC
The DNA here is from genome assembly GCF_963576545.1 of Limanda limanda. NCBI lineage: Eukaryota > Metazoa > Chordata > Actinopteri > Pleuronectiformes > Pleuronectidae > Limanda > Limanda limanda. The sequence goes on along the minus strand of NC_083637.1, from coordinate 30,169,722 downwards.
TCCTGTCACCTGCAGAAGTTCTCTGACGACTCTCACAGATGGGTACAACAGGGAATACAGAACTGATTCACTTTGTGGACTGGTGCCAACAAAACTGCCTCCAGATCAACCACGTTTACTATAATACAAAGTTATTTGCTAGTGCACAGATGATCATGACTAATTGAATAGTTTGATGAATGTTTAAATTATGGGGGAAATCTCACCAGATCTGAACAGGACATTTTAGAGTGAGCTGTGGAAGCCCACCATCATGAAAACGCATAGAATCTTAATGTTGAGTAGTCCCTTTGTCAACCTAACTGTTTCTCAAATATTCCATTACTCCTGGTGAATAAATCCTGTGGTTTCTCTTGTGCCACGGTTCAGCCAAAATTTCAGCTTGGACACAAAATAAATCCTCCGCCGCATTGTCTGCAGCTGAGGACAACTCCTAAACAGAAAGGTGGGGAGGGGGTTTGATCCTCAGCTCCTCCAGTCTGTGTCATAAGGCAAGATACTGAACCTTAAATTACCCCTGAAGATTGTACCTACACTGTTTAAATGGTGTGACGGAAAAAAACTATAGAGGTAAAGAAGCTCTGTATCAATGTGTGTGTGGGTGAATTTGACTACTGTTTATAATCAACACTTTCTATTTTTAAAAGTCCATAAAGTTTTCTCATAGGTCACCCTCATTTCAAATTTCAGTTTTACATAAATATGTCATAATCTGAGAAGCAAATGATTTATTCATCCTCCAGGGTGGATAAACACTCTTGATATTAACGAGCACATGACCTGTGTTTATGTAGTGAACGTTGCACTCTGGTCCACGCAAACCTTGGATTGCTAAATATAAATCAGCGTGTACAGATGAGACGGTGCCAAAACGATTAACACAAATTACTGTGGAACTGTGGAAAACAGAATCTCAGGAGGAGAAGCGTGAACGTTCACACAAACTACTTGAAGACTTTTGATGAACTATTCTGGTGTTTTCCCTAATGCATTTTATTTTTCTTACAGACAACTTACTATGAAAAAACTTTAAAGCAATCTGTCAGGAGTGCTCCTCTTCTTCATGCTAGGGGAAGTTTAGGCCAGTTTGTCAGGCAGAGAGGCTCCTCTCATAAATAGGGATGAGGAACTCAGACATATTCATTAAAGATGAAGATGTTAATTTCAGCATGGATATAACCTTAACAAGTTTCAGTGTGGAATATAATGATGCTGAAGTGAGTTATAGTGCATAAAGGATTGGAGCAATTATAGCTGGCTCTTTTCCTCTTATTTATGCGCTTCCTAAAATAGCTGGGGCTGGAGCAGCAGCAGTGATAATGATGATGGCCGCAGCGACGGCAAAACTAACACAGACTGATTCATATCGATGCGGGCCAGTGTACAGTACATATTTCAGCAGGGGCATTCAGAGAACATATATCATCCAAGCAACAATGAGGATTACTCAGAGGAAGGAGTCATCTCAGCTCACCTGACGCACATTTCCAAAGGCTACCTTAACAAAAGAGGAGAGACAGGCCATGGGGCAGTGTCACCCCTGATGTGTGCTGATGCTGCTGCTGCTACTCACGGGAGTCGAAGGGGCCCCGGACGGAGTGGTGGGGAGGGGGAGGTGGTTGATGGAGTCTTTAATCGTTCTCAGCCAGAAGATGCTCGGGGGCCTAGGGCGGGTGGGGAGGGGATGGGAGCGAAAGATTACCAAGAGATCAATTCCAAAACAGGGCTAACTCTGCTGACATCTCAAGGAGTAAAAGCACTGTTACCCCCATGGGACCCGGCTGCCAATACAGGCTGGTATTACTGCGGATTTAGTGTGAAGGAGACTGCGAGAGGGACATGAGAGCCTTTTGGTGGAAGTAAATAGCAAGAGGGTTACACTTAATGTTACGGTGTTAACAAGGGTGGGAGTCGTATTGGGGAACATTACAGCTGCACCTGGCACTTTGTTTTAGCCGAGAAAATATCTACAGTACTAAGAACTCTCAGTACACATGAAGAAGGTGAAACTGAAGAAAATCGAATAAAAACAATGCTTTATCAACATTTTTTTTCGCAGCAGAAAATGTTAAAAACAATCTGTGACCATGTCTATTTAAAAAATACTATTATCAATGGACAATCATGTGCCAGTTTTTTTATTGTAAATTGCAGTAAAGGAAATGTGTTTAAAAATCTGAACTAAAACGTTCATTTTTTTCAAGTTCTATTTTGTTCGTACACCTGACCTGAAACCACTACTGTAAGCCAAAAATCCTGCAGAAAAACATGAAATATGGTCGAAAGCTCAGAAAAGCTAATTGGATCTTAAATAAAACATGAATAAAAAAATTAAATAAAAAAAAATTTGCCCTGATATAACGAATTATTATATTTAAATGTAATTTTTTTTTACGGTTAATAACAGATCATTACAGACAAATTACTCAAAATAATAAAATCATTTCCTCCAGAGGTTAGAGGTCCTGTTCAGACTTTGCCATCACTATGGATGATTAAAAACCTAAAATCATCTTTAATTAAGCCCCCGTCTGCTTCATAACAGCAAGCGAAGCCATAAGCTTGAAAAAGTCTAAACCTCGAAACCCATTTGTCATTAATTATTAATTTACACGATTAATTAAGTTGGGATTTTGTGTTTGGGCTCTAAACTATGTGCACATTAATGTAAATTTAAAAGGCTGTTGAGATATTTAATTGGTTCAAATTTGGGTTAATGGATTCTAATTTATTAATATAATATAGAATACAATCTTTACATTTATAGATCTTAAAATAGTTTGCTGCATGAATTAAGGAGTTTTAGGAAATTTACATTTGTAACCTAGAGGCACATTAATAGTTCAAGGAATGTGCATAGTAAAGCTTCAATATTATTAGATACATATTATTAGATAGTTTTAATATTAAAAAACATTCACAATTAATTATATTATTTTCAATTTAATTCCAATTATTATTATATATAAGTATTATTATGGATTAAGTTTTGCTGTGATTTGAGAACAGTTTCCTCCTCCTGGAAGTCTGGGGAACCACAGTAAAGTGTTGCTGCTCCTGTAGATTTCCCATGAAGAGTGGGCTGTGGGGAACTTTGGATTGGGATTCTGTCTTTACTTCAGGTAGAAGAGACTTTTCCAGCCACGACTGCAGAGTGCAGCCTGGAGCAGATCCAGCAATCGGCAGGAGGACGTCTGAACGTGTGAACCTGACCAGCAGGGAGTCTCCAGTCTTCTGCTGGAAGGTGGAGCTCGGTGCTGCAGGACGACTTCAACACCAGGAAGACAGAGAACAAGGAAAAGTTGTAGCTTGTGATAAATGGGCTCGAAACAAAGAAGTGGATTGGATTGCGCTCGTTTAACAATGGTTACCATAGAGACAGATGATACATCTGCCTTGAAGAATAGGAAATAACTTTACACAACCTATACAATCAAGGCAATGTATCTGCTCTGTAAACAAATATTAGTAAATCATTTGGCTTAATAAAATAAAAGGGTAAAGGAAAATAGTATTGTTGTAAAATTGCAACACAGATTTATGTTTAATATCTCAAAATAAAAACATCAAAAGAACAGGTACTTTAACTAAATACTGCACACACAGTCAGACTAGGTGTCAGTCCATTTCTTCTCATGAATTTCACAAAAAAACATCATAATAATGTGACATGGATCTGATTATTACCAGGTAATGAAAATTTGATTCACAAGATAAAAGCTTATGAATGATTATATCTCTGACCTAAGTATTTCAACGTGTTTAATGAGGCTACAGAGATTAAGGCAGAACTAGAAGCAAATTCCTCCTGCCGAGAAATTTGGAATGGGTGCCTTCTGCGGCCGGGTCGGAAAGTGACTTTTTTTTTTTTTTTTCTGGGGGAAGAGAATGTGTCAATTTGAGAGAGAGAGACAGAGAGACCCAGAACGGGAGAAAGAAAATATACCAGTTAGAAAGAGGAAGAGAAAATGTACCAGTTAGAGAGAGAGAAAAAATGTACCAGTTAGAGAGAGAGAGAGACAGAGAGAGAGAGAGAGAGGCAGAGAGAGAGAGACCAAAAGAGAGAGAGAGAGAAAGAGAGAGAGACTGAGAGACTGGCTGGTATAAATGAGAGAGAGAGAGTGAGAGACTGACTGGTACAATAGAAAGAGAGAGAGAGAGAGAGAAAGAGAGAGAGAGAGAGAGAGAAGAGAAAATGTACCAGTTAGAGAGAGAGCGAGGGAGAGAGACAGACTGGCTGCTTTAAGAGAGAGAGACAGGCCCAGAGAGGGAGAAAGAAAAGTTACCAGTTAGAGAGAGAGAGAGAGAGAGAGAGAGAGAGAGAGAGAGAGAGAGAGAGAGACCCAGAGAGAGAGAGATTGTTCAAGTTAGAGAGAGAGAGAGAGCGAGAGAGCGTGAGAGCGAGAGAGAGAGAGAGAGCGAGAGAGAGAGAGAGAGAGAGAGAGAGAGAGAGAGAGACAGAGAGAGAGACAGAGAGAGAGACAGAGAGAGAGAATGAGAGAGAGAGAGAGAATGTACCAGTTAGAGAGAGAGAGAGGGAGAGAGACAGACTGGCTACTTTAAGAGAGAGAGACAGACCCAGAGAGAGAGAGAGACTGACTGGCTGCTTTAAAAGAGAGAGAGAGACTTGATCCAGTAAGTGGAGCTATCACTATCAATAAATACACACTAGTATATCTTTTCAGGTCTGGAACCTGATGAAGTGTGTGCGATTTGGGACCGATTGCTCAAACTGCATTTTCACACTGACCACTATGTGGCGATCTCACTATCACTTCATACACACTAATACAGAAATCTGATGAAGAGCCAATAACATTGTCTTTCAAAATCAATGACAGTTGTTTATTTAAAGAGTTCAACAGTTCCCCTCTGAAAGACAAAAAAAAATTGATGTTTAAATTCTGCCCTCACTGGGACTTGACCTCTTGACCTTTGGGTCACTGTCCCTCTGCTCTACTCCCTGCACCTCTGCTAATGTTGATCAACACCTTTGAAGTGTTGATTTAAATAATCCACTGTCTCATTGTTCATTTAAAGAGTTCAACAGTTCCCTCCTGAAAGACAAAGAAAAACAAACTTGTAAGTCCTGCCCACAATGGGACTTGAACCCTCCTCCTCTGGTTTAATGTCCCTCTGCTCTCCTCACGGCACCACTGCTAATGTTGATCAACACCTTTGAAGTGTTAATATAAAGAATCCACTTCCCCCCTTCTCCCTTTGGCCCCCTCCTCAGCGTGTTTATCTCACTAACGAGACACCTGTGAGAGACAGCGAGTGACAGATTTGACCACAAAAGCACAGGTCCGAACAAAATGCTGTAATTCAAAATCTATAACTTCTATCCGTGAAATGAAAACACCGTGAGAATCACAAGGTCTGGCCGAACAAGTACATATCTATATTATTTTTCAGAGTCAGAAAATGAGGCCGTTCTAGCAGTTTAGAAACGTAGTTCTCTGTTCTTAAATATCCTCCGAACGTGTACATTGATTTGAATGGGAGAGACATTTTTCCACACTCTAGCACAGAGATCAAACAAATACTTGTTACTCAAAAAATATAAGTCCTATCTGGAAAATGAAAACATTTTGAGCGTCACAAGGGTCGACACTACAACCAGATATATTTTTTATTTGCGAGAGCTCAGAAATGAAGCCGTGAGGGCAATTTACTAAATATTTTTTTTCTGGGGGAAGAGAGACAGACTGGCTGCTTTAAGATGAGAGACAGAGAAACTGTACCAGTATCAGAGAGAGAGAGAGAGAGAGAGAGAGAGAGAGAGAGAGAGAGAGAGAGAGAGAGAGAGAGAGACAGACAGACAGACAGAAAGAAAGACAGGTTTAAAAGGGAGCGAGATACTTGATCCAGTAGGTGGCGCTATCACTATCACTTCATACATACTAATACAGGAATCTGATGAAGAGCCAATCGTATTGTCTTTCAAATCATTGAGGGTTGTATATTTAAAGTTCAATAGTTCCCTTCTAGAAAAACAATGTTCAAGTCCTGCCCTCACTGGGACTTGAACCCTTGACCTGTGGGTATCTATCCTCCTGCCTTACTCACTGAGCTACCTACAGTGATAATGTTCACCTGTGAGGTGTTTATATAAACAATCCACTGTCTCTCTTTCATCCTCTGGCGTGTGTAAGACACTAATTAGCCCAGGTGTGTGCATGCCAGAGGGAGAGCTCAGACCTCAGGAGGACAAAAGCACAGGTCCGAACAAAATACTATAATTCGAAATCTATAACTCCTATCCGTGAAATTAAAACACCGTGAGAATCACAAGGTCTGGCCGAACAAGTACATATCTATATTATTTTTCAGAGTCAGAAAATGAGGCCGTTCTAGCAGTTTAGAAACCTAGGATTTCCTTTCATAAATCTCCTCCGAACGTTTACATTGATTTCAATGGGAGAGACATTTTTCCACACTCTAGCACAGAGATCAAACAAATACTTGTTACTCAAAAACTATAAGTCCTATCTGGAAAATGAAAACATTTTGAGCGTCACAAGGGTCGACACTACAACCAGATATATTTTTTATTTGCGAGAGCTCAGAAATGAAGCCGTGAGGGCAATTTACGTTTTATGAGACAGTTTTAAACTTTCCAGAAAAATCTTCAAATTTAACATGGGATCCAATGAGAGATTTTTCCGGCGAAACATTCCTCGATTTTCAGACACGCATATAAGCCCTGCAAAGCGTTGCCTAGAGGTGCCGGCCAGGGGGCGGCACCCATAATGAATAAAATACAAATAAAAACGTCTGATTTTGCCAAAAAGCAAACTGTCCTTTTGACCTCAGATTATGTGCATTATATAACTGTTCTCTCCTGCACGACTCTGTGCACCTTAGCTGTCTGCCTCCTAGTGCTGGGATTTACAACTATGTTAAAAGTGATTTTAAGGTTAGAGGTGGAAAATATTCCTCTTTGCAGACCACTTTGTGCTTTGTGGACGAAGAGTAACAGAGTAACAGAGACCAGTATAACACTAGGGTTTAGTAATTCTTCCCATTTATTTCAAAATTCCCGGAGAAGATATTGTATCAACTTTGTTTAAAGAAGTTGTTTTATTCGACCTATCTTATCTGTTCATATGCTATTACCTGAACTGGATATATGCATTAAACCCCACTCATTTAAAAAGTGAATGAAGACAATTTTGCAACTTTACATATTTTGCTGATTTATTGTGCTAGTATCCTTCAGCTTATGATGAACACTGACTTTGTTTCATTTCCCAATGCATTGCTTAGGCCACCTCTAGTAATATCAGACTCAATGGCCCATGATGTCACGTTCAATTAGAAGCTGAGCTTAATGACGAGGACCGGAGCACTGCAGGAAATAGACCTAATTGTTCGAAGAGGGAACACTCCGCAATGGAAGGGCAGGGGGAGGACAGACTGTTACTTTGTGTGTGTGTGTGTGTGTGTGTGTGTGTGTGTGTGTGTGTGTGTGTGTGTGTGTGTGTGTGTGTGTGTGTGTGTGTGTGTCTGGAGACAAGCTGACAGCCTGCTACTTTGGCTCAAGGAAGTCTATGTGTGTTGTTGTGTCTGCATATTTGTATGTCTGTGAATGTGTAGTTGAATGTTCCTTCTCGTCAACTACTCATTTGGAGGCAAATCTTCATTTCAACACTATTTCTACTGGACTCAGTGACAGCAGGAGGTATAGACAGAATCCAACTGGTGTCCCCAATGTTGTTCAAAGCTGCACTAATAAAGTTTTGTGTTCACTATGACTACATATAATGTGAAGGAAAACATAATACAGACAATGATCACCTGACCCGACAGTTCCTCTCAAACATGATAGGTAAATCATTTATTTTCTATTTTACTCTTATAAATGTACTGGTTAAGGTACACGTTTAGACTCCTTACAGTTATCTCTATGCAATGCTCATTCAAATGACATTATGTCTGTGGAATAGAGGACTTGATACATTACTGCTGGTTTTGGTCACTGGCAGCAGGAGTTTGTGGTCTTTTCAGAATGGTGTGCCGTGGTGCTGCTTGTGTTCTGCCCTACGTGGCATTATTGTCTGAAGTTATATATTCAGAATTGTTTTAAGGTTGATGTACTTGAACAACTCTCCTCTATATCCCATATCTCTTGTCTTGTGTTTAACAGAATTACATTGTAACTATTGCGGAGCGGGGATTGCGTATGTGTGAGACTGTGTATCTGTGTTCGTGCATGTGTGTGTAGGTGTGAGGTGTTGCAGGATAAATTAAAACCTGATCAAATTAGACTGTGATCCGTACATCTGTTCAGGGCAGGACTGTTTCGGACATCACCCTATATTTCTGTGCACCCTAACAGAAAGTTCAGCACGGAATTATATAAAAACATTTTTTTAAGTGATCAATAATCATCAACACTTCCAACTACAGAGTAAAGTCAAATCAAATAACCCTGTTAACTGATGGTAGTAGAACAGGCTGTGCATACTGATCCATCACCACATGAACAATCAGGAAGTTACATCAAGAAGTCCAGACCTTCTTTCTAGCTCTGTTTCACTCTCCACATACACCTGAGAGAAATGACTGATGCTCCATTACGTTCAACAGCTAGTCGCTGACTGTGCTACTTGCTGGTAACATGCAGTGAAGTTATCAGAGGGTTTTTTCACCATGAACAGCAGGAGTGAGAGAAAAGCAGAGCGAGTGAAATGAAACAGTGAACAACAAAGCTGCGATGCTGAGGGGAACTGAGGAGTTTGGAGACTTTATAGGGACCTGCTCACATGAGCCACTTTCATGTTGTCCATGGGTATGTTGAAATAATACTGAGAGCAGCTCTGACGATGATACAAATGTAAATGATAATGAGAAGTTATTTCACCAGAGTGAGTTTGCTGCACCGCCTGCTTTACACAGAGTCAGTATGGGTATATATACATGAAACAGCTGTGGCTCAGGGGGTAAAGTGAGTCGTTCACTTATAACATGCTTGGCAATTTGATCCTGAGTTCATCCTGTCCCTGGACAGACTGGACCTCTAAATTGCTCCCAGTGGGCTTGGTGGCATGCACGGCGACTCGCTGCTGTGTGTCAGTGAATGAGTGATGATTAAGAGAGACTTTAGATAAAAGTGTCTTTTTGCCATTCACCATGTAAGGCAAACATAACCAATAGAAGTTTCACATGTCCCATAGGCCTTCAACACCCAAAGCAAATTTGCACAGAGTTATCATATCCATTATAAGGCAACCCATATTATAACATAAAAAAGGGGTTTCAACAGTAAAGTGAGTCACACAGAAAATGTCTACGGAGCCCTTTTAGCAGTACAGAGCAGCGAGGGCGCGCAGGGGCCATCATGTCTTTATTTATGGTAAAAGCAGAATTACAGAGAAAGGCCACAGCTAACAAGCCAGCCCTCTGCTCTCACAGTCCCCTGAGGGAAGGGGGAACAGGGAGCAGTGATCAGCCAGAGCCTGGGCTTACGTCGAGGGAATGTCATTTTGCTCTGTTGGGCAATTCTGCATGCTCTAATATTAATTGCTATTGGTAATGCTTGATTTGATTAAGGGTGGAGTCCCTGTGGGGCACTGCTCTTGCACTGCAGAGGAAGAGAAGGGAGTGGCGCCTTTGCTCATAACCTTGTTTTGTTGAAAGGCAAATGGTTCAAGAGTCAATAATTTACACAGCACAGACCCGTGCAGCCTCTGGAGTTTGTTTACACATTTCTACATGTGCTTTGTTTCTCGCAGATCAGTGACACAATTGTTGCCGTATCAACGAAAGATCTATAGAAAAGCCTCTGCAGAAAATAAACACACGTGCACTCATGCTAATGCACAAACACTGCTGTTTACACACATTAAATAAATGATGAATTCACCCACTGGACTACATTGGAATTTTCAGAGAATTAAATAGCAGATATGGCATAGAGATGTACACACGAAAACACACCATATGACGTATTCAGAAGAGGTTAAAAATGTATCAGAACATTTGATGTGGAAATGCAGTGTTGGCACACTGTATCCGCCCTGTATTTTCATTTTCCTGATCACTCCTTGATTCATAGCAGAGGCATTAAGTACATGTTTTCCTTTTGGTATGCACCAGGTGACTCAAAGGGCCCTTTTGTTTTGACTGCAAAGGGAGCATTTGTCTCTCGGCCTGAGCATAAATCGGCGCTGACAATAAAATACAGCCTTCAGCAGAATTTACCATTGGCTGCGAAGGAGAATCACTGGTATTGTTTCACCACATGGTTTATATGACTGTGCAACTGCAGAGAAATGTATGTGCAGTGATGTATGTGCAGAAATGTATGTGCCTGTGACATTTTTGTGGTGCAGATGAAGCAATGTGTGTAATTGTAACCTAAAAATTAGTGAGTCAATTTTACTTTAGACTCTGGAAAAAGAAAAGTTAAACTTACGCCCATGCATTATGCAAACGTACCCTTTGTGCTTCTGAGGTTTTGACCTCTGGCCAAGAACATTAGCATACAGCACCCTGGAAACCAGCCGGCTTAACTTAATGTTCCTCCTCACATGAAGCTCACAGCCACAGAGTCAAAGCTCAAGCTCACTGGACTTACTGGGCAGACTAAGGGGTTGCACCAAATCCCAACTTGTGATTCCTCAGAGACCTCAACCATTAATTCCTATTACAAGAACACAAGCAGACGCAGTCTTTCATTTGAAATACTTTCATCAGCCAGCATCTGTTTTCTCTCTGTGGACGTGACTGGTGATGCAAACAATGCAAATAGTTACTTTTAGACTGTGATTCGTTAAAATCCCCCTCAGAGGCGGAGACAGTCTTATCTGGATTTGTGAATGAGCTGTGGAGGATGACAATATCATCTCAGATTCATATTTGTGAGGGGCACTGTTTGTATAGAATAGTATTAGAGTTTTGGAACTTTCCCAGCTGACGTGTCCCTAAATTCTCTCTGAGGTTGTTTCCTCCTTAATATCATCACACTTTGCTATAATTGTTCCGTCATTTGCATATGAAATAGCTGCATTTATTGTAACTATGAAACTGATTTTCATGAAATGAAATGAACTCGGGCTAAAGTGAAAAGAAAAAATGACCCAACAAGCAAACGGCCACAATCTCCTGATGTCTTCTCTCCATGGGAAAATGGTGAGATACTGACAATGTTGTAACAGTTTAGTTTCCAGTTCTTTTATTTTGAACCATACACATATACTTCAGTCTTTTGGAGACCAGTATGATAACACTCCCAATGTGGGTTGTATTCAGTGACTGAGGATCATAAAAACATCATCTATCCCCACGGAAAGGCCAAACAAACATGCAGGTATGATAAGACATTTGTCTTGGTAATCTGTCCTGTCTGATCATATCATATTGAATAACAGCAGCTGTAAAGGTAACATTCTCTCTCCTCTTCGATTTCTTTTTATTTCATTTCTTGTTTTGCCAAGGTTACACCCCCTCCTGCTATAAGTCGAATTGACTTGTAATTTGACGCACAAGTTCATCTCAATGTGCTCGACTAAAAGCCTCCAATACCATACAACTTCACCGTGATAGATATTTCTGCAAGGAAGTCTTGGGAAAAAAATCATCAAGCCTGTTGATAACTCACTAATTTTCAAGATCCTGACCAATGAACTTCACAATATTTCAAAAGTATTTATAACTCATGAATGGTTTGTCTGATCACCATAAATCTGAGTACATGTTTGGTCTGTTAAAGCATTTTGAGAACAAACTCTCAGCAGATTAGGTGTGCCTGCTATATTTTATCAAAACTCACTGGAGAAGTCCTCCACTATCACTGGAACTCATACAGGGTTGTATTCCAATCCACTGAACAGAGGTGGAACGGTGGGACGTTGAGTGTTCACTTATAGAAATGCTGCAGGTTCTGCGATGATGAAACAAGTGTGTGTCTGGAGTGTGATGTTTTCTTTAAACAGAAATGAAATGGCTGCAGTGATTGTGCTCGGTTTTGTGAAGCCTGAAGCACCCTCAGATCTGCCCACAGCTTTGATTTTGCCTTGAAGATGCACTTAAGCTATGGTCATATCTTATTCACACCAAATGGCCACGTGACTGTGTGTCTGTGAGGCCAGCGCCGTTTCAGCAGCATCAGCTCAAACTGGAGGCATCGCATGCAGCGTTTTGACAGCAGTATACTTTTCCCTCAACAGGGGGAGATGTGGCTCTGCCATATCAGACTCAGTCCTGTGTGAGTGAAAGGTGCACCCTGCGCCTCCCAGGCAGCGATAACCCGCCACACAACCCTGCAGCCTGCTGATCTGGCTGCAACATGCTGTTTTTATGTTATTTAATAGGATTTTCATAGCAATGTGTCACTTCCCCGCAGACAGTTACTTCCACTGACGGAGCGCATTCGTATGCTGGGAGCTGGTGAGAAGTTCATCATGGCAATCCAAGCAGGGCAAAACCTGACTCTGTGTGACTCCTCAAAGTCCAAGCTGTGTACATCACAGATATGTTAGGTGGCCCGCATCAGCCGGAGAGCTCGAGGAGAACGTGCACAAGATTTAAATTAATCAAATTCAAACGTATGCTGGGTGGAAGATCTAAAGAATATTACATAGCTATTACCATCTGTCTTAACATTCTATCTGACTGTGTTTATATTGAACATACAAAGCACATATCTCTGTGACTGTACATTTCATATCTTCTGCTTCTGCTTTTTCTTCTTTGTATTATTACATCTATCTGTAACTATCACTCTTATTGTTATTATTATAACAACCACTTTGACTGAGCTTAAATAGGATGGTTACACAACTGTTCCCCATCTTTCCCTGCTCACTCCAACCAGTCTGGTTCTGGAGGTTTTTTCCTGTTTAAAGGAGTTTCTCTCTCTCTCCACAGTTGTGCTGCTCATTGTGGGAATTGTTGGGTTTCTCTATAATATGGTAAGACCTTATTGTGAAACGTGACTCCGGATAATGTGCGTTGTGAATTGGCGCGATACAAATTAAATGGAATTTAATTAACTGCCATCTGACATAATTACAAATGGAGCAAATGGACAAATAGCAACATTTAAGATAAATAACAGTCTCAACTACTGGGGCGGCTGTGGCTAAGGGGTAGAGCGGATGTCCTTCAACCAGAAGGTGTGCTGTTTGATCTCAGTGTTCCCCATCCGCCTGCCTAAGTGTCCTGAATTTGGCCGAATTGCCCCTGATAGAAAAAATGCTGCCCATAGATTCACTGTATGAATGTGTGTGTAAATGGCAAACTGTTCTGTAAAGAACTAAGGGTGGTCATCAAGACTAGAAAAAGCATTATTTAAATACATACCATTTACCATGTTACTGTAGTTAACGAATACAGAAATGTTTTTTTGTTTCAGTGCTCCTGTTTGTGCCAACATCAATTTTCAGCTTTGGTTTTTGACACGCGTAGTTAGCTGTTAGCATGGGATTAAGTCGACAACATCGTATTTCCACGACTGTGATGGATGATGAGGAACCACCCACTGTAAAAAAAAAAGCCTCCACGCTCCCCCACAATATTTTCTTTTCACAACGGACTAAATATTATAAATTGCCATCTCGCACACGGCTCCTCTCTCTATCCTCTGTGACTTCACTCTCCACATTTCTGCATTTCCTCTCCATCCCTCTCTCCTCTCAGCCCGCTGGCCCTCGAAGATTAAAGCAAATGGACTGATCTTAAATAGTTTAATTTGGGCTATGGAGTGATTCTTACCCAAGAGGCAGGTCCTTTTGTTTTCAATTTTAGGGGTTTTAAAACTTTCAACCCATGACCATCAAAATGTCGCTGCCAGATTTTGTGACCCCAACGATCCCCGCAGGTGGTTGAAACACAGAGGATATACTTTTTAACAAGTCAAGAGTTCTCATTGGCCATGGTGTAAAAACTATATTGACATAGTGGTGTGTTAATACCAGCAGTGACATTTTTATACATGAGATAAACAACATGAGCGTCTGGGCATCAGTTTCTATCCATCAAACAACAATGACATTAGCTGTGACAAGAGTGGTGGACAGTGAAAGCGATAGATAGTGAAAACCTAAACTGCAGTATAGTATTACAATATTTGATCATTTTGGCATTACTGATGTTTATCACTGTGTTTCATTATATAGAAGACCCTAAAAATAAAATTGCCGTCACGATAGCAGTGAACCTTGCCCTGCCTCATGCCCTGTAGCATGTGTTCTACAGTTTGGGAGCACGCCAGCGTTGGCCCTGCACACCAGAAGCCCATGCGATAAGGCAGAGGCCGTGTTGTCTGGCTGTGCATCTAAACACGCAGCTTCATAAAGTTGATAACCACATTAGAGCTGCGGAACACTAGCAGAGATACATTACCCAGCACAAGGAGCACAATTTAGTGCCGTGTGTGTAGTTTATACTGGTCTATGATAAACTGCTTCACACTACCACAGACGCTCTCTTATGCGGTTTACAAGGAAATGGTTACACCGGGAGGGAAGTGCGGAGGAGAAAGGAAGAAAAGGAATTTCACTTCACTGATGTCGGCAGCTTTCATGTCTTGTGTGTAGACAGCAGGCAAGAGAACTGATGAGCGGGTCAGAGAGAGAGCATCCCCTCCATCGCTCGTCTCTCTGTCTCGATCTCTGTGTCTTTCCCTTTTCCGTTCATGCTAAATTTACCCCTGCAAGGTGTCAGACTGAAGATTGTTAGCTACTTGGCATTGATGTGGAACAATAAAAAAAGGAAACAGACAGTGTTGCTTGTAGGTCAGACACTAATTGTTTGTTAATAAAATGTAGCTGGATGACAAAGAGAGATCGACGACATATGTGCGAAGGAAATCCGCACTGTTTTTTTACCTGTTGTTTTGCTGCAGCCCTGGAGGCTCAGGCAGTAATGAGAACATAATTTGCATTTATCAAGAGGTAAAAAAATGTGGATGCTCGGAAATCTTATCAAAGTATAATAGCAATGATTTAAAAAGAAACTGCAATGAGAAAAATAATGTCTGATGCTCTTTGATTGTGTGGAAAAATAACTCAGTGTGACACCCTCTATGCTGGTATGTGTGTGTGCTGAGCGCCGTGTTGCTCTGTACATGTGTGTTTTTATTTGTGTTTTTTTCATTCCACAATCTTACAATCATTTTCACACGTCTTCTGCTGCAGAGGTGTAACAGTTTGTTGCACTAGATGGCACTGTGCACATGGTTGTGGCGAACCCACCCTGAATAATGTGACGGGATCAAAGCACACAAGCATCATTTGTGATCAGTTATTGACACTGTGTTTTGTATTTAGCCTTCAGCCCCATCAGTTCGGCTGCGTTGCCGTGGGAACAGGTCTGAAAATTGGCGTTACAAATCCACAGGGTGCAATTTATTCCCCCATCCAATGTCTCTGAGGCGAGTCACTGGGAGGCATACAGCAGCTGAGTTGAGTCAGCAAAGGTCACTGAAGATGACACTACACCGTGATAGTGAATTAGCAAGGGTCCCTGCCAGGGCCAGGTGCTGAGCTGTTAGCCCTCGTTGGCTCGCAGCCAGGCAATAAAAGTCAAGTCCTGGAAACTGATGTCCTGTAAAAAGCCACGTCTTACTCCAATACTGTGGTGGTCAGGTAACCCAGCAGTCCAATGAAACGTCAGCCTTGCTTAACATGCTTTAGCAGACATGCTTGGTGAAAATTAGGTAAGGCTCTTTTGTTATAAACAGCACCCACTTAACCCCAAACTAGTTTGAAAAACATTTATTTTTCTTCTGCTATTGCCATATCTAGCCAACACTGCTATAATATTCTTCACCTGCAGATATGTGATATGACTACAGTTCATCCTGTCTGGATGAAAATATGCCTTAATCTATGAAGAGTATATGTGTGAGTATTTTTAAACAATGACGCACAGTAAGTTTCCCTCAATGCTGAAACTTTAAATCTTTTTCAGTGAAAATGTTTTTTTTGCAAATGGAATTAATCGAAATCCATCATTAATTGGCTCAACAATTCTTTAGTAAAGTAATTACAGTGAGAGACCCTGCCAAATGCGATGCCATTATAATTGGAAGTTTTAACAATCGACCACTGACAACACCAAGAATAGCGCAGCAGGAACTTGATTCAAAGATATTTCATCAGTTAATGGAGTTTCCCATGAATCTGAGTGTCCAGTGTCATTTATTTTGTTTTTTGATTTCATTCTAACAGGGGATTAGCCTGCACACTTAATATTTTGGCCAAATCGGGTTTTAACAGCCATTTGTGCTGTATTCATGCTGAAGTAGTGGTAAGCAACAGGAACACATTTTTTTCAAAGATATATAGTTTAGGGGCATTTTGCCTTCACAGGGAAGCCATGCAGCAAAGGGCCGGGTCACAACCAAACCTGCGGCCACTGCAGGAGGCCTCAAGCCTCTGTGTGCAATGTGCAATGCTACCAGGTGAGCTGGCAGGCACCCCACAGGATATTCGGTCAAAAGAGGCTTCATTCTGTACCAGTGACTATAGAATTAATTTCAAATTTAAAGTACCAATAATAGGTCTTGTTCTGAACATGAAAAGCATGTTGTGAACACACTGAACAGCTTGTTGTCTACAATATTAACTCATCTGTTCATGTTTGAACAGACATGTGATGAAGCGATTTAGAAACAATATTTACCATATGAATGTTCAGTGACAAGTTATCTCTTTTAACAATGATTCCTATCATATTGACACTGATGCCTTTTGCAGACTCTGTTATTACTTAGGGATCAGAACCATATTTTGTGGCATTGTCCTCATATCTTTCTGAGAGTACTGCTGTGAATCCTCCTTCAATTTCTATTTCCACATATTTCCAAGTGAAGTAAATGGAATCTGGTTTGTTTCACCCATTGCATTGAAGAAATACACTATGAGTTTTCTTCGGAACAGAATTTACGTTATTTTCTATTTGTATGCAGATAGATGCATGCCTGATGGATGCATGTTATTGAATGCACCTCAAATTATAGAAGGACAAGTCATCATCCAGTGGTGCACCTCCTGTTTACTAAATAGAAATTCCATGGAAATGACCCATGCACAGGTTGCTCCTCATTGTACTTTAGAAACGAGTTCTGTCAAGTAGCCAGCTCCACACTCATGAATAAAGATCAAAAATGCTTTCTGCATTCAGCAGCTTTCTCCACTCAAGGAGGTAAAAGAAACACAAAGTATACATTTCAAAAGGATTTAAAAAAGGTGCAATGAGATCAATGATGCCATTGAACGCTTGTCTTGGTAATAATAAAGCAATGCCTTATTTTTAATACATCTATATAGAGCACATATAATCAAAATAAAGGTTTACACACACACACAAACACACACACTGGAATTTGTTGATAATCAAGATCAGAATAGTATTTATTTCGAGCAATATTTAATAGGAATATGAAGGTCAAAGTACACACATGTCCAGATGCCAGATATGATCTATAATCTGTTATTATTATTATTAATACTATACGATTATCATAACTTCATTGAGACAAATAAAAAGGGTTCACAAAAGTACAACTGAAAGCAAGCAGGTTTTCATGTCCTGCTCCACAGAGTCTGCTTTTAATGAATTTCATGAAATTCTTATTTTATGAAGCAAAGTAAGACTACATTCTCTTAACATGACAGTTCTCATGACAGTTCTGTCAGAAAAGAGGAATCAACAAAGACAGCAAATCTCATAGCTCTACAAAAGCACGATAAACTTTCATTTTAAACCAAGTGTGTGGGAGAAACAGTCAACCACATAGAGATTACCTACTGAATGTTGACGCAGGGCAGACATGTCCACATGTAGAGCTCTAAATGTCAGAAAAAGAACTGAATCCTGGAGCCAGTGTACAAACATCAAGGACAGGTGTGATGTGATTGGTCTGCGCATAATTTACTGACCTCAGTCAAAGATATTAATACAGTTGAGGCTTGTTATCTTTTATCAAGAAGACACATGGTTATGAAATATTTAATATAACCAGGAAAAGCTTCATAAGAAATCATAGAAAGGATCATATTATCACGCTGAAAATATAATGTCTCACATGTCTGACCGCTTCCCTCTGTTGGAAGTTCATTCGCTATAAATGAATGAGATTCTGTCAGTGAAACAGTAAAATTAAGGCATCAAAAAGAAATGGAGTTCAGAGACTTATTTAAATTTCATCTACAAAAAGCAACCAAATATCGATTCAGCCCCCTGTTGTTACTGTAAAGGCTGTCAGGGGTTATGTGCTGAATTTGCATTTGAACTCCTCCAAATGCTGCTGGTGTTTACTGTGTGTGTGTGTGTGTGTGTGTGTGTGTGTGTGTGTGTGTGTGTGTGTGTGTGTGTGTGTTTAAATCAGCATGTATACAAAGTACAAAATCCACATAACACAAACACAAAAGATCATTTTAGATCAAGTCACAGTTATATTCCTCTGGCCATGTGCCATTATGTGTCAATATATCATAGAGAAAGGCATTTATTAATATTTTTAATACAATGCACGCAGGTATACAAGATGAACAAAAATGTGAATGGATAGTTTACACACACACACACACACACACACACCGAACACACACACGTACATTAAAAGACGTGTTCACACATTCCTGCACATAAATACCACTCCCCTCCCTCTGCTCTCTCTCATCAGAGCATTGTCATTGCACTGGTAGTGGGACATTTTGCTCCTATTCTGAAGAGAAGTGGGTAATAGAGCCTAACGTCATTTGCATCTATTTTGCAGTTTTAAGGCAAAGCCGCCCGGCTGCTCTGATAGGGAGCTTAATGAAAAGACATGCTGCCACAGAGACTGGGACTAACAGGCTGTTGCATATTTCCTATACTGTGCAACTGTGAGTAATTATCTTTCTCTTCGGGCAATCAATTCCATATCATGGAGGGTTCCCACTAACTCGCTCCCCTTGTTGAAGCAGAGCATGGTGGTCGTCCGTCTACAACAAATGGGACTGTCCTACCCTGAAGTCGTCCTTGACTCCCGCAAACCTCTGTGGTGATGACAGATGGGCTGTAACGAGACTTAGATCTGCAGTCACGCTAGCAGTTTTGTGAGGCGGCACTTAAATGTGGTGACGCCTTGAGCTTAGCGCTATCATCGGTGTCCTTAACTCTCCTGATAATTATGCAAATATGCTAATTTTAGACCTGCAGTGCTTTTGTGGTCACTTGGTGGCAAGTTGTGAACCCATCCTTGGTATCTCATTGTATTTTAAGGTGCAACTGTGAATATGAGAAACATTAGAAACGCATTTCTGCACCAACTCTGTCATTGATTAGCAGTTAGCTTTGGCCAACCGGTGATACAGGTCCAATATTTACTCTGTTTTAGCTCAGATTTTGGTCTCTTCCAACATCTGAGGGAAATATTTGTGTCCTTAGCTGCTAAATGATCCCCTGTTGTCACCACCTATTGCTAATTGTGTCTAAATGATGCTGCAAGTGGGGCTCAAAATATATTATACACACAAACAGAAAGTGTTATTAATAAGACAATATATTAGCAAAACAGTGTTATATTAGATCAGACATGTGAAGGCATCATATCTAGATTTCTCTTCTAATTTATTTGTGTACATAAAACAAAGAAAGTGTCAATGCATCAGATATAACACAACATGGATTTCCTTCTATTGTTCCCTTTTAAACTGATACAAATTGATACACCAATATTTGTATGGATATAATTACACTGTTTTCTTGGTGTAAATGAAAAACAGTTCAAGCTAATTTCAACAAGCAATGTAAAATATAACATTCTCCCATTGTTAATGATTTTGTCTCATTTTACTTATATTTGACTTCAAAGATTGTGCAGACTGACAGGTATTTCCTGTTGCAAGTTGAATGCTTTTTATACAGCATCATCTGTGCAAGAATATGTGAGTCAATAATGTATGTCCAGTTAACCTTGTTAGGCAGTCAGATGAGAAGCTCCAAATTGAAGCTGCAGCCATGTTGATGTGTGAAAACTGCAGGCCATGTTTTCAATTTCCCACCATATATTAAAAAGCCGCCACAGGTGACAGGAGATGGGGATGGAGATGTGTAAACGACTTCAGATGGTAAAGATCAGGAGCTGGAGTTTAATTGAAGATGCTGAGGCTTCCTTACCTCCAGGCCTCC
Source organism: Limanda limanda (assembly GCF_963576545.1). Taxonomy (NCBI): domain Eukaryota; kingdom Metazoa; phylum Chordata; class Actinopteri; order Pleuronectiformes; family Pleuronectidae; genus Limanda; species Limanda limanda. The sequence continues at coordinate 30,149,595 of NC_083637.1, read as the reverse complement.
CATCAGCACATGTAGTGTTTTGGATTATGTAAACAACCATAACCACATATATCACATTTTGGTCAGATCCGTCCATGGTACCGTTTTAAGTTTCTACTCCTCAAGTTAAAAACATCTTTACATTTCCATTCTACCACAAGTGTTCATCATTGCTGGCTTCTAATGAAATATCTAGACAACTACAAAGCTGTGAATGCTCCATGTTTGTTCAAGAAATGCTTCTGCCTCTTGACAAGTGACCCTGGGGTGGTGCTGCACCTGAAGCTTACATTTAGACCTATAATCTTGTTTGAGTCCTGCACCATGCCAATATTACTGAAGTGCACTGTTTGCATCCCCCTCAGGACAGTGAAACAGGATAGAGTCGGTAGAGCAAAGGTTCAGCTGCATGAACATGGTAGTGGTTACTTAATGTATTGCCAGCAAGCACATCATTATTGAATCATTGCTGGGCTGTACACAGAAGGACACTGCTTTTCAAACCATGCCTCCACAACAATGGCTCTCACATGAGTTATCCTGGCTCAAAGTGATGCCATTCACGAATGGCGGTCCTGTCTGGCCAGGCCAGCCAATCCATAGTGGCATCTTGCAGTCAAGGTTTACAGGCCATGCAGTTGGGTCAACCACAGATGATGTACTGACCCGATTTATCATAACATCAATATCCTTTAGAGATCCTAGGTTGCATTTGGCATCTTTAACTTTGTGTGATTTGGAAGAACTGAGGATTTAAGCATAATTGGTAGATTACAAGAAAACCTAAGTGAGAATGAAGTGTATTTGCATAGCCACCAATCTTGGTAATGTTCATTAGAGTCTTACTTTTACGTCCTAAAGCAACAGCCTTGCCGGAGACGCAACATTTAACATTTTTGCTACTGACAACAATTTAGCACCAGTTCTACATATATCAGGCCCTTTTTCCCCTGTCTGGTTCTTGGACATGCATTTTCCAATGGTTTGGTGTATCATTACATTTGACTCAATAAAGTGGTATCTAGCTATTCATATAGTGTAGTTAGGCTTTCATGTGCCAACACTTAGAGATCTGTTTCTGAAATGTACACCTCCACCTCAGTGTAGTGAAGGTGAACAGTGCTTTATTTTGAGAAACGGGAGTTTGAAGGTTAGTTATGATGGTTTCTTTGTTTAAAACTCTCGCCTCTTGAACAATTGATTACCCTCAATTAACATTTACAACTACTTCAGTTAATATGTTTGTGAAAATTATACCTGCCCTCATGATCCCTATTATTGGTTTATTACCTCTGTTTTATTCTATTGTTGTGCCGTGCATGCTTTAAACTTTGCAAATACAATAAAACTGTATGTTCTGTAATAATTATGGAAAAGACTAAATTGTCAATGAGTGTTTTGCTGCTTTTCATTCTCAGCGCGTCACCAGTCTCTCATTAATCAACTAATCAAACAACAGAGAAAGCATGGCGACCGCAAACAAACGGTTATGTGGATTGACGGACGCTCTAGCAAACACAAAACTCATGTGTTGCTTCATTTTGTTTCCCAGCTCCTCATTATTGCTGTCGCTCAAGCCTGCTACACGAACTGAATATAGGTCACTTGCTGGTTAGTGAGGAAACACTCCCATTATTTTTCCTAAATACATGAAAAACAAGGGCTCATACAACAAAGGCTGTGATGCATTACTTTTGTTGTTGAGGAGAAAAACATATTTTCTCATCTGATGCCTCGCATGCCAATCAGCAACATCGTTGAAACCAGTTACCGGTTTTAACTTCGTGTCTTCTTGGTGTATTCTTTCTCATGGGCAAAGCTTTGAGATGGGTTTTTTTCTTACATCTCGATCTCCTTAGATATTCATCATCAAAGAAAAAGAAAAACTGTCATCTTGCCTCCTGTATTGCCAATAAAACAGTTTGTTATCACCTCAAGACGGAGCTTTCACATGTTTACTGCCACTTTTATTGCAGCTCCCTCCGAGAGGAGAAAAAGATAAATGCGGAAAATCTCTACGATGATATATGAATCGATGGGTGGAACATAAGTACCTGCTGCTGCCGCATATGATAGTGGTGTGAAATTAAAAAGATCCTGAATGTTGTTGATAGTATGTTGTATGTTCATGTGTGGGTGTTTTAATTGTGCTTCTTACTTTATGATAACGGTTTGCAGAACAGTTTGTGTAATAATAGTTTGAACTTCACGACGAAGTCCTCCTGTCTGAACTTATCAACAGTGACTTTTGTTCTCACACTCACAGGAAATTGTAATTATCTCTGCAGCGCACCAAATTACCTGAAACAAGACTCTACGGCGCTGCGAGTTAGTAATTACTGACAATATATGACATAAATCAGCAGGTGCGCAGTAACACACCATACATCACTGAGCAGACTGGCTTTTGCTCCGGCTAACACCTTGTTCGTTTAACTCCATCAGCAGGCGGTACCTGAAGAGGCAACACTGATGATGATTACATATCAGGATTCATTTGTGATGAGAACCATAAAACCAAAATGAGAACATGTTCTACAAGTTAGAAAATGCCCCCATTACTTTTAGTGTTGAGAACATTCGGTAAATCTCTGAAGTGACACGATCAACAGATACCACTGTTGACATTTGCTCTGATCCATTCCAAATATAGATCCTCACAAATTCTCCAGATCTTGTCTCATAATGATCAGATTCATTATTGTTCGTGAGTGGTTGTTTCTCCAAGTGGTTGTTGTTTGTAGAGCCGGAGGAGGACCGCCAGGAGCCAAATTATCAAGCCTCTTAATGATAATGAAACAAAAAGTCTGGAGGCTAAAAGCACAGTAGTGCATTCAGCTCCACGTGCAACATTCAGTTATTAATTGATACTCATCCTCAATAAGTTCTCATTAGTTTTCACCAGATAATTTTTGCAGCCTTTGTGTTGGCACAGATGATTTTTCCAGATATTTTTTCCGTCATAGATGAAGAATGCATTCGGAGATTGTCCAAGTCAGAGGCGTTCACAACAACAGGAACATCAACACAGTGTTTCAGGTGAGGAGTGGAGCTGCATGCAAGAGGCAGGACCTTACGTATTCACTCTCTGTGTAGATCACACCTTTACAGCACTTTGACACTGGCGTCCTCCTGTATCACCAAAAGCTCTCGACTCAAGTTGTCTTCCAAGTGTTTGGCTCCTTACAGCTCCTTGGATCATCCTCACCTGGTCCCTGCCTTCTCTTCCTGCCTGTCCCGGCTGTTCTTGCAAGTTCGACCTGTTTAGATACTGCACCTGCTCCCCTTTGTCCTCTGCCAGATTGTCCTTGCATCTCCTTGTGTGTGCATTACTTCCCTGTGTTCTCCCCGTGTGGTTCCCAAGGTTTGTGACTTTGATCTGTCATCTGGGTTTTTTCTCCCCTGCTCCCTGCCTACTTTGATTGTCTGTCTCTTTTCTAGGCAACCGTTTACATGCAAAGCACCAAACCGCTGATTTTGTTGGTTAACCCTGTTTGATGTCGTATTGGTTACCAGACTAGTAAACAAGTAGGCCGCGCAGTAACTCACTGCCCTCTGCCATCTTTTCAATGATATCATCTTTGTTAAGTGCCATAAGAATTTCCTTCTCTGTTGCCAAAGCCAAAACAGTGAAAATAGGATATTTTAATAACTCTTCTTGGTTTAAAAAGGTGGCAGAGAGGACTTTAGAAGTTATTTTGGGCTTCAGTTATCATTTTACCTAATGTATTTTGCAATGATCTATGGATACAGATCCGCTCTCTCAAGTGTTCAGGCTTCTTGGCTTCAACCTGTCCGACATTCCCTTACAAAAACATGATGTATGTTAAGTTATTTGTGTCGGACTGACCACGTGTCCATACATGGACTCCTTTCTCTCGACCAATCGATTGACCGGACAACCGCTTGCATGGTATGTGATCAGAGACTTTTCATCACTTTGAAGTTCTTGGCTTCCAGAAATGCGATATATAAAAAATACGTTACCTTTGTTCTACGAGACGCTTGACTGAGTTAACTGTGATAAGAAGAAACTAAATAAAGACAATAAAATAAATTGTATACAATATATTCTACTTTAACCCTTCAGTGTTTTGTGGCTGCATTTATCAGATCCATTTCCAGCACAGGACAGTCACACATGGAGAGGAGACACAGACACTGACTGGTACAAAGAGACAGACATGGTGAGAGCCAAAGAGCTGAGCGGTGCTGCCACCAGGTTATGTTGCAGAGCGATTTATGCCTAAAAGAGGAAATTTATGTGCAGTGTTTAAAGTTTGTGACATATTCAACAGATAGACATTGAAATATATAAAAGCTAATGTTCACTGTCTATTTTGTTGTCAACCGCATAAGAAACTCTGTGAAAACAGGCACAGCCTCTAGAAGAGCAGCATCTCAGATACGCGGTATACACAGGCAGTGTGGCTGCTCAAAACTAAGAACATGGGCACAGACAAAAGCAAATGTTCTGCCATCCACACGCAACCGGTGTGATATTGGATTTCAAGTTAAAAGCTGAGCAGCTGCATTTTGAACAGTTTGGAGACAGCTCAAAAAAGTTTAATTTAGACAGGTAGAAAGAATTCACATTAATCTAAATTAGAAAAAGGATGAGCGATCATCTTCATGTCAACATTGGTCACCTCAGATTTTGATTTAGCAATGTCCCTCAACTGGGAAAAAAATATGTACCCATAAATGTGATGATGATCAAAAGACAGATTGGTCAAAGACGACATCATATACCACTATGATGTAGGGCTGTACTGTGCAAACTATATGTCACATGTGCTACAATATAAACTGAGTGATAAACACATTAACTGCTGAAGTACCTGTGTGATACAGTCTTATGTGTGTGTGTTTGAAACACAGACACGTATGTGTCCGGACTGTGATAAGAGGGTTTGTGTACTTACATCTATGTATGGTCAATTAATGATGCACTGCTATTCTACCTTGTTGTTACAGTCTGTCCAAACATAAAACACAAAATCCCCAAATTCCTATCGACAATCCTTTTTTTGTCAGTGCATTGGGCGAGCTAGCACATCAAGAGATGCTATAACTTGATACATTTACTTAAATGAAGGAATTAGGGATGGGCATTCGATTAAATTGTCTTAATCGATAGTCAGGAGAGTTAATGAAAATTTTTCGATTAATCAGTAATATTTTTATATTAAAATTCACTATCTATAGGCTGTTAAAATGCAATGAAAATAGAAAAAAAACAGCGTGTTTCCTCATTGAGATCTTTATTACAAGATGAACAACTCTTGTGGCAGTTAAACGGGATGCGTTCAATGGTTACACTTGAAAATATGCGCTGCTGTACACTTCAGCCCCGCTGAGAGCTAGCTCGATCTGACAGTTCTCGACCTCTCAGTCCGGTGGTTGTCACGTCCTCACTCCCAGAACCCCTCCACCAGACCCGGCTTTGTCCGGGTCTGAAGGCGCTAGCTTTGGAGCTAGCCTCCGCTAGCTCCGGCGGCTAGCTGCGGAGCTCGGCTTCAGGTCCGCACACGGACCCTCAGTCTACGGGGAAGGGAACCCGTACAGACCCGGGTCTAGGTGAGGGGTTCCGGGATTGGTGACGTGACAACAAACGGACTGAGAGGTCGAGAACCGTCAAATCCATCTAGCTCTCAGCGGCTAGCTCGGGGTCTTTCAGCGGGGCTAGTAGAGTATAGCTCCGGGATGCTTCCTACAGCTGATAACATCGTCACTGTGCTGCTTTCAGGTAACTCGGATATCCCGACCTCCTGCTTGAAGAAGAGCAGTGGACTCCTCATGCGCTCATGGAGACGTATAGCTTCGCAGTGTTGGCAGTGAACGCAACATAATTTCGTCGATGACAAAATAATTTCATCGAAGAAATTCTTAATGATCAATTAATCGATCGTCGATTAATTATGCCCATCCCTAGAAGGAATATTAAGCTGTTTTGTCCGGTAGTAAATCAAACCCCAAAACCCAACAGCCCTATACGAGAAAAACAACCTTTTGGACACGCCAACACACAAAACCACATATACACAGAGCTCCCCCTGTTCATATTTTGTTGTCTTTTAAGTGATTTACACACTTTTTTTTAAATCAAATATAAAATATGTGTATATTAATGATGAAATGAGTTTAAAGATAATTGAATTGATGACTTGAATATATTGACGTTTTAATACAGTTCGAATGTCCCTGTATCAAAGACAATGTGTATCTGACAACATTACCTAAGGTTTGGTATTTTTGTTGTAATGAATCATTTCCTTGTCACATACTTGTTAAAGTGGACTATATCATGATTATTTTTTTTATCAAAACTACCAACCTCAGTAACACCAGGGCTATCTGTGAAAAGGTTAACATACATTCCTGTAATGGATCATCTTTAGAATGTACATGCCACATAAAGTCCATGTAGGAATGAGCAGGAATCACCACTTTCATCTTAATCCTTTTTTGTTTGAATGCATTTAATAATGCGGGGCTCCAATCCACTTCTTGGGTGGATACAATGTCAAACCACAAACACCTGTATCTGTTTCCCTCTTAACTTCTTGGCAGTTAATACACCTTTGTGATTTGAAATGCAAATATGAGAATGACACTTCCCCGGCATCTCTGGGTGCCAACTCGATCCATCTCCGATTGGCAGAAGTAACAGGTAATCATTAGAGGTGTCATCCAAACTCTGTGATTTAAAGACCCAACTTCATTTTCTTGAGGGTCAGTTGTCATTGAATCATGGCAACAGCTCGGCACTTTAAAACAGAGAGTTATTCAGTCCACGGCATGAGCACTCCTCTCAAATACACTCATTTAAAGCAGGGCCATCATTTCAATTTAATAGTACCCTACTAATAATATCATATATTATGGGAAAATCATTATCAAATGGTCGTATATCAAACTTAAACATAATGCATGAATGAAGTAAGTTAAGATCATTCAAAGTGTGTTGCATCAGGCAAAGGAATGCAACAGAGCATCATTTCAAAACAAGTGCAGATATAAACTGAATGAAAATAAAAGCATTTATACTACTATTTTTCTGTAATAATGGTTATAGTGGCTATAAGAATGATTTAGTTATCGCAACATTAGCATTTACCACTGTGAACTCACCAATCTAGCACGTGCAGCTTCAAACTTTTTCTCCCACTCACTTTTTCCTTCCTTTCCTTCTGTGTCAAGCAATGCAAAGCAAAGTCAATGTTACATCTCAATACACTACCATGCATGTTATCCAGCCAGCCCTTGTGTGGCTGACCTTTCTCATCACCTTCCGAGAGCCTCCAGTCTGTACTGGGACCTCTTAAATTGCAAAAGCAACAATGGCTGGAGCTCTTGGAGATCAGCCAACACACCACCACCTGCTCCTGGCCAGAAACCACGGCCAGCAGCAGAGAAAACTTAGAGACAAGCTAGTGATACGAGTAGCCTACACTTAATAAAAGGGGAATTTGCTCTGGAACAAATCAATTTTCATATATATAATTTTGAAAAGATGAATTTGTATTTGATAGAATGAGCCATGACAGCGGGCTGCTCATGCTGTGTGCTTGTTTCATAATGGCTAAATCTATTCCTGGAGACAACTGTAACACACTCTACCAAGTCCATAAAATGTCGTAAAATGGTCTAAAGTAATTGACACTCTTCATTTTAAATGTGCAATATGTTTTCAGAGTGGTGTCATGGTTCAGATTTCACACTTACAGCTCTAGCCTCTCAGTGCCATCAATATATTGACTCACTTTTTGTTACAGTTCCAAATTAGACAATATATATTTTCGCTTTTTATGACATTGTGGTGATTTTTCTGGGTCCCTTATCCTCAGCAATTCTTATTCTTATCCTTTTACTGGTGGTCATGACCAAGGCATATATTAAAAGGTTTAATCAAAGATTTTCCTGAAAAAATACAAAAAAGCATATTAAGCTAAAACAAATTAGCAACATTAGCTGACGGAGAGGCCCTGAGATACAAAAACGTTTTATTTAACACAAGTCCATGTCCCGGATAAGCTACAGGCCATCATAGTCCTGGTAGAATGTTTTGTTGTAAATGGGGATTTCATTACCACATAAATTGATCCGTTTTGTTCCTCCGTAGAAGGCTGCTCTCATGTTTTCCATATATCTACACTCCTCTCTACCATCTGGTAGGCTAAAATTATAAATGACAACCTGTTCCTATGATGGTATGTTCTCTATATGCTGGTATGTTCTCTATATGCTTCCCTGATAAGCGAAGTCTTTTATTAACTGACTCTTCTTGCGTATTTGCCTCATATCATTACAGTTCCTACTCAGTGCAACTTTCATATCCTCTGTAGCAAATACATTAACCTGAATAACATGAAAAAGACAGACCATTATAAATGATATACCAAATGAAGGTGAGAGTACCCTTTTGTGGAAACTATGTGAAAGTTGTCTCAAAGCAACTTATAAAAACAGACTCCCTGCAGAGCCTGGTGTAACTGAGTGCCAGAATGTCAATCAGGGACTGAATTACTGACATTTTGCTCAGTGTGGTGTCTGTGCTGCCGGATCTGAGGAGTATAGGAATCCATCACTTAGGGTTTATTTCAGGGAGGTTGCAGATGGTGTATACAAGTTTATAAGTTAAAAATGACACAGTTGGTTGGTTCTGTGTTGATCAAGTAGGCTGCTTCCACAAACACAGATCTGGAGGATGTGCGGTCTGTCCCTACTGAAGTGTGAGCATCTAATGCAGAGTGATGCGCAGGCTATATATTAGTGATGTCCAAAAGTTTGAGACCATAGTCTAAATCTGACTGCTCTCTGAATTTTGGACTCTCTTGTTTTTCTATTGGATATGTGTTACTTTTAATGCCGACGTTCTTTCCCCCTGGCATTTAGTAGCACTGTTGGAGCTGCTGTTAGAAAGAACGGGTCACAACATGGACACTGCAATCAGCCTAGCAACCATCAAACCAAGAAACCATCGTAAAATCCTAGTTTGAGCTATAAACTCTGATCTCAGTGCGATGTTTGAGGCAGACTCAAAGACCTGATTGTATTAGTTAGTGCAGGGCCTCTTCTAATCATACCTGTTGGGAATGAGCCGTTTGCTTGGTCTGTGGTTAAGCTGGCTGCAGCTTTCTCTCTGAAACTATGAAGGTGCCCTGCAGTAACTGACCTGCAGCAAGTAAAGAGCAGCAGACTCAGTCCACAAACCCCTGAAGCCACGACTACACTGCTGCACAAAGAGCTGTTCACCTGTTTATTCAAAGTTCAGTGAAGCTTGTCTCAGTGTCCTGAACCTGAACTGGAGAATCAGTTGTCTTTGCCACTGTTGTGAATGAGCCCTTTGTTGTGAATGCAGTGTCATTATCGACAAGGTCCCCTTTTCGTGAATTAATCCCAGCTGCTACTGCCACAGAGCCCAGCCCGTCCCTTTGTTCAGCGTTTCAACAATACACACGCCACACTCGTGCAGGCATGAATGGTTTTTGAGATATCTGAGCTGACAGACAGAAAACGGCTCCTGTAATTTTAAATATATAAGAAGGCAATATCTGTTACTTGATGATCTGAGGGGGGGGGGGGCATTTTGGTTTTGAACCTTATCAAACCCTGCACTGCTGGACCATCCAAGTATTTATTGGAAGTGTCAGTCTCTTTAGCAGCCCTCTTGGTGCGCCTGTCTTTCAGAGTTATAACCTCAATCTCTTTAGTAAGCAATTATAATAAATATATTCGTAGAGTAGTCAAAGTCGAATTGAGGTTGTAATTTTGCACACTGTACTGGAGATTGTGGTGTGTATTTGTTTGTATTATCTTCTGTGGGTGGACGTTTCCAGTGGCTGCAAATTAACTGAGAACTGAACCGGCGTTGCTTGGAGATGTGCTATCAACTTCCATGGTGCTCCTCTGACCAGTGTGTCGTAGTGGATGTACATCCTCACAACAAGCCATTCAAGTTGCTGTTTCATGTCTTTTCTCAGCAAGCCCACTCATTCTGTATTTACTGTGATTTCAGCCACATCATTACAACATCCAGAAGTTTGTGTTCAAATCTAGAAGTGGAAACTAGGAAGCTGTACAGTCAGAGCTTTAATGCATCATAACATGAGGGGTAATATATATTTTCTTTCTTTCCTCAGTAAATGACCATCAGGCAACATTAACAAGTTGCATTTTAACTTTAAAAACCCACCAGTTACCCAGTAAGTTTAATCACTGCACAGATACTTAGTATAAGGGATCATACAAAGTAGCCAGCCAGCAGTGTGACCACTGGATGAGAAGTGACATGACAAACTTCCATTCACACTGATGTCACATCAATCAAATGAACAAAGTATTTATATACTCCATCATACCAATTTATCCAAGACTTTGAATGAAATTCAATTGGCATCTTTTAAGTAATTACAGTAGTGACCCCATGAGTCAAATCAAAAGCTACCTGTTCCAAAATGGTGAGTTTGACATTGGAAACAGACATTTTCACAACCTGGATATTGTATTGTCTTTGTCAGTAACTTATTATCCCTTAAAGACACATTTGGTTACAGCTTATGAACGCTTTGTAAATTTTGACTCAAGTTTAATATAATGTTACATTATTTTTTATGTCAAAGTTGTCTGAGCCAATTTTTCAACAGTGATAAAAAAAGCCACATTTATCAAGTCGCAGAAAAATGATTTATAGCTGGTAATAGATCAAATGTCTTCTGATAAGCCACATAAATATTAATCAACAACCTTTTGTTGAAATTTGACAGTGGATCATCTTTACATTGTGATTATGAGGGGGGGGGGGGAACACGACTTTGCTTGTGCTGTGAGAACAAAAGAAAGGAGTGAAATTAAAGATTTGGAGTTCCATCCTCCAATGTGTTGATGATGAATGGGAGCTAGGTAGCTAAAGCTGAGGTCATCCATCATGAGCTATGGTGTTAATTAATGTTGTAGGAGGCGAGCCAACGAGGCCTGTTCCACATCAGCAAAAAAGAAAAGCTACTGTTTTTTTCTTAAGCTCTGCAGAATCACGGCAGACTAAACATGAGGTTCTTTGCAATGAGAGTCAGTCAGAGAAACATACATGAGAAGCATGGAACACACGGACTGACAGAAACACACGCCAACAGCTCTCTCACACACTCACACCTTCCAATGTATTCCTTGTCACTGTGGCTGAAAGCAAAGGCATTGCCTGCCATGTAATAGCTTCACCCATAAACCCCACCCTATCAGCCTGAGTTGTGTCTGGGTTTCATAATGAGTTCTCATTACACTATAATATGATTTATGTCCGCGGTCATTTTGAACTGTCTGCCACTGTAACTCATCATCCCAAAGGAAAACCCTGCAAATAAACCGGCATGTCATGATCGTAAGCATAAAGTGATTTTAATTCATTGATAGCGGCCTGCAGGAGAACGTCGGTCTAATGGCGGGAGCACTGGGCCATTTCCCCATCACCTGAGGGTTGTATTGGCTGGTGCCGGAACCAGTCAACTTGATCAGTGAGGTTATAACAAGCAGCGATGAGGACTTGATGGAACTCTGGCGTGTATGTGATGAATACTTCGCTGAACTGGTGCGTCTCTCAGCGGGTGTCCACGCCGCTGCTGCTGCCTGCCTCGTCTTTCTACACTGAGTTTGCCTTTTACAACTTGATGACTAACAATATTAATAATATTCATTGTTGATACAAAGTTGGAAAAGAAAAGAGTTGTAATCAGGAAGCAGTTTCAAGATTTTTGAGAGATCTGAAAGACATTTAAAAGAAAGAGCGAAAAAGTGACTGCACCTTCCTGTATCGCTATTCTATTGACAATTTGGGTTATTGGGTATATTGATGTAATGATTATTGATAATATATGCTTTGACTCTGCACATAATCTCCACTTTAACCTGTTATAACATATAATTGCTAAAATGGTTAAAAAATCATACATATATTGGTCATAATTCTTTTCATATATTTTTGTCAGTCACATATTTTAAGATTGTGTAACCTGGATCCACGCACAGTAAAATGTTGGCCGAATTAACTAGTCTGGTATCTATTACATCAACAAGCAGGATAAGTCACTAAATTAGCAGTGTGATTGTTAGATCCTGGCCTGAACTATTGTTACCATTGAATGGCAACCATACAATTGGGATAAGTGAAGTTTCATGTGCATGAAAAAGCAGTGAGATCTCAACTATTTGTATTTCTTTGGGAACAAAGAGGGTAGGCTTGTAAGAAAAAACAATTATTAGTGTGATGGTGCAACCTTCAGCATAGACTGTGGAGCTGTGTTGCATTTTTTTTTTTGAAATCTTACTGAGTTACTGTCCCTATAAATTATTCTGGCTGTTTACTTGATATTACATTTAAAGGAATGGAGAGTGTGGGGGTATGCTTATTTACTTTCTTGCCAAGACTTATATATGATTGATATCACTTTCATTATTGTGCATTCACTGGCTGGAGCCATCTCTGCAGTCAGCTGAGCATTGTATTGTAAGAATAAGATAGGTCTGCACAAAAATAACAAAACTCTCTATGTATATACATCTAAAGCCCATTTATTCACACATTTTGTTATTTGTTTAAGTTGGACAAAAAACAAAATAACAGTTGTTCCTCTTCTGGGGGTTGTGTGATGGACTACAGTTAGTCAGTAAGCTGAGATATCCTCCTGATCACTGCTGCCTGTATATCTTATAATGTCAGACAGTGGAATCTTCTAATCTTACTTTTCATACAAAGTGAATAACCACGTCTCCCATTCCGGTTTAGTACTCCTTTAAAACAAGTATTTCCACAAGTTTTACATTCACGTCATTACATTATTGTTGCAATAAAATGTCAGCCAGACTGTCTAACATACAACTTATCGAACACTAGTTGTTGTTAGAAATATGAACTAGATATTATCAGTATTACTAATCTATTTACTCTATTTTTACTAAGAATAGAGGGTCATTGACATTTTCCTACTACTTGAAAACAGAATTTTTTTGACATATACTGTCGACACTTCCCAAAAAGTTAGATGGGTGGGATGTCTGATTAGCTTAGCTTAGTTTGGCATAATGACTCAAACCAGGGCGGAAAAGCTAGCTAATTAAGAAATATCTTGTTTTTGCATGACCAAAGTGTAAAAACAACAATTTATGGGTTTTTGATTGTATATTTATATATAATTTGTGGCTGGATGCAGTATATTTCTTAAGCACAGTGTGTTTAATCTTCTCATATAACTCTTGTCAATATGTTATTTTTCTATTATTACCTGACAAAAGGTCCATGACTGATATAACTTTGCAGGCTGTAAGTAGTATTCCGATTTTTCTCTACGTGAGTTGCACTAGCTTCATATCTGTCTAACGAGTGTGCATTTGCCTGCACATAGTTTGCCTCGGATCCTCTGAAAACAGGCGGCTGATAAAGGAGCAATGTATTTGCTTTCGGGTTCACTTGGGAAAAGGGCGGAGTGCAGCTTTGAATCTTTAAAATGTTTCGCACAATAGTTGACATGGATGTTTTCTGCAGTGAAGAGGGCAGGGAGAAAAAAAGCAGTCTGTCAGTGTGATAGGTTAAATGTCAGTGTATCAAGAGAAACGCAAGGATGTGTCTTAAAGTCCAAACCTTGTGATTGGTCATGAGTGGACACAAAAGGCCATGTTGCCAGAGCACTGATAAAAACAAACAGGTCAATGACGTTCATCTTGACATATCTGAAGCGTAAGACACAATAGGTTGTGTCTAAAGGTTATGCAATTCACAAACTGCAGCACGGCACTGCTGCAAGGAAAACAACGCTGGAAATAGATGCCCTGTCCACTTTAATGAATTCCATTTAACACAACAATACAACAAAAAGTTCTTGTCTCTCAACAAACTTCAGCTTTATTACAGTTCATTAGTCACCACAAATTCAACTTGCATGCCCTTTAGGTGAACAAGAAGCCTGCGTCTGTGAGACAACAGTGACAAATGACGGTGCAAATGACTTAATAAATGTCCGCACCCTCTCTTTGGATTTTTTGTTGAGTCACTAAATGCACCCTGCCTCCTCTGTTCTGATCCTAAACAATACATCCTCCTGTCTTGGTCGGATTTCACCCTCATTATTCATTTACAATCACCCATGCTCTGCTGGTAGACTCTTTCCGTACATCTATCTCTGAACAAACCAGAGTCAAAGTCAGCACTGGGGACACATATCAAGAAGGCAAATTATCAGCTGCCATCATCTCTCCGAGGGCATTATAAATATGGCATTTATCTCAGAAGCGATGCTCAAACCTCACTTTAATATATTCTCATTTGACAGCAGGCAAAGTGATAAATCTCTCCTTGGACCGTTTTAGACGAGGTAACTACAAGTTGGAGAAGCAACAACCAGAAATGAATAATTCATGCAGTGACAAAATGGTGCACCAATTACCCAGCACATTTATAGCACAGTTGTATCCCGTCTTCTTAGCAGTTAAACGTGGGCATGACTGGGGAGATGGATGTAAGATCAAAGTTTTGGGGATTCTGCGTCATCAGGGGTTTCATTTCTCACACACTATCAATATAATGTTTGTAACACACTGTGGCACTTTGCAGTAAAGCAATGCACTGCACATTTCACAGGCAGCTGTGGGTGGATAGGATTATCATCAGAGCTTTGCATTGAGATAGTCTGAGCAGACTTTAACACTGACCAGCAGAAACTACATCAGGAAATTGCAGAAAGTATACATATACATGTTCTCATTGCCTTTGGAAACCTATGGAAACAGTACAAAGAGACTACAGCTAGCAGCTCTGAGGTTGTTCTGAGTTACAGCAGCACTTAACCACTTGCTATTGTCAGCGCAACATGGTCTTAATGATAATTCCAATATAAAAAATGCTTGGTATGCAAATATGTGTCACTGGTATTAAAAACAAATTACAGCTCAGGCTGTTTGGATATTTTTTAAAAACAAGATAAATAAGTTAGGTTTATGACTTGACTCATTCCCTTCAGTAACTCATGAGAGGATAAGGGAAAACTACCCAGCGTTAGTTGCCTCTGAAATGTAAGGAATTAACCACTTCAGTTATGCATGACATAATGTGAAACAACAGCACAATCACAGTATCTCACTTGGTATAAACCCTGAGTTAACCCAGGGAATCCACATACACAAAGGCAAACAACTTGTGTCGAATCACAGGGACCACGCCCTTGCAGATCTTCCACTCCTGGGCAAATCCTCCACGATGACCAGTGAAGCTCTTCCTGAACACAGTCTCCACTACCTGGAAAACAAGGGATGAGCACTGTGTATAGTTCACCAAACAGTGGACCAGTTATCTGCAGTGCACAGTCCCAATCTCACACAGGCCCCAGGACATGAGTTAACCAACAACTGTACAGCTCACAGTAACACGTCCACACTGAACACTGTCATCAAACCCAATTACCGAATGGAATGATGGCTTTTCTGCAGTCTGCTCCTGTTTGCCAGATCTGGGCTACAAGTAAGCTCTTCTCCATTTTGACTCTCCTTCCACTTCCACTTCTCTAGTGGGTTTTCCAAGAGGTCAATGGGAGATCAGTCCCTTCTTATTCAAATAATTACATTGACAGAGACATTTATTTTAGCAATAATCCCCAATAATCCCCATTAGTGTGTGCCCCATAAAAAATGATGTCGTATAAATCAGGGAATTACATTAGACTTATCGTTCTAACGTGAGAGAATAAAACGGTCCCCAATGACAAAGATTTACTCACATCACTATAATTGTCCACTCTAATCTTTTATTTTGTATATTTGTGCAACATGGAGGCACCTGCCCATCAAAACATTTTTAACTGACTCAATGACCAATGAAAACATTATTTTGCATTATACTATATGAATTAGATTGTTTATAAAATGATTAAAGTTGATTAAAAAATGAGTTACAAAACTTTGATATTATATTATCTTTCTGAAAAGAGATGCCCCTTCTGCTATGAAGCATTGTCAATAATTACACCCGAATTAAATTTGATGTTGCATGCTGAAAAGATTGAGACAGAAAGTTCCTTGCACAAAGAACTCAGGAGATTGTTTTATAATGAGACGACCGCTTCCTATGGTAGCTATTTTATTTTGATTCACTCAAGTATTTTCAGAAATTGATTGTGCAATCATAGTTTAGATCAAAAGGAAAAGTTTTACAATGATGTAAAATACTCCGACATGATTTTGGCCAGTAGCCCTGGGGCGGTGTAGAAGTTGCATAAAATTCCCCCTTCATGCATGTAGAATCCATATATGCATTACAGTTTTAGTTTGATTCATGAGCCAAGACTGCACTTACATGATGGTGACACAGTTTTCTGAGCAGTAGTTGCTGGTTTGATTTTTACTGAACCAGAACCCTTATTGGGCTCTTGTGGAGCTGCTCAGTGAAAAGCAGTGCTGATATCAATGCAACAAAGGGATGTAGGGCATAACTGGAAGAACAGAAACACCCCTGTATAGATAACGGCTTCAAAAATAGTGCAAATCATGAGTGACACTTGGCTGTATTTGTTGCTTTTGTATCTGTGCTTACAAAACCAGGCGAACCAAACCTTATAGTGCTCCAGACAGCAGAGATTAATCTCCTAAATTTAATATTTTCACCTGACAGCAGGGAAACAGATAGTTGCTGGAATGGCCTTATGGGTCCTTTGCAGGACATCTATAACAGTACTTGCTATTAATCTCCAGTGAAACCCTCTGAACTACCCAGTGGATGGCAGAGTTTCACTTCACACGTCTCGTCTTGACAGTGATTTCTTGGCTCCGTGATGGGTTGTTTGCAGAGAAGAATTGTATTCTACACGTCATGGTAGGCAATTTGCAACACTGTCATTGTTTACAAGTATATCTTTGCACAAAAACAATTACTGTGGTTTTTGTCATTCTTTTTCTGTTACTGGGCTAACAAAGGACAGTCATGAATATGTGCGCCTTCTCACTTCCTGACTTAATTGACTTGGATCGTTGCCCAGTCATTTTGCTCCTAAGATTCTCCCAATCATTTCCAACCCTGTTGCATTACGTATTGTAAAAGACTGGATGTGGATACAAATCCTGAAGCTTTGGTGTTGTGATGACATGATACAATGATCCTGAGATTATTCGTTA
Organism: Limanda limanda; assembly: GCF_963576545.1. Classification (NCBI taxonomy): domain Eukaryota; kingdom Metazoa; phylum Chordata; class Actinopteri; order Pleuronectiformes; family Pleuronectidae; genus Limanda; species Limanda limanda. The sequence goes on along the minus strand of NC_083637.1, from coordinate 30,132,465 downwards.
CTAGCACTAGCAGTAATTAAGGGATAATATTAGAGGCGGGAAATTATGGGAGAGGCGGTCGACTCCAGGGAGAAACAACAAAAAGACGAACCTGGATTGATCTGTCCAAAAAATCCAAGAGGATTCTCCTTACCCTGTCTAGTGCCCCTGAGCAAGGCACCTTACTCCCCCAACATCTGCTCCCCGGGCGCCGTACATGGCTGCCCACTGCTCTGTGTGTCCTGCACCAGATGGGTTAACTTAAAAGCAGAGGTTAAATTTCCCTCCTTGCATGAGTGTGCTTGTGCATGTCTGTGCATGTGTTTTGGACAAATAAATGTATCTTAATCTTAATGTTAATATTAAAGTTATAAGAGGGGAAGAGGAGGGACAATTTGGGGAAGGTTAAGTTTTGCATTGTTTGCTTTTGAGGGAGAGTTTTTCTCTCTCTCTCTCTCTCTCTCTCTCTCTCTCTCTCTCTCTCTCTCTCTCTCTCTCTCTCTCTCTCTCTCTCTCTCTCTCTCTCTCTCTCTCTCTCTCTCTCTCTCTCTCTCTCTCTCTCTCTCTCTCTCTCTCTCTCTCTCTCTCTCTCTCTCTCTCTCTCTCTCTCTCTCTCTCTCTCTCTCTCTCTCTCTCTCCTGCTACAGTTAAAGTATGTAAAGTTTGACCACACTATCGACACTGTTCACCTCCTAATGAACGATATTTATTTTATGGGTCAAAATGTTTCTTCATAGCTTCATTCAGCCCATCCTGACTCCGCTCCCTCGCCTTCTCTCTCTGTTGCTCTGACACATGCAGACACACTCCATCACACACACACACACACACACACACACACTCACACACACACACACACACACACACAAACATAGTATAAACACATCTGTAAACTCAGACTGGGAAAAATAACATAATTTGGTCTTCATGAAATCTAATGACGATGTGTATGTATGTGTGTGTGTGTGTGTGCAGCTAATACCTGCATGAACATATCGTCAATGATGGTTGTTAAGCTGAAGGTGGCCGATTGGAACATTTTTGTGTCTCTTCTAACCCTCATTGAAAGGCTACGGTGACTCAGATAAACACGCATGTGGCTGCAGTAGACACAAACCATCACTGGACAGTTGAAGACTGAAAGACGGAGCCTGGTCTGCTGAGGCTGCAGATGGAAAAGTCACAATGAGGAGACATAAACATGAATGTACAGGTGACAAATCCACAGAAATTATGTCATGCCAACATTGAGCAGAATTTCAAGTATAAAACACATTGTTGAATCTATGACATTAAAGAACAGAGTCTGTTTGAGAGCAATGGGAGGAAATGCCCTGTATTAGTATGGTGTTCCAAGTAGAGAATGTATAATGTTGGGTCAAGCTGCCAAGCACCTGCTCTTTACTCAGGTGACAGTGAAGTTAAAGACAATGGTACGATTCAGGGCTATAGCATGGTGCTGCGTGTCAAGGGGCCCAGCAACTTGATGACGACATAACGTGTTATTACTGTGGGGCCTAAAACATAATTTAACATGAATATTGGGCTTCCATCTTTTGCTGTGTGCAGATACTGTACCTCAACTGGATTCACTTGAAATTCCTATTTTCTTTCAGGTAGGTGTACAGACTGGCTTTTAGTATTTCCACTGGAAAACAATATGGAAGATATCAGTAAAGCTATAGTCAGCCAGCAAATTGAAACAAGGGCTACACAATAGTGTGATTGGTTCCAGCGGATCAACTGCAATGTCCTGAATTGCTGTGGTGTGGTACTGTCTTAAGTTTTACTCCACACAACTGTTTATGATATGTTCTTGGAGAAAAGGACTTTTGCCAATCAGTGGCTCCAGTCACTATTCTTTTGGAGTTGTGCTTTTGTCACTTCAGCTACCACAATTACATATTTTAATCACATTTAAAGAACTTTATTGATCTAAAAAATTGTCTTATCTATTTACTGGAGTCGCCACTACCAGAGGTCTTCATTCATTTTGATTCACTTTCAACCTTGCAAGAACTCCAGACAGCCCCAAAATCAATGAACAGATGCAATTTCCATGCATAGAGTAGCTGCCCCTGTAATTCTTTGCAGCATTCAATCCTCTATTGTGTTCCCCAATCCATTGTCTCATATAGTTAGCTAGAGTTTGCTGTCAATTCAACCCTTGTATGCGGGAAAGCAACAATGTGTTGAGCTGTGTCCTTATCATTATAAAAGATACAATCCCTCAGGATCTATACAGCTATTATTAGAGAACTTAATTGATATTAAATGTAGTTTTAATTATGTGTAAAATATTCCAGAGGGGTAAGTAAAATCTCTGCATATCACTAATGCTATGGGGTGAATTTGAATAAATGAGTCTTTCATGCCGTCAGTACTTTGTAAAACTCAGTCAAATGGGATTTATTCCACCTTGAAAATGCGAACAATACCAATGAATGAATTAATAAACAAAATTGGAGATTGGAGTCATGAAAGAGGTCGAGCAAACAGAACTCTATTTAAAAACTACTGGTAACACAAGAAGCCATCAAGTCAACTAACTGACTGTAGAAATGAGACACGAGGGAGATATAACCTCTGTACTGGCTGATCAGACTATTTGAAAACAAAAGGGGGAAACTTCACAGTCATTGAATAAAACCCAAGACAAAGAAACAACATTTCCCTCATACTGATGCAGCTCCTGGCCTGGTCTATTGCCTCTGTAGTAAAGCAGGCTCCACCTTTAGCCACCTCCTTTAGTTTAGTGAGATGCCCACGTGAAAAAATACATGTTCAAAGAATGAGAGGAAAATGTAAAACTATATTGAATATTATTGGATGTTTATGGACCAGAGAGTGGGGAGCAAATATATATGCTTTAAAACCCATTTAAACTGATGATCAGGTAGAACCTTGAATATAGATGTATATTGTATGATTCAGCACCAGCAACTTTATTTAAGAAGTTGGATACAATCCAAAATCAAGCAAAAATACAGTGCTGTGGGGCTTTAACTATGACCCTGCATGCAGCTTTGCTGGTTGAAATGGATTGAATGCCTTTGGACATCAGAACACCTCGAGCATTAACATATTGGAAAAATGTAAAGGAACAAAAGGGGAACCATCTGGCTCAGAATATTTTACAACCACGTAAAGAGAAGGGAACAGGACAGACAATGAGCTCCGGGTGGACAATAGAGAATAAGGTCATAGGAGTACCTGATAACATGTTAAGCCCCACTGTGCCTTTCTCTATTGTCCTTCTATGGACTCTAAGAAAGTGAGGGTTGATAGCAATATGTTAATTAGGAAAAGACAAAGGATCGTGACAAAATCAAGTCAGTAAAAGTCATTCAAAATGTATACAACTGCATGTAGAGCATCAGCGTTATCATTTGACAAGTATACGGAGTGACAAGCTGATCTACTTCCTTTACTTTGGAGAGAGGAACTAAAATCAAGCACGTGTTGATAGGACCTTAATTCAGCAGTGCATTACCAAGTATTTTGAAAATCCAGGCATATTCTTCAGGACAATCAAAAACATCAGTGGAGGTAATTAAGAGGGCAGTTCCTGGATTTCGGGACTTATTGGTGTTGAAGAAAATGAAATTGCGGATAACTATGACGTGAGATGAGAAATTAAGGAGATTAAATGTATAATAAAATCAGGAATTAGAAATGACAGGAAGAGTGGGACAGAAGGAATAAGGGCCAATATTATTCAAAGAAAGGTTGGAGAAATAAGAGAAAGCAATGGAAAATGAAAGTAGAACCTTATTTGAAGAATGAGATATGGTCATGCCAGCCTGAATAGTACTTGTGTACAATATTCAGTAACTATTCTCATCACACTCCAAATGAGAAGGTGGCAGGATCTGCATGGTGTTTATTTAGTCTTACTTGCCTACTGTAAAGCCGTTTATCAGTCCTGTCCTGCACCAAAATCCAGAGAATTGGTTATAATTACCCAGAGTTTGCCTTTCACACATGCACAACACAGTGGGAGGCTCTCTGCGCAGACGCATTCACAACAGCAACAAGTCCTCCATATTACTCAGGCGAGAGGTGGAGCAGCCAGGTGCAGGAAGTGACGTATTTCCTCTGCTGCAGAGAACACGTAGTATTCTTGACACACTCACTGCGGTTACATGTGTCCGAATGAAACCCGATTTCTGGCGTTGTCGGGTTTCAAGCGGAAATGGCTGTATCACCACTAGCTGTAATGAAAACAGCGCCACCTATCGTAGCGGAGTATGAAATGCTTTCGGACAAGACTCGGATTTCTCAGTGCCATGTACCCTGAGATAGAGCAGTTAACCCCCCATGGATAGAGAAACCGGGCTTCAGCCGAAATCGGGTTTATGCCATCATGTAAAGGTAGTGACTGACACCGGTGTCGGCTCCTATCACCACAAACTCCCTTGACATCTTCGCCGGTGAAGATGTCAACATTTTCAATGGGAGATATATATTTTTTTTAATTTAATTTTTGCGCCTGCGTTAGAAGCGTCATCAACCGCCCACCCCCACCTGCTCGCAGTGAATCCAGGATCCCCTGCTGTGCTCACACATTGAATTCTCTGGATATTATATCACTACTACCACTCTACCCCTCAGGCTGTGGCTGAGGGGTAGAGTGGTCGTCCTCCAACCTGAAGGTAGGGGTTTCGACCCCCAGTCTGAACCATCTGCATTTCTGATCTGTGCACAACCTGAGTTCCATGAGCACAGAGATGAGGTAAGTCCGACAGCGGCTCACTCATCAAATTGAATTTTGAGACTTTGGAGGCGGGGACAGTGCTTGATGCTCCCATTGTTCAATTGGTCACTGAATTCTCCAGTCCCCACCCTGTCTCTAAACTGCTAAACCCCATTCTTGGGGACAGATTCATGAAGAATATGTCGAGAGAATTACAGAGAAAAAAGGTGCATGGAGCCAGCCACTTCTATAATGCCTCGAACAGAAATGTGTGTGCCTGTCTGCTCCCTAGATACTATAATATGCACTAGCGTGTTGTTTTTACCTGTGCACATTTCGAGGCTGAACAAATTACATTGGAGTGTTGGTACACAAATGTTGTGCTGCAATAACTCTTATAGTGTATCATCAGGCTTTACATCATTCAATAGTTACTTTATTTGTATACAAATTGAAATAAACAAAAAGGGACTAATTTAATTTCCTGCATGTTTTTGTCTTCATATGGATGTAGTGTCTATCAGGTCTTGACATAGGGGGGCTCATTGCAGGGAAACTAAGGGAAAATAAAGTCCTTGTCTGGTTTGCATGCTGTGGATGTGTGTCCCTTCACTCAGGGCCACCTCGTCGACCCATCAGAGAAAACTGTCTGACTCAACCTGTGAATCACTGAACTGTGTGTGAGAAAGAATCCGGTCCACACAGATGGTGAGCCTCCCTGTTGATTTCACCTGCACAAAAACATCTGCTTCATCCCTCTGATCCTCCTTTTAGCCGGGTGTCACACACACACACACACACACACACGTATGCTCTTTCAAAGTGCACCATGTTACAAACTCGGCATTTAAATTAACAATAGCATATTAGTTTATTTTTTATTTTTATGTTATTCTTCAATTTAGTTCTGTATGAAATGGTTCGGTTGAATGCCTTTGGAGTAGTTCAGCTCTATAGCTATTGTTATATACTTAGATTAAACTTTTTGACTGTTATGGAAGGATCCCTCTTTATATTTGATTGATTCTCTTGGTCTACATGATATTATTTTTTATTGACCTTTGAAACCAAAGCATCTCTTCATAAATGTTATTAGCTATGAGGAAGGCAATGCTAGTGGGATAGCCCTTTGGTACAGACTGATACTGTATCTCTACAACTAGAGCGAAACAGTGACCACCCACTTAAGAAGGGCCCTGGTTCTGGCAGGAATTTCCCCGTTCATTTTCTCGATTAACTTTTCAGAAATCCTTGTAAAAAGTTTAAAGTCTCTGACCAGGCGTAACAGCTGCCAAATGACTCGTGACCAAAACAAATTTAATTCAGAGCAAAAAAAATTTGAAAGCAAAAAAAGGCGAAAGTACAAGACTATATACTGTACATAATTATTTGAGTGAAGGAAGTACACATACCATAAGCCACTAAGAATTATCTCTTTCCAAAGGCTTCCCATGTTTCTTCTTGAACTCAACCTTGATACAAACTACAAGTTATTGTTGCAATATATTGTAGTCTTTATCTTGTATGTATAAAGTGTTTCATATAGTGCACAGTAACGAAGTGTAGTTCCCCTGAATGATGCAGTCATTGCAGATCGTAACAGATCCTAGCCGGCATGATTTTCAATTTTGTGGTCAACATTTCCATGGTAACAGCAAGCTCCACCAATCAGAGATGTTGCTGACAATTGTGGCTGGTGTTGTACTTATCCTTGACTAAACTTGCTTTCTGCATTCAACATTGTCTAAAAATGTCGTAGATTTTGGTATATCTTGGAAGATTACTATATTATGGTTGATAATCAAAATCTCTATTAATAAAATGAACAGGATTTTTATCTATGCAGCCACATCACTCAGCTCACTTGGATAAACCTATAGTCGACAAACTGGTGCTGTAAACACATCTGCTGGTTTATTATTCCTTGATAAATACATAAGAATTTGGTGCTCAGCTGATTTTACTTAAATTTTCTTCTATAACCTTCATGAAATTGAGACAATTTTGCGAAGCTATTAGATGCATTGCAATCAATTAGATTCAGACTAGTATGAAATTATAAGAATATATTCTAACTTGATAGACCCCACAACCTTTCATCTAGTCTAAATTCAATTTTGGCCTATACTTTGTCTTCTGACCAATTACCTGCAAATCCGTTGACATTTCCGTCAATCTCAGACATATTTTATGCAAAATCTGAAAATTAATTGTTATTTCGAGGAATTTTTCAGGGAGCAGCTCAGTCTCCCAAAGAGCCCCAACTCTCTGCATGAATCTGCAGAAGCAAAGTCGACAAAAGCAAAACAGCTGCAGTGTGGTAGCTGTTGCATGTTTCTGTTAATGAGCTTTGAATCCGGCCCCTTTTGAAGTTGAAAAACATCTCTAGATGAAAGCAGTTATAAGCTTGGCATAATATGAGTTTCTGGGAATCCATGAGTAGCACAGTTTGAACAAGTGGAGCACAAGAATGGCTCATAATTCCACAGTAAGAAAGTAACAACAAAAAAAAAATCAATAAGTTATGGTACTGCAACAAAACAAGAACTCTATTGTCTTTTTCATATATTCATGGTATACTGTTGTATATATGAAAGCAAATGGTATACTGTTTTAACCCCATACAAGTTTGATTAACAACATTTGATCCAGACCAAGGCCAAATAAGCACTTGGGTGGGACCAGTGGCACAGCAGACCATGCCATGTCACTGTAGTTAATTTTACAATCAAACCACTTATGCTGCAATTTAATTAATGCTTTTTCATCCAACATATTTAAGTTCTGACAAACACAGTCTAGCTTGAGGAAGCCTTTTTAAATCTATTTTTCCTCATAATTATCATGACTTTGAAGATCTCAATAGAAAAAAAGTCCAACACCAATAATTAAAGCTTTACCCTAGTGTCCTGCTTTGTATTCATTTTGTCTTTTCAAAGATTTGTTGTTGTGGAAAAAAAGTTGTGAATTATTTAGGACAGGTAGCTATATTTTATAGTGTGGATGCATTGCTTGAGGGAGAATCCAGAAGCGATCGATTGGTGGACAACTTCCACCAACTTCTCTAACTCTTGCTGTACAAATGGGGTGTAAATGGTACCTGCTAAGAGAATGAGTCTGTGTCAGCAACATTGCTGCTCATTTCCTAAAATCACTTTTCCAAAGTAAATTGCAAAGGACAGCATTTAATCCCAGATTAATGATAGGCAGTACGATAAACAATAAATACCTTGACGATAATGTGAAAATGAATTCAAATCTGTCCAGGCCCATTATAATCTGACAACATTTTATGTAAATGTGCTCATTACACGATGTTAGTCATTTATTGGAGCTCACGAATCCCCAATGCGGCACAGCTAAGTAGATCCAGGCCAAAATGAGCCTTGAAAAAAGAGGCTTCATCTGCCAGCCCAAACTGTGAAGTCCAGCTGTCGGTGACCATGAGCAGTCACAACAACATCGAGGATCACAGAGCAGATTCCAGTTATTTTCTGTTCAATTGCAACTGTATTTAAAACGTCTGCTCTCATGTAAAAAAAAAATGCTGCAGTTAGCAAACACTACCCCGGAGTTTCTCAGTTACCAGAAGCTGTAGCTCTTCCTGCAGTGTTGTACTGCAGCTCACCTCCAGCTGTCGCACCTCCGAGCCAAGCCATGTTGTCTCCTGGGAGGAGAGAGAAGGGGCCGGGGAGGGCTGAGAAATCCCCCCCTGAAAAATACATCTATGAGAAAAGCCCGTGTTGAAAGCTCAAACAAGACTGCATTCAAACAAGAAGGAGTCCTGTGTCAGAGTGAAGGCCAGGGTGGACATTCTGACGTGTTTCAGAAAACACAAGCAGGTTCCTCTGATGAGCTCATCAGTTTTAACATGAACCCCAAACTCCTGCCAGTCCCCTCATGTAAAAGGAAAGAAAATATTTTCCTAATGTTCAGTTTCTTGGTACATTGCGCTCTGTGAAACAATCACTGGCTACTGCCTCATGTATTGCTCCCTTTCACCAGAGCGCACATTTCAATACTCCATCTATACACACAATACCCTACTCTCAATGTGTGGATGTAGGCTGGCATTCAAATATACATGTTGCATCCAGGCCAGCTGCTCGGGTATGGACCTCGGAGTTTGGACACTGCATGTGTGAGGGTCTTATGGACTCATGGTCTTGCTCCTGTAACACATACACTGATATAGTTGATGGTAAAAGGAGACAATTTGTTACATTTGAAATATATGACAGAATAATAGGACCTGGTTTAATAATTTGACCTGATTTGTTAATTGCCAGACTACGATGAGCTCCTTATATGAAATGTTTTACTGTCTATGTATGTTCTCAAATAGACAATCAAAGCTACCTCATCACCAACATGACTTCTCCAATACCAGACTAAATATGGAATGCCAGATTGCTTAATTCAGATTTGATGAATGATTTGATGAATGATTGTAGGTCCAATTGTTGTATGCACCTAATGCATTTAGATATTTTAGAAGTCATGTTATTCAAGCAAATATTGAAAGTTAGTTCCACTCAATTTAAGTTTATTGTCATAAAGCATAGGAAGAGACAGTGAGTTGAGTATGAGTCATTTTCTCTGTATCATAGCTGGTTACCTGACTTTGACATGGTAGCTTACTTTTTTTCTACAAGATCCTTGATGAAATGTTGTGTTCTTGAAACAAATGAAAGAAATTTGATTCCCTCATGACTTGAGCAGAGAGCACAGAAACTTTGAGCAACAACATCTCACCCAGTGTGCCATTATCAGTCTGAGAATATTGTTCACGAACCACATTCACACTGTTTGTAGAAACCATCAAAGTTTCCCTCGGCTTTAAAAGTAGACAAGTGTTCACACTTGCTGATGTGCTCACTCATCTCTGCAGGAAACAAATGGACTTCCAGTGATGTGTTGATAGTGTTGCTTGCAGCGCAGACACAATTTTACTGCCTTTTGCGCTCCATCGAGAGTCATATTATTTGCTTAGAGTGAATACTATAATTAAATGCTGATTGGGAGAAAATTCATGATGATGAAGATAATTACTGGGAACACTAATATTCTCTCTTTCTCTTTGTTGTTGCGGCAATCTTGCTGCACTTGGGGAATAATTGCAAGAGAGGACTAGATATTGAATTTTTAATTTGCAGTGCCCTGAGAGTAGAGTGACCTGCTATGCATTGGAGTTATTGGGAGTTATTCAAGTTCCATTAGGAATTCTCCTGGTATGTTAATTAAGGTTGATGAAGTGACCAGGGATCTATAGTCATTTAGCAAAACCGGGCAAAAAAAGTGAGTAAGAGCCAGAGAAAATTTTCCATTGACTTTCTCCACAGAGCCTCTATGAGGCTTTGTCATTGAAAGGATAAATATGGGGCAACAGTAAGGGAGGTTGGAAATCTGAACTTTCCAAAATGAACTTAATAAATGTTCTGTCTATTCCCATTAGTGGAGGGAAAGTGCGAGTGAAGGAGCTTCAAAGCTCCCGCTCTGTTTAGCAGTCTGCAGGTAGCCGGCATACAAATGATTGCACCAGACTGCTTTTCTCCAGCGCCGTCTCCATCCTAGTGCAACTAAAATAGCTCTGCAAGTTTTATGTTTATCTCAGCTGTTCATCTTGATATGTGTCTCTAGGTGCTTTGAAGTGGGTACTTACCTCCTGAAAGCTGCAGCCCATTCTAATCTTAATGAACAAATCACCTTGTAAAATATGGGAGGCACCCTATTGATGAAATGGAAATGCGTATGCTGACCCAGCAGCATCGTTCAAACACTGACATAAATTACCAATTCAGGCCCTGTGTCTTTCTTATCTGCGCGGCCACAGTGATAACTCACAAGACTAATTAATTTTCATTTAGCACGTTTTAAATTTGTAAAAAAAAATATCCCCAACATCAATTTCACTTTGTTTCACAAGGTGGGGTATTTATGGGACGTGAACTAAAGGGTGCAATTATTGATGACAAAATGAAAGCTGACATAGCAAGTTATGAAGCCTCGCTCATTTGTGCACTCCATGTTTATGTGTACTAGTTTTTTTGTGAAAGAGGTCTCCTGTAGTGGTCAGAAAATTATCACTCAACGCTGCAGCTCTCCTTGGCTTTACAGAGCTTTATAGATAGTTTCAGTCTATTGATTATCTGCCCGGCCCACAACTTTATTGCTTCGGTTCCCCCTCGCTGCTCTCAAAGTATCATTTCAGCCACTGCTGCGAGGTTAAAACGCTCTGAAATCCCACTGTGTCCGACTTACTCAGCACCCAATGTTTGTGACTAGCTGGTGAACATTGAGTACCTAAAGAGAAAGAGATATTTCCAAAAAACAGAGCTAAACTATTTTAGACTTTTACTCACCAGGTACACACAGCTTTGACTGCTGCATGTAGGTAAATACTTAAATGTTTGAATTCACAACCTATTTATCCTAACCCAAGTGGCCTCAAAACATTAATTACTCCAAGTAAAATTTTCCAATTTTCCAGTGTTTGGTGTTCAGCAAATCTCAAGCCACGATTGCACGGCACACGTAGTATGATATGGTGTCAACCAGAAGTAAATCATGCTTCATTAACCTCTCAGTAACATTAGGCTGTCAGCTATATTTAACTGATTTCACAACTCAAAAAGGGGTATACTCTACTTACTGTAGTAGGCTAAATTCTATAAAATGAACCAACCCTTATGTACATTGTATAATAACAGTAGAAGAAATGGTCTGAAGATGATACAAATATTTAATAAGAAAAACAATGGATATTGAAAAAAGAAAGTTCTTCTCACTTTGCAGATGCAAATGCTCAGAAAAATTAAAAAGGACACTGGCTGTCAGAAAAATTTAAAATAAAATTCCTATATGGACTCCGTACGCCCCAAAAGAAAAAAAAACATTGATAAAAATTAGTTTTGTACAATACTCTAGTATACTTTTAATATTGCAGCAGTCCATGATTGAAAGTGATCCACTGCCAGTAGGTTAGATTGACAGAACTGTATGTTTTTGCAAAACAATTAGCTGCAAAGCCTTATTGCTTCAGGAAAGCCTGAAGTAAAACGGCATACAGGTATTGACAGGCCCTCCTCTATAAATTAAATCATATTTCTAATAATTCATCATTTATGTGCAACAATTTCAGCATTTTGTATTAAATGCAAGATAACATACATGTGTGTGTTTAAAAATTATAATTAAGCGCATCAACAAGTGGATATGGGTCATTATAACATAATCACATACGTTATGAGTGATTACACAATTTCGGAGAGGCCTTGATTTCAGCTGCCAAGCTTCAGGATTTGACATCTTTAAAATCAAAGCATCACTAGGTGTAGACAGGAAGTTAGTCAGCTGGAGTCCAGACTGAGGTGCAGACCAAAGTAGTGTACTTTAGCAACTCATGTCAGGAACACAGAATTTAATGTTTCATTAGAAATGTCAAATGAAAGAATCACAAAAGGGTTTCACAGGTAGGGGTTAAAGACAGTCAAGGCAGCAAAGCAAGTCCAACAAGGCATGGGCAGGCAGTCGTAGTGCAAAATTAGGCTATAGTCCAAAACTCAGGTACAATAAGAAGACACAAGAATAAAGAGAAAATGCACTGAGCGGGAAAACATAATGATCTGGAAACTGAAAGGTCGAAACACAAGGGTATACAAATGAAGTGGGAACTAATGAACTCATGAGACACAGGTCACACAGAAAAACAATTTGAAGGCCTGAGTAGAAAAATACATGGTGCACGGTGCAAGTGGAAAATAACATGGCAAGTTTCAAATGAAGAGGGTTGATTATATTGGTTACATTTATATGCAGTGCAGTATACTTTATGGGAATCTGCCTTTCTCATAATGATACATGATGAACAAAAGTGAAACGTTTTAGCTAATTGTAGGTCTGGTCAGAGGGCAGGAACACAGCAAGAATAATCCCTTGGGGGCCTTGAATATCCACTCACTTCATAGCAAGTAGCAATACTGTATCTTACCTTGAGTAAGATACAGTATTGCTTCTTAGGACTCAATAAAAATAGAGTTCAACGATTACCAGAGTTCTATGTACTGATTTTGGCCGGTCCAGTGAAGCACCACTTTCATCCTAGAAGCCTTTTTATCTGTGAGACCTTTTGGGTAATTAATTCGACTGCCTACTTAGTTCCTGTGAGACATGTTTTGTTCTGACTCAGAGTGAAAATCAGGCTTAATTGACCTTTAAACTAATATTTAATCTTTGCCAAATTGCAGTGCAGCCGTTTGCGGAACTCTGACCCTGTTGCTTGCTGTCAGTTTGATTCACCATAAATAACCAACACAGCCTATAAAACTGGTATCGGCTCTGATTCACATCCTGTAGACCACATGTGTCAAACTCAAGTTCATTCAAGTTCATTCAAGTTCATTCAATTATATGTGGCCCGCATGATAAAATCTATTTACTATTAGAGCTGGCCCGCCAGCAGTGTTTTGCAAGTTCTCAATACAAAATAAGTAATGACAATTCCTGAGGGTCAGTGAACACGTCGGGATGGGGCACGTGACAGTTCTAGACCAATGACAGGCTCTCATTGGCTGACGAGTGGGCGGGTCAATGGTGAATGACAGATCCCACAATGCACTGCCCGTGTGTCGGCATGTCAATCACGGTCCCGCGAACGAGCGCCTCACAGTCTGTATCACATATCACTTGTGACAACTTTCAACTGTCCCGCTCCCCAAAAATGGCTAAACGAAAGGTGGCATTTGAAAACAGGAGCTTTCAAGACAGGTGGGAGGCAGAGTACACGTTCGCGGATGTAAAGGGTGGATCCGAGAAAAGATGAAGGAGGAAAAAAGTGAGGAAAAAAGTGAGTTGACAGCTTATCACTGCATCATACACCAGGGGCCGGTTTTTCAAAAGTTTTAATATGGATCAAACTGATCCAGATTAGGAAATCTCTTTTTCTGCTATCCAGGATCACGTAATCCATTTATTTATGCTGGTTTTTCAAAGCAATGTGGGATTGGATTACTCTGATCCGGATTCAAACTTTTCAGGATTACCAAATCTGGATTACCTGTGGTCTAAATGGGACTATCACAATGTAGCTATGTAAAGAACAACAGGTAGAATAGTGTGGGGTCACTCCAATATGCTTTATTTGAACAGAAAATAGGACTGAACGGAACAGCAAACAAACAATATAAACATCCCCCTCCATTGTCCATTTCTTGGAAACAGGCAGTCCACTCATCTGAGACCTACAACAAATAAATAAATAAATACATACTTTACTCACAAATACATTATGGATGTTTTTAACAGGTTTCAAACAAAGATTTATTGAATTGAACTGGATAAAAAAAAGGCTTAAATGTCCAATACTTAACAAAATAAATTACTTCTTAGTTCTTGTTATGAGTAGTTCTTCTTATGAGTTCTCCTTCTTCTTCATCATCATCATCTGCTTCGTCGGGCAATAATAAGCTGTTCCTCTGCTAGATGGATCTGTACTTCTGCCCTTTCACTCTCTTTTTGCAGAAGTACCTTATAGGCGTCATCTTTCTTTGGGTGCTTTGAGCCTCTCTCTGGGGGTCCTGTGGGAACTAGGCCTTCTGGCTCCACCTGTGATTGACCTTCTCCCTGGATTACAGGGCTGAGATTAAGAATAAATGTTTCTGAAGAAGGCTCACCATCCTCTGCAACATCTTGGATCTCGTGCAGAGCTTCCGACTTTTCACCTCCAATAATATCATGGACTATGTCTGTGTATTCACCCCTCTTATATGGGTTGTTGCCTGTTTGGTTGTTCTTGGCTTCAGCGTGGTCTTTTGTTGCCTACCTACTTTATGTACTTCCTGTTGAACAATTCAAGTGAAATTGATGAATAAATATAAATACTGTAAAATGTATGATATAAATGTTGTATTATTTAAGTAACCAATTTTAGTCACCTAGTTTTATTACTGATATCCACCATGAATCCACCCTCCTGCTGGGATCAGTTTAATCCTGATTTTTGGGATCACACTGATCCCAATCCTACCAAAAAGTTTTGAAAAACCCAAACTCAAGGTTTGATCCGGATCAACAACAAGATTAGATAACGTGATCCAATCCAAATTCTGAATCCTTTTTTTCTTTTGAAATACCCAATTTCAAGATTTGATCCAATCCGATAGCTGTATTCCGATCAAATTACTTTTGAAAAACCGGCCCCTGGAGTCGTTGTGTGGCAAAGCCTTGAAAACGAACATGTGATGAGCATCATAACATTAGCGGTTAACTTTATCAGAGCCAAAGGTTTAAATCACCGCCAGTTCAAGTCTTTTCTGAAGGAGTTAAGTCCAGAATATGGTGACTATCACACACAGGTGCAATGGCTGAACCAGGGAAAGGTGCTGGAAAGATTGTTCCAGTTGCGTGAGGAGATCTGTGAGTTTATTGAAAGCACAGGGAAAGGCCCAACAGAGCTCCGAAATAAAACGTGTCTGTGTGACATCACAAGCCACCTGAATGCGCTCAACCTGCAGCTTTAGGGCGGGGCCGTGTCGTCACTGACATGTACGCTACAATGAGGGCTTTAAAACCAAGCTGCGCCTGTGGGAGACGCAGATGCTGCAGGAAAACTTTTTTTTCTCTTGCTACTACAGGACATTTGATTTTTCTTTGAAGTCAATTATTTTTGTCTGTTGTTTGCCTGTAGAAAATGTTTTCACTGGAAATTACTCTGGAAATACTGCAGATAAAGCCAGAAAGCAATTAATGAAACTGATTTTATTACTTTTATATTTATTTATGTATTATTTATTATTTGTATTTCATTTATTTCATAATTAATGTTGTTTTATCGGCAATACTCTATAGGCCTTGTTAGTTCCAGGTTCAATATGTGCACTAAGGTTCTTTCAATAAGTTTTCAATAAACGTTGAAATTGTGGCCCTCAACTTGAAGCAATTTTTTGATTTCGGCCCACTGGGTATTTGAGTTTGACACCCCTGCTGTAGACTATTGTTGGTGCCTGGTTCGTTACAGCCAGCTGTATACAAAACAATCTCAGTGTGGGTCCTTGAGTATTTGGGTGTAACAAATCTCCTTTGAAATCTTCCATTGTATTTCATGACATAAATTAAAGTGTCTCTTCACAGTGAGTCATTGTTGTCTAGTCCAGTGCTGACTTCTGAGTTTTCTGTACTTGAAATCATCAAGGACTTCAAGCATTTAAAGAAAAAACTTGTAATGATATGGCAAAAGGCTGGACCCAAACGCCGACTCAGACAACTCAGGTCCGAGTTCCTGAGGAGCGAAGACTGGAGAGCCGGCAGGCAGGTGAGTAGCTGCGGCAAGTGAAGGGGGGATTCAATGTTTCAGTTCGCAAATTCTCAAACTGAGCCAGAGATCAACTTACTGTCTACACTCCACTATGCCGATGGAGGGGTGACTAAAGTCCACAAAAAACTTTGGAGTTTCAGGGGGAAACAGCGTTGAAGTAAAGTAAAGTAGTGATCGATTCTTCAAACTTAAGAAAACAACAGAAAAAAACCATACATTTTCTCCAAACTGCGCCTTATAAGCCTTATTATACGCTGTGATCCAAGGGTGAAGGCTGTGCCAGAGGAGGACCTTTAGGCTAAAAACATAAATGATGCCGTTTCGAGTTATTGGATTTCACCCACCCTTCCATCGGCATAGTGGTAAGTAGATAACGAGAGAATTTCTGGTTGAACTATCCCTTTAAGTCCTGGCGTCGATTGTAGATGAGATGCAGACGAGACCACTTGAGTGCAGCTTAGCAGAGAGAGAGAGAGAGAGAGAAGCCACGCCCACCAAAATACACAAACAACACAGAGACACAAGGGAGAGAGACAAACAAAGGGGGAGACAGAAAAAGCACTGAGGTCATGACAAAACTATCAAAATACAGCAAAAAAAAACAACTAAATCTCCCATTTGGCAAACAAATCACAACATCCATCCTTTATGTGAGGTGAAAGGCATCAAGGACAAGGACCAATTTCCCAGGGAGTGAAGGAATACACCAGGTTGCGTTTTTATATGCAATTCCAGATGCCTCATTAGGGCTTGATGTCTTTCATCATTATTCTTTCATGTAATTCTGTAGCACACAGCATCTGCACTCTTCTCACACTGTTTGTTATTTATGTAAATCATTTTCATCAAAAAGCAAATGAACATCCTCTGCAAAAAAAAAATTCGAAATGGTGAATCACAAGGTGAACAGGCAACATCGGCCCGATCCTAAGGAGTTTATAACATCCACAAACGAGGAATGGAAACACCAGCTGTCATTTTCCATTTACTGACTCGAGCAGGTGTCTGCCACACATTTCCATTTTAGATATCCCATTTGCAGGCTCCTGTAATCACAATTTATTTTGTTTCATTCCTCCTTGTTTCGTTATTGTTTCAACTTATTACCAAGAAATGTAAAAATTGACTCTGAAAAGTTCAGAATGATTTGCATAGCTCATACCGATCACTTCCTGATTCTTGTGTTTTTATGAGGAGGGAAAGAAAGTTCTCAAACAAACCTGACCTGATTTGCATATCCTGGAATTCTAACTAAACACATCATTATTTCTACAGGTCACATATTGTGGTACAGGAGGTAGAGAGGATCACCCATTAACCAGAAGGTCAGATGTTCGATCCAAGGCTCATCCCAAGATACCAAACACCAAATTGTATGAAACGTGTGTGATGCGCCCGCATTCATCCAGCGCATATAGAAGCATTTTATGAAGGTTATATGTTATTCATGAGTCTGGACGAATGGAACTTACACAGTAAATTAACTACACTTACAATGTCCAAAGTGCTAAGGACTTGCAGCATGAAAATGTAGAAACATCTGACTATCTAATTTCAAGCAAGAACACCAGAAAAGAGAGTTCTTTGACTTTCTTAGTATTGTAATACAGATGCTTGGAGTTTTCTTTATCCCCAACATTTTCAGGACATACCAAAAGGTAATGCTTAAATCTTAAATCCATATTGTGGCCTTATCAAGCTGTTGTGGAAATCGGCTCAAACTTGTTGCAGCAGATACAGAAGAACAAAAGCATTTCTTTGAAGCCATGTTTCTGGCCACCTACAGGATGTCAATCTATTGTTTACTCTCCTTTTAGTTTTGTATTGCTCTAATGCGCCTCTATGTTCAGCAGGCTCAGTGTAAGGGTTTGGTTTGTTGTGCGTCTGCTCCACTGTGCTGGGGGGTGGGCTGTGAGGTTATTGTAAAATTGCGGCTTTAGCGTCAGGGCCACACTGGATGCGTGAGGGGAACTTCTTGCTTTTCATTTCGGCAGCCATGTTATCAGGTTAGAGCGGCCACACTGTGAGCTGAAACGTCTCAGGCCCGTCTTTTGTGGGTGAGCCTCGCTGCTCTGCTTGAGACTTGTGGTCTAGTCTGGTCTTGTTTGTCTGCACAATCAGTTCACAGCAAAATAGGTAGTGGTACTATTCCTTCACCATAGTTTCGATGACTTTCTGTCCAAACCTAAATATTTGAAACCATTCCTGTACCCGTTTCAAAGTAAAAGCACTAGCAGCTTTCTGTTGACTGATACCAGTTTTTATTGTTATTGCAGCACCAGAAAATACATTGCTATACACCGTACAGTCCTGGCATTTAGCTTAGAGTACATAGCCCTACTTGTATTCAAGGGAATTCTGTAGTTACACCCTCCCTGTTTAAACAACAGACAGGATCATGCGCTGCACCTGCACGTAGTGTGGCTACTTGTGGGACCAAAACAATGAGCTGAAACACAATAAAACATTGTAAGACTACAAATACTGTGGGGTTGTTACTACCAGTGACCCCCTTTCACACAACATAAGTATTAAAAAAGAAATTCATACGTTTTACAGTTGATTCATCTACTGATAAAAGGCATGTGTGTTTTGTCAACTGCTGTTTCAGAATAAACCACCCCTAATCAATGTAACATGGAGAGTTTTTATGTTTTACTGATTGGTTTATCCCTGGTATTTGGTTCTTTTGGTTATAATTACACTAAAGTTTCATGAGATCTTGGTACACTAAGTTATTCATTGTTTACATAATACATTTCTGGTGGACATTTGCATTTTGAACATAAATACCAGCAGCAATATTAAGATATTTGTGACAAATGCAGTGCGAAACATCAATGGACAGGTGTCTCTCATGTATTGCTATGCAGAGGTATAGACATGTGGGTGTAACCTCACTTCAAGGTGGCAAGGGGCGCACACTCCCAAAGAAGCTAGTCTCAACTTTTACTTGACTGTTGCTGCTACCTCTAAGCTCAAAGTTTATGGGGACATAAATAAACCTCTAGATATGACGTCCTACTGTCTTGATCTCCAGTGGGCCAGCTGAATGGGATTACAGTGTATTTCACATTAGAAAATCAACCCTTGCTGCACTGTCTCCAGTTTGTCAAAAACACAGACTAAGCAAACAATTTCTTTTATCATTCTGGTAAAAGAAAGGATTAATAATCAATTATTAATAGATCTGCATCCAAGCAACAAGGTGCAGGGATGGAACCTAAGCCGCAGTGTGGAGAGCTGAAAGATCTGCATACAAAGTGACACAATAGCTTCAGACAGTCTCCATATGGGGCTTTGGAGCCAGTAAAATTGAAAATGAAAGCACAGATGCTGTCGCAATACATAGGGGGATCACAATTCAACAAAGAGTCTTAGAGCTGTCAGGATGTGGCAACAGGACTCTGACTTGTGTTACCGAGGAGACGCACCTTCTGACAGCTTCACTTAGTGCATCATCCCTTGTTTTTATTGGAGCCAAATTATCATATTTCATATGTCAGTCAAAAATAAAGAGATGGCTGTTATCTGCTGGCTACGGCAACAGTGTGAAGTGTTTTTTCGCTGTCAGATAGATAATCAGTTTTATGAAGTACTTTTTGATTAGGGACTTTAATAAGTTTCAATTCATTTAGCCCTCTTAAAGTAATCAAACTAAGAACATGCCTCAGTATCCCTTGTACTTATCTTTTAATGGGTTATTTTAGAGGTTGGTGCTAATCCAAATATCTAAATTATTATCAAGGTACAGCAATCATATTGATGTTAGACTCATCAGCGTGCATCTGATATCACTGCTTCATCTATCTCTACATCCATGCTGAACCCTGTGAATTGCCTGTGTGACCTTCCATATACAGCACAGAATCCTTCTCTGAGGGGCTGCCACTTGAAAAATGCGAATTTTGTGAAACGAGACTTGCTGTCACAAGACATTTTAAGCTTACCGGTATTCACGATCCTGGCTCCACTGTGTTTTGGGGGATTTCAAATCAAACAGGGTATCAGAAGGATTTACAGGTAACACTGATTAAATGTTAAATAGCAAAAGAGGATTCAGTGTAAAAGTCACTGCTTGAGGTGGAGACACGTAAGTAAAAATACTGGAGCAATTGCATTTCTGATTTGAATGTTACGACTGACAAATTACATCTGCCGGTGGGTTAGTAAACATTGTTGAGGATTCCTATTGTCTTGCTACTTGTAAACGTACTAACAATGTATCAAGTGTCTGTGTGTAATGGTCTGTGTGGCTGTTTAGCATCTTCTCCTTAATGCTGACCAAAACGCCGCTCTCTCCTCTTCACCTCATTTCAAGCCACATCAGGCAGCTGTTTCACGCAAACATGCTCCAATAACCAAACTGTACGCTACCTGCCCACCAAGAAACAGCAGGCAGACAATGTTAACAAGCAGCTGCTGAACACGGTGCAGCATTTTGCTGCTAAAAAGCCTGATGGTTTTTCGACAGTGGACAGAAACTAAAGGAGGAGACTCCAAATGAAAACCAATTTTGCCCTGTGTCTGCTGGACATGTATAAAGTCAAGCTTTGGCACACATGCTGACTAGAATCAACTACATATGGTGATAGAATGTGAAAGTTTTCAGCTTATAGTGCTGCAACAGTGTTGCCTTAAGCATGTTTGATTTGTAGGAAATCTGAACTGTTGAAGACCTGTTTGTGACCAGAATACATAATAATTACCCTGTGTAAGCTATTGGAAAAATGGTGAATAAAATGTCTGGGTTTCCCTTATAACTCACAAGCTGAACTCCAGTTGCACATGATCCTCATCGTCAATTTCATCTGTAGACGATGCCATCAACATGCTCTGCCTTCAAAAGCTGCTTTCATCCAACTCTGCTGCAGGACAGGAACAGCTTACTGTGTCTGATATCACGAGTAAAGAGAAGGAGCTTGAGAAATTGATGAAACGTGTCTCTGCTTCCCCCCAATGCTGTGTACTGTATCCTCTGCTCTTCTCCATGTGCATCAACAGCTGCAACTCCAGTTATCAGTCTATCAAACTCCTGAAGTTCATGGACAATGCCACCTTCAACAGATGATGAGGATGAACTTCCTGTGGATGTTGTTCATCCTGCCAAAGACCATGGATGTGGACTTGTGCACTGTTTTCACTGAGTTAATTCTCAACCCCTTCATCACCATCTGATACTCTGCCTCCAAGGACAAGTGCAGACTGCACAAGCATGGCACTACACCAGGGTTAAGGTGGGCTGGAGCCATGCCACAAACCTATCCAGCCCTAGTCAAGCCCCCTCAGGCATTTTAGTAGGTTTTATATATATGTCTAAAAGCCTGTGTTTTCGTGGTGGCTGCACTTTGGATATGGTCTTTACTGATTTTGTGGCCGCATTTCTTTTTCCTGAAACATTATGACTAAATTGCATAGTTGTCTTGTTATGCATATGGGATAAATGCACTTCATTTTATTATGGTTTCTGAATGTGTTTGTGATATCAAATATGGCTGCATGGGCGCTGTCCGGTGCTGAAAGATGTTTTTGCCATTTCCTTTGGTCACTAATAGTTTGTTGAATATTCTTTGTCCAAATTGAATCAAAAATGTTAAATAAATCAAATGTTTTGTGTGCCATATGTCCTTTTAAAGTAACTCTGACAATGACTATTTTCTTAGCTTCTGCCAATCTCGGTCCAGTCGCCCCAAGGGTGGGAAAAAATTCTGTCGGCGGCCATAAGACTGCAGTATATGATGGGATGTGTCAAACCCTTTAAGCTAGACAGATTTGAGACTGTCCTTTCTGGCAGGAGGCTGGGGTCCATCAGGAACTCACACAAGAAAAAAGGTTTAATACATTACTCTGTGAATAGTCTGAGCAGATTGTTAATATAAATTACATTATATGTATTTTTAGATTTATTAATTTTAATATTTTACATTTGATATCTTTTCCTTTTTTAAATTATTCTTCCTGACTTGTAAAATTGGTATACAGCTAATATGTGTATGCACCCAAATGCCAAAGCAAATGTGAGGAATTGGCAATTAACCCACACACACTTTTGCAAGAGGAATAACATATTTTCCTTCTACTCTTTCTAATGGGAGGTCCATTTTGTTGGTACAGGAAACACACAAAAATTGTGTTTGGCACGAGAGTTTTGACTGCACCAGTGTGTCCTCTGTATTTACTTTGTGTATACAAACTGTCAAGACAATACAAGTCTTGATGTGTTGGCTGTCTTGCTTTAGTCAATCACTAACATAAGCTATGAGCAATGAGCAAGCAGTATCCTTGGTGTTTCAATCATAATGGCAGGATTTATTTATTTGTTTTGCACAGTTTAGCTGACTCAAGAACAATGATACATATTCTGAGTTTGATTTGATGATAAATGGCCCTGAGCTTGTCATTCTAACTAATCCGACATGTTGGTCTCTCTAAAAGCTTAGACATTTGGTAGATCTGCGATTATGAAATCATAAACTAACCAAAATTGTATTCCAACAGTAAGTTCATTTCAACAAGTTTAACAGTACGTTTAATGATTTCAGGATCCAAACGAAGACATATACCAAGGCAGGCAGGTTTTGATAAGGATAACCAATTACTCTGGCTGGCAAACACAAACAGGATGCAAAACAGGTAATCAAAATTCAAGAGAAAATGGAAACAAAAGAACAGAGCTCAAAGCTCTTTACAGTACAGTTTTACATTCACCCATTCACAAAGTGCATCTATTCGCAGCACTTTGTTATTCTATGGGGGTCAATTCAGGGTTCAGCATCTTGCCCAAGGACACTACTGCATGCAGATGGGTCAGACTGGGGATCGAACTGCCGACCTTCAGGTTGGAGGACGACCACTCTACCCCTCAGCCACAGCCGGAATGAAGAAAGGACTTCTTCAGAGGTCAATCAGGTGGCCAATAGCTTTTCTGGACACAGAGCAGGAGGTTAACGGCATAGGTTATATTTCTCAGGATCCTGACCTGGAGGACATCTTGTACAGTCAGAGGGACTTTAGTGAATGGCCTGAACACTGGTGATACAGGCTTGAAGTTAGGCAGAGTGTTGACAGGGCCGACACATTTAGAACCAGGTGACGCTGTAAGCCAGGCCTCTGACTGGAGAATAGAATCAGGGTTTGCAGGGAGGCAAGCAACTTAATCACATTGCAGTCCAGCCATGCATGACCCCATTAAAGTGAATGAGCTGTTTTTGAGTTGAGGCATCCAACGCATAGCTGCTCAGTTACAGACTGAGAACTAGGCAGAGAGCCTACTATGGACCAGACTAGTGCAGAGTAGTCTGAGAGACCCACTGGTCACTAGCAAACTGGGAGACTGGCTGAAAATAAAGCCTTAATGCTCAATTCAGATTTTTTCCTAGATCCAATTTTTTTTGATGTAGCTGTTCACATTATCTTTTAAAATGTGGCCAGTATCAAACTCCAATGTGAGCCGATCACGGCCATGATGTGACTTACATGCCCGGAATAAACAGACGTCACATGCAGCACGCTTTGTATGGAAGTAAACAAGGAGAAGAAGTCGGTAATTGAAATGGAGGTCATATGGTGTTTCTCTCAATTCACTTTCAAACACAGATTGGTTAGGATATGAACCCTCAGGTTTTGCTTGTAGAGATGTGTCACCCCAAGTACCCATGAGGTTTATATCCTCAATGTCCCTTACACTGAATACATTTATCTCAGCTGTGAGACCCGACTGCTCACCTGCCCCAAATTATGAGAAATGTTGATATAGAGCGCCGTAAAAGTCACATTGAATTCTGATTGAGGTTACATGACTTTTCAGACTGAAGTCGCATTTCATTTCGTGTGAATGTAGTGAAAGAGAATTTCAGCAGAAGATTAGAGGTCTGTTACGCAGACACACACACAAAGGCAGATGGGTGCCGATGAGATGTTTAGCAGTTTCTCCAACTGGCAGGAAGGTGAATTCAGAACAGGGTACAAAACAGATAAAAACTCAAAAGACACAGTGAGGCATGAGGGATCTAAGCAGAAGCAGGTGACACAAGGGAACTGAACAAGTTGATGGAGTGTGAACGAGGGAGATTACAGGGAACAAATGAGTACAAGGGGTGGAGGTAGCAATTTGCAGATACAGCACATTAGGGGCAGGGCATCGCAAAGATGGCAAGAAGTAAAGCATCAGCAAATAAATGAGTAAAATAATTTTCTAAATAAAACAGGAAACCCTAAAGCAGGCCTGGAAGTCTTGAAATAGCTCATGAGGAAGATCATGACACCTTCAAAGATCACGCTAGAGTTTATTGTCTTTGGACAATATTGGGAACAATGACAAGAAAAATGAAATTTGTTAGGTTTGGATCATTGCTCCATATATTCTTCAGATGGTGACTGGTGATGGGAGGTAAGGTTTCCTCTCTGTGAAGCCCAGCTTTGGTGATTGCTGACAAACCTGCCCTTGTTGGTGACAGCATTACCAAAGGTCAGTGTCCCTGCAGTCTGCTGCACTGGCTTGGTGTTGTTGGAACTCCTGGACAAGCAAAGAGCTTTTGATTTCACTAAGTGCCTCTGATTATGTAATGTGCCCTGCTCTCCAAATTTGATTTCTTGGTAGGTTTAATGCATTGATTATTATAAATACAGAAGTTCAATATGCATGAGCGCTGCCCAATGGCTTGTGGACACAATCCTGCACTGCAAAACAACATAGATGTCCCCTCTTTTGTTAGCAGTTTTAGAAAATAGCTAAAAGTCAGCAATTTACTTCAGATTGAGTTGCTGTTACCAGCTCCATGTTTAATAACTCAATTGTAATTTAAAGCGGTGATTAAGGGGAATGGGAATTACATTCCCCTTAATCTGACTGATTGGCTAACCCTCAACCTAACCCTTTAGTGGTTAATTAGTTGTTGGGTGAATATTGGTGTAACATTAAAATATTCAACAAAGATCAGTTGAATGTTACAAATAACTTGAATCTTTGTTTTTTTTTTAACAATCAGATTATACCTTCTTGAACATATGATGGATTTAAATGCAGAATTCATAAACTTTTGATGCAGTCCTGATCGACATGATGGTATGCATTTGTGAGAGACAAGTAACAGGCATGTCAATTAAACTGTTATCATTTTGAAAATGCGTTCAGCTTTACTTAAAAACAGAAACCTGGGAGACTGAGGAGCTCAGAGGAAGGCTTTTGACTGTGGAGCAGCTGCTGTTGAGAAATGCCATCAAGCACATAACCTCAAATCTTCCTTCACTATTGATGGTTTTTAGCTTGACATTGACGTTTACGCATTTGTAATACCAGAGAAAAACAACAATCTCTATAATGAAATGTGATGAAAAGCCTCCCTCTGAAGGTACAATAACAATCAGACTGCTCTATGCAGTTAGTGGCTTGGTGGGAGTGGATATGGAAATCAGCAGAATACCTTTAGGTGTTCATCATGTTCTTACCAGGTCTCATAGTCAGTATCAAACAAACATGCTGTGCTACCTGGACATGTAATGATGTTAAAGTTTCAACAAATACTTTGTAAAAAACATTAAAAAAAATATAATACTGAAACAGACCTCAGAAATAAATAGTGATATACATAAAGTGTGTGACTCCAAAAAGCAGATGACAGCAGATGGCAGCTTCAGATCTGCTCCAAGGAATGAGACGACTATTATCTTCTGTAGATTATCTTTAACATGTTTTAATAGTATAGCAGTGTTTCAGGACTGATTGGAGCCTTTCTTGGTTACATAATGTTGTTGATTCCTCTTCCTCTGCAGCACCAACTGTAGAATTATCACCATCTGTTCAAGCAACCATCTTATTATTATTTTCAAAACATAAATATGTATATATGTGCACTTGGATTCTGATTTTTTTTTCTCAACCATTTGCTCAAAATCTAAATTTGGGTGGAATAGAGAGTAGAGGCTCTTTAGTGTTTGTGATGAACCATGGTTGATCCGTGATTCATACAGATCGACCCTCATATTTCAGAATGCATGTGAACCGCAGATTATTTGCAAAGTTTACATACTAGTGTAAAATACAGTTTCACGCTCCCTGTCAAACATTTGCGTAATACTCATTGCAGAGATTGTTTTAAACCAAAGCATTTGTGTGTCTATTTAAAGCAGTCGATGATGAGAGCCATGGCTACTGAAGGAGTTGAAGAATTGGAGAAGCCTCCCATGTCATTTAGTGAAATGTTTGGGAGCATTTGGGCTTTCTGGTTAAGGACTGATGATGGAAGAAGGGTTGAAACCATTACGTTAATAGGCATTGTGCCACAAGAAATATATCTGTTAATGGAAATGCATCTAGAATGTCCACTAATTTTAAGCAACATCCACATCTGTGGAGGGACTGGGACATAAGACCAGTGGTTCCCACACAATTAACTAATTTTGTAGTGGTAGCGCAGAGGCACCTGCACGTAGTTCCCTCTCAATTGTCACAGAGCTGAAGACAGCTCTACAATGAATCAACAAAGCACAACACGGACTTAGAAATATCTTATTATTTTATAGTAGGTGTTCGTTTATTTTGTGTGTGTGTGTGTGTGTGTGGGGAGGGGGGTGTCCTTAGGAAAGATGTAAAACACCAAAGACACAACAAAATCTACTTTTTATTCACTACTGATCATATAGTACCTTAAATTAACAAGTTGGTTAAAAATAGTTTACTTTAAAAACTTTATTTAAACACTGGAATGTTCCAAAAGTTCCTTGGTATAATTATTCTTTAAGATAGATTAGTTATTTTTGTCTGCCTTTATTGCTAATCTACAAACCATGATCTGATCAGAGACTTTGACTTTTGTGATCTGATGCATCCTTTTCTTTAAATGCCTATAAAAGGTGAGGGTGGATGGTTCAGCCAAAAAGTAGGTTTTACTTCCTTTTCACTATTTATTCTAATCGATCTAATTATTATCCATATTGTTTGACCTGCATCATTTTCTGGCAATCTTTATTTTATTCTACGCATCAATAGCATTGTTTTGTACGTTAAGCCACAGATTTGGAAACATCATAAAATCTGTTACAAAATTCAGAGTACAATTGAAAACAAATGAACGCTGTTCTATGCTGAATCCAAATGTCGATCTTTACTATGTCTCTCCCTGACTTCCTTTCTACTGTCCCGTAGTTAAACAATTTACCATTACAGAATAAATTGTGGAATCAAACCTTTATCTGTATTTGCCACATTAAACCTCCACTGCCCCGTTGTTCTGTATCCCTGTCCTCCACCTGACATACAAGTCTATCAGTAACCTGCACCGAGGTTTTGAGTATGTGTTCAGGGTTCTAAGAGCCCTGAAATCCATTGTATCAGGCTCCCAAGGTGAAAGGGAGAGAAAGGGGCCCGAGATTAATTCAAGCCACAGTATAATAAGGCTGCTCTCAGACTTCCCTGGTGAATAAAGACAAATGGCTTTTGTTTGTGCCAGCTTTGCCATCTTGCAATGATAACTCCAATAATTCCATTTCATGTCTAAGTCTAATATACCATGGCCAAATAATACAAGAAAAGAATAGAAGCAACTGTAATTGTGTTTTTTTTTTACTTAGTGACATATATCACTATATTTCTATACTTCACTGGAAGGAATCCCACGAGGATGGGTGGTAGCAGAGAGTGGGGCTGGTGGAGCTGAGCTCACAATCCTGTCCTCCCCCCAGAGAACAGTCATCTAGCATATCTTGCTTTCAATCATCTTGCTTTTGACTGAGTGGACATTGGTATGCAAGATTCTTTTGTAGCCATCAAACCTAAAGATATTATTTCAGGGTGAAAAGATACAAGAATGGATTTGAATGGAACACTGTGAAGTCATACTACCACTGCAGTCAAAATTAAAGCCCCAATTCATATCGTAGTGGGGTTGAGGCCACAAGCCGCTGTGGCTAGAAGATTGGGGCCATAGCACCCTGAACCATTCATGTGTAAGAGTCACTCTGAACCTGGTCCTAGCCCCCCCTAAGTGCATTGAATGTCTGATTACAACATTCAAATGACTGCACCTCAAGTGGAATTAAATCACAAAGGATCATTAAAGCTTCTTAAAACTCAGGTCAGCCTAGCATGTTCTAGCACCTAGTTGCCTCGTTCGCATTTCCATGTTGTACGTAGCCTATATATTGTATAAAATGATGGTGGTGTCTGCAATTCAGCAGCACTGAGGTGTCCACATGGGCGTCAGGTTTCCATTTCTGATGGTCGGAGCTGGAGCCATCTCACTTTATAAAATGGTGCAATCAATGCACCAACAAAGTTCACTTCAGCTGAAAAATTAGGCAAATGTACTGACATGCACAGTAAGAAATAAAGTGTTGTGACATAAATGAGAGTCTACTTGACCCTTAGACTCCTCATGATGTCATTTAGTTTGAAATGGGGTTTGGCTACATACTTCAGTCTGATTACATGGCTAAAGAGAGTTTAGCTATCTGCATCTTCTCCTGGTTTTTACAATAAACAAGATAATATATGTAGTTAGTATACAGCATACTATGAGATGTTAAATAGTTTGGGGGAGAGACCGTTTGCATCCAAATTTTATTTATGTTGTATGTATTGAGTATTTATGTATTGAGCTCTCAGAGCCACTGTGACAAACTGCTACAGATAAATAACACAACACAATAATCTAATTCAGGTTGTTTATCTAGTGTGACTGCATGGTAAGCACACACACACACACACACACACACACACACACACACACACACACACACACACACACACACACACACACACACACACACACACACACACACACACACACACACACACACACACACACACACACACACACACACACACACACACACACACACACACACACACACACACACACACACACACACACACAAATGCAAACAAACCCAAACTGGTAACATTCCAGTTAGTACTTTCTGTAACTTCAGTGACTGGCAGAAATCTGATATAAATGTGCTGGTGTGGCAGCAAGACAGGAGCAGTGCTCTGTGTGCTTGCTACAGACTGGTACTGGCAGAGTAATTTGCAAAGTATCTTCCCTGCACCGTTCACTTCACAAGAATTTCATCACCCGGAGAATGAATGCGTTGATGTACAAAAATACATTTATTCGAAACAATTTCAAAATGACAGTTTCTTTACCGTAGAAATATCGAAATAAAGATGAAACAGAACATTACAGATCATGCATGCATTGTAGATTTTTGTGCACTGAAGAACATTACAATGCTTTTGCCTTCTGAAATATCACAAACGCAAGAATCTCTTATTTTTCAAGTATGGATTCCCTCAGAGGTCTGGATCGAACAGTGTAATGTGGCATTTGAGATATCAGATGAGACAGCCGTTTCCAGTGATCAGGGTGGTGATTGGATGAACAATTAGGAAGTAAACACCAGGAAGCTACCCAAAACCCTAAGGTTTCTTTCACTGGTGACAGTTCCATATGTGCAGATCCAAAGCTCAACATTTTCAGCTGCCATTCTTTACTTTCTTTACAGACTTTTAAGGAGTTCCAAACTCTTACCCGGCAACAGTTTCTACACGGCGTTATGGCCTGGTTACGACCCAGTGTAGTCATCATACATTCTTCACAAATCCAAAGGGTCAATCAGGCAAGAAAGAAAATGTACTGCAAGTATGATCAGAGATGTGGGCACTGCAAACTTTTTGATATTTCATTTTCTGTTCCTCCTAATCCTGTTATGCTATTAAGAATCAGAACAAAGTGACACAATCAAAGCCCCCACCCAAACAACATCCACATCATCCAGCCAAGCAAACAACCCTTTGCTTATGACATGTGTTGAATACAACAAAGATATAAAACAATCTTTGTTCAGTGTGTGTCTCTCTGCAGTAACACGGCTTGGCTTGGCTGTTTGCTTTGAGATGAGAGCACTCTGTTTGAGGTAATGAATATGTGATGTGGCAGCCCACTCGCTTCTCCTGCAACTGCTGTTGACTTAAATTTTGAAAAAGCATTGTGGGAAGGCTCTGCACAGCATGCCGTTCAGCACGGCTGTCCCACTGTCCAGCTTCCTCTGATTACCATTATTTTGAATACCTGTAGGTCGACATGAGTCGACTTCCACCTCGTAGGACTGGAAAAACCAACACTGGTGGAGAGGTGCATGCTGGGAGGACACAACTCCCTCACTTTAAATGAAATGCAAAATAGTAAGTTGGGCTGTGGAAGTGGCCTGATGGCCTTAGGGAGAGTGGGTTAAAAATATCAGCCCATCTCAGTTGTCCTGCATGTGCTGTGTTTGGGCACTGCCAGACATTATCATAAACTATTTCAATCTGTCTACTTGGGGACAATATTTTGATTTTGTCAACTGAATGAGAATATTTGTAAGTCGGCGTGAAAGATGTGGCAGATGGAGCACTGCAAATAATCACGACACTCACAGCAACCAACAAAAATGTAAAAAGCAACAATGAGATGTATGAAGCAAATACCCCAAGAACCTGAGCGAAGCACCAAATAAGAAAGAGCTTATTCCAAACCAGTGTTATATTCATTTGTGAACGAAATAATGAGCTGTCAATTTTTTTTATATTCTATGCTCATTTGAATATAATATTTAGCAATGCAAGATCCTCTAAAATACCAATAGGCCAACCAAGGGTTTGATTCAATAAAATGAAGTTAAATGTCTTACAAGTATCTATGTGTATAAATAACTAAAACTCATAATTAAAATTTTGACATGTAATCATATTTTGTTAGCTGCTGATAATTACGCTGTTTCCATAGATGAAAAAAAGTGGCCAGTGGTGGATGCTAATTGTGCTAACATTGCCTAAATGTTTCTTCACACACTTGCTTTATAATAGACAAGAACTGTAATTAGACTGTCTGTTAGCATAACACATAAACGGCACCTGAGGCTCATGGGAAACCAAAGCACTGGACAAGCGAGTGAGCAAAGAAAGGATCGCGGAAATCCCAATGCTTCTTTTCGAAGCAGTCAGATGTCTGTACAAACTTTCAGGACAGTCCATACAGTCGTTGTCAGGACATCTCAATCAAAACCTCTTTTGTGACCTGACAGTGGTGCTAGGTGGTATCACAGGATCATCCAAAGTTTAAATTAGTCCCTTGGACACTGTGCAGGTCTAAATCCATCTAAATGGTGTTAAGATATGTGAGTCTGGATCAATGACTGTACATAAAGATGCTCAGCAAGTCTACACCTCTTTCCAATGAAGTACACCAACATATCTTAGCTATGGACGCTGCCATCTTGGATCAATGAGTGCAGCTGTGATATTGAGGTCCAGTCATTACACTGGTTCAAGGAATCACGAGGCTTTCAAATCATTACAACTTAACTTATTAATAACAGGACCACTTGAATATATATATATATAAATATGATAATAATAACCTATAATGATAAAAAACATCTTTGGAAAAACATATTTGGTATGTACATGTATCTTTTATGTGACCCATCTGCTAACATGCATGGGGTGGGGCTTATGACCTGCACTGTAGCCAATCGAGGGGCGATCAAGATGTTTTGGCTTCACTTCAGGGAGCTGTCATGTTATTGATCTTTATTAACGTCACTGGTCTGGACCAAAGTGACGACTCACTGGCTAAAAAGAGTTAGGATTAGAAAAAGAGCATCAGCTTTGTAAAATTGGTCCTTTTGCCAAACAGAAACCAAATCCCAAATGGCAGCAGGTACAACAATCCAACACTAGGCTTACTGGTATTTTAGAGGATGTAAATATCAACTATAATGTCACATTTTTTATTGTCACCTTTTTCCTAACACGTGAGTCTTGTGGATGTGATCACTGGTAGCCACCGTATAATAACGTCTTCATTGTATTTGAGCTTTTGTTCTGAAGCCTAACCACAGAACTCTAAAACCCAATTACTCATGGAAAAACTGTAATGCACTGATGCCGATGGCAGATAATGTTTGGTTCACATAGTTCAGACTCAATGACTTCACCAGACTTTAAAGTAATCGTTGTAATATGTTTGAATATCTATAAGTATAAGTCTATTTGTCTAATGAAAATATAAACATATTGAACATGATCATGTTCACATTGATCCATTTAATTTAATTTCCGCCAAAATGGAGGGAAGTTAAATCTGCAATATGCCAATACAGTTCTGCTGCATGGACCTGTATTAACAGAGAAACGCTTTGTACTAGATACATACCGTCCAACAGTAAATGAAGAAAATAAGAGCAGAACTGAAGTCGAGGCAAAACCGACTGGGCTCTTTTGATGAATGATTAGAAAATAACTATTTACAACACTTGCCCTATCTACAACACATACACCGTGTCCTCAGTAAGAACATGCACAAGTCAAGGACCTTGGCAAAACAAAGTTGATTATCTTTAAGTAATGTTTGAATTTTTTACCACACTTTCAAAAACAGACCATCTTAAGATCTCCTGTCATTGCCATGGTACTCAGACTATGAGCATGTAGAAAGTAATAATATATACATTTAACAGATGATAATATTGTACATTTCAATAATATTCTCTGTTTGACTGAAGACTATATATAAGCAGAAATTATTTTTAAAAGCAAACTTCTTAGGAAATGTACATATCCTTTCATAGGTGTCGATCAAAGATATTTCACTCTGCAAATGAATTTCGTTATGTAGTTTATACATCCACAAAACTGAATACGTTTTGCAAGTAATTACAATAATCTCATTGAGGGAATTGACATTTGCTGCATGGATGTTGTTGAACGAGACATCCATGCAAGTCTGTATAAATGAGGTCCCTTAGAAAACTATTAACATCGGCTGTGTTGAATTACAAAACAGAAAAAGAGAACCCCGACACGGTAATACTTTGCTTTGTACATGGACCGACGTGTTCTCCTGCCTTACACGCTCGTACAGTTTGGAATCTCCCTTGTGCTCTCGCAGGCATTTCCAACTCCCCCTGAAACAGAAGAAGAAGAAGAACAACAAGCCAAGAAGAAAAGATGGTTAGTTCAGCGCTGTCACTTTATGGCTGTAAAACAAACAGTCTCTTTGATAGTGACACATTGCGTTGATTACTGAATTTTAAATGTGCTGTTTAATCAAAGGCTCTGAAGCTGTCAAGAAGCATAGGCATTGTAAAGTGACCCATTATAAAAAAAAATCTTTGATAACTTATAGGGATGAGCGAGTACAGCATTATCTGTATCTGTTGAAGTGGAAGTGGGCTGGTTCAACATAACTTTCTTTTTTAAATTTGAAATTTTTTTATGATTTTTTTATTTTTATTTTTTTTTAATTTATTTCCACACCAGGTGTGTGTGTGTGTGTGTGTGTGTGTGTGTGTGTGTGTGTGTGTGTGTGTGTGTGTGTGTGAGAGTGTGTGTGTGAGTGAGTAGCGAGGGACGTTCACTGTCTCCCGGAGAAATGAACACTCTGTGTTTTTAGTATAGAAAGACGTGAATTATATTCGTTCACAAGTCATACAGACTGGTTTTGTTATTTTCACTTTACATTAACACTTAAAGTTTAGTGCAGTGTAATTGTTTGCCGTGATAATTAAATGCCAGTGTGATAATAAATGACAATTTCAAACCATACAAACTGTCATGTTGTACTGTATTTAATAGAGGTTTACTTTACTGTAAAGTAAGTGTAAATGTAAAGTGAAAATAACAAAACCAGTCATTATGACTTGTGAACAAATATAATTCACGTCTTTCTATACTAAAAACACAGAGTGTTCATTTCTCCGGGAGACAGTGAACGTCCCTCGCATCTTCAGCGCTCCTCTACTGAGCCAATGCAGGTCTCGTAAAATTTTTTCCAAAGACTCGTACCCGAAGACCCAGTCGGGAAATGAACGAATCATTTCTGCTTCCTTGACTGAGCCTATGGAACAGTCCCGATGCGCAGTGAACCTGAGTGACTGAGAGACAGAGAGCTGTTCTGTGAGTGAGTGAGTGAGCAGAGCCGTGTGTGACGGGAGGAGCGCTGTGACGCTGTGTGAGGATTTTCATTCAGTCCGATCACAGATATTGACTCCGATTACTCATATTATACTCGTGATCGGCAAAAGTGCTTTATCCGTACCGGATACTCGTTTCAGCCGAGTATCCGGCTCATCTCTAATAACTTATCATAAAATAAAGGGCAGTTTTAAAATTCATGATAAATGAACTTCACGTCACTTAGACATGAGAGATCAGCTTAGTTGTTCATGAGTTGAATCAGAGATCAGTATATTTAGGAAAGCTCCACTGATTTGGGAGGCTACTGATAAAGATTACTGTTCACCTTAGGAGGCCACTTATGTAATATTTGAAGTGGCTCTGGAGAAGCATCCTTAGGTTTGAAAAATTAACCCTGATGATGTCATTAGGGGTTTAAGATGTAATTTGGGTTATCTCAGCCTGGGATTGGACACTGCACATTTATGACAGGAACCTGGAGTAAGAATTTCAATGAAGGTGTCCTTTTAACCAATTGGAGAGGGTAAAAATTGACCAGTCTTTTTTGCCTCTTGTGATACCCTTTAATGTTATGAACATTCTAGGACCACAAGTAAAAAATTAATATATAAAATGTAACTTTCCCAAATTCCAAGATTAAATCTTCAGATTGCTTTGTTTGACCAACAATTCAAAAGCCAGAGGGCAAGATATCCACAGTTTCAAAGTGAGAATCCAGGTTATATGTGACCTTAGTTTGGCTTCGACAATATATCCATATTTTTGGGAATTTTTCTGTCACTCCATATCGATTAGTCTTCTTATCATTCAAGCACTTGTGCCTTTGGTAGATACGCATATACCTGAGAACCGCTGAGTGTATATCTCTTGTCAAGTTATGTTTGCATCCAGTGTTACTGTGACACATTGTTTATAGTTTTTGATCAGTGGCTGTTTTCAGGATTTAAATTCATGCCAACCGTCGGGAACCCACCCATCAAGATATTGCTCCATAGCGCTTATCTCGGTCCACACCCCCAACTAGATACTTTTAGTTTTGAATGGAAATAACAACCAAATTCAATGTGATCCTCTTCTTCTAGTGCTATTATTGAATTCATTATTTCTTACGGTGTACAAATATGTTCATTGGATTTCATAAGTCTACTTTATTTAATATCTTCTCAGTACAGCAATAATTATTACATTATCTTCTAATCTATATAAAACCTCAGCTCATTGTATAACGGACTGAAATTACTCTGTGGTGGTTGAATAATTGTTTAATTTCTCTCCAGTGCTGAATTTCAAAACCCATGTAAAGCTGGGAGCCTGCTGGAGCCTCTTCGACTGTTTGATTAAACCATCACAGAAAAAAAATCAAGTCGGGATTGCACTTGCCAACCTGTGCTGTTTTCTGCTAGTAATACTGTAAAACAGACAGGGTGAGATTTTACCCAATAGACCACTAACAACCTAGTTGCTTTTATGGTGGCCTGAAGTATTCTTTCTAAACAAGTGCTATTGTGACCAAACAGACAAGTGATTAATGCTGCTCTCTTCATGCTCCTGCTGGGCTTTGGAATCTCAAGGCTGCATTCTTAAACATGTTGCTTTTATTAATTATTCATCTTCCTCAGTACTGCAGGCCTTGCAGGAATCTATTCTTTACTATGTTAAACCTCTCCAAGCAGTGTCTCTACTCTGTTGCTGCCTCTTCAATAAATGATAAAAAAAAACAACTAAAAAGAGGTTCAGTTGCCAATTGTCTATTTGAAACATAATTCAAATTCATAATTTTAAATATGCCTGAGGACTGAATTTGCACACAATTGTTCTGTACATGCAGCAGGATGACTTTTATCTCCAATACAAACCAGAAATCATCAGGAGAACAAAATCCCTTTCAAGGAACTGTCTATGCCACTGATAGTAATGAGAGCATATAAACATTTAGATTATACCTCATTTGCTATCATTATGGATCGCTTCACTTACTTTTGACCCTGGCATCCAGTTCCTTTTCCATGAGTTCTTTGGAAGTGGGGAACTCACTCAGGGTGATTTTTGGCGTGCTGTCGCCCTGGCCCACTGAACCAATCATCTCCTGCTCCTTCTCCTGGTTAACCTCAGCATATATGTTGATCCAAGGTATTTTTCTTAAGATTTGAAAAAGAAGAGATTGCCAAATGAGCCTCAGAGCAATGAGATGTATTGAAATTGAAATGTATTCATTCTTTCAGGGTTAAAGAACTAGAATTTTCCTTTCACCACACTTTAATAAGTAACTTTAAGAAGACATTTGTTAAAGACACACTTATGCATTTCACAATTAAACTCAAAGGAAACTCTTCTGTTGCTGGATGCTGAAAGTTGCATCCCAACTTTAAAATGTGTGGGGACTATTCTGTAATTATACCCCAGTTAATAATTTATGGGCAAATTACAGAAATATTGGCATCTGCATTTACAACACCTAATATACATCTTTATTTAGACACTAACCGATTTATTTCCAATTACTATTCATTTTGGTTATTAATTGCCCTGTTTTGTCAACTGTAAGACTTTTTGAAAAATGCATCCTCTTCAGACTAATGGGAGAAAAATGTATATCCATAATTAATGACAGCTTTTCCATTTCCCTCAGACTTTTCAAGAGAATCATTTCAAGTATGAATAATTTATTCAGCAAATAACGGGCAACGAACAGCAAGCGCATATTAAACCATTTAATGGTACTTTTTACTGCTGAGTGGTATCTGGAATCCAACAAGAAGTACATCTACATGCTTTAGTGGGACTCGTCTAATACAATTTTCACACAGGACTGTAATTGATTGGTACGGACTGTGCTCATCTGGTATCATCAATAATGGAGAAGATGGTAATAGATATATGGCCGTGCTGGATGTGCAGCAGGTGGAAGTAATCGCAAAGATAAAAATACCTCTTGAATTTGTAGATGAGGAACACTGCTAGGCCCAGGAACACGACCGAGAGGAGCATGAGCATAGCAGAGCTGCTGTGTCTGGGGCTGGAGTCCACCAAGGGTGCTGTGGGACAGGAGGAGAGCCCAGTCAAGAGTCTGACGTTGCTACATGTGCTCCGGTGTTGTGAGGTTAAAAGTTACACATCAACATTCACTTGTCCAAAATAAAATGTGATAAAAAAAAGGAGGGGTCTGAAAAACTTTTGTATGCACAGGATATAAATGTGGACACATGCATGATGAGATGAAGCTTAAATCACAGTTTCTACTGCTGGTCAAAGAATGTGACCGCAGCAGGTAGCTTGAATATTTCAAGTGGATTTGAAATGGTTAAATACATTTACATTTATCTAAAAAACAAGAGCCCAACCAAATGGCCACTTAGTCCGATTAATGTCACAGCTTGTGGTTTTGCTCACAAGGAATCTGACTCGAATTCTCCTCATTATTATGAAGAGTGCATTAATGTCTGTCACTGCAGGGAAATTACAGAGTATTTTCCAAAGTTTTAAAGCTACTGCCGAGCCGTTCTGCTCAGAGATGGAGGCATGTGTGCGCCTGACCTTTCTCAAAGCAGCTTTACGACTCTTTTTACCTTTTCTTCGAGGTGAAATATAAAGAGGGATCCAGCTGGGTACACCTCCCGTGTCAGTAGAGTGCAGCACACCAGAGAACTCACAGAGCTGCACATACCAGACTGATAATACCTAACACTTTGAGCTACAGACAACTCATGGCTGTGTGCCTCCAGAGACTGTGTGTCTAATGAAACCAGTCGAGCAATTGAAACAATGTAAGATCCGTCCAGCAATGGGGCACTGGAGTCGCTGAGGACTGCCAAGGCCTGAGCCAGTAAAAAAACATCGAACAGCCACATTATTTACAATCAATGTGGCTCCATGAATCCAGCATTGATTTGATACTTATAACAGCAATTTTTTTTTTGGCAGGAGGATGTTAAATGTCATACCCGCCTCCCCATCTCCACGAGTTAGGAACTGAACTCTGTTGTTGACTGCTGAAGCTAATCTCAATTCTGCTCCTGCCCTCAAAATGTACAGTGTTCTTTCTCAAGGACTAAATAATCAACATAATTATACTCAGTGTAACACTCATTTTGTGGTTGGGTGGCTGTAAAAGAAATGGAACAGATGTTCAGTTTTTGATGGCAGGCATAAAAGATCCCTCGTCTCAAGGAGCTCCACTCAATATCAAACCCCTCCCATGCTCCCCTGTGTTCCGCTGCCTCGGATGGCGAGAGACTGACAGGAATTTTAATCGGTGGACCGAAGAAAAATTATTGTTGTCAAAACACAGTTCTGTTTCTTGGCATTTCGAATATGAAAAACAGGCAAATTAATTACACGTGCACATTACATTATGGTTGATAAACAAATGGCAGTGCTGAAAGCTGTGACAGCAAATGTTTCTTACCCAGCGTTAACTGTGTGTTGTACACAATCACCCTCACTCCAGGCTTGAGCTCGAACTCCACCAAGTTTTGGTTCAGTGCACTTACAATAACATCAGACGCCTGTTAAAACAGACAGAATAATAAGTGTTTTAAAAGCTTTTCGATGATTTGTCAAGCAGAATCAACTCATAGTCTCACGCACCTGCTCCAGCTCGTCCTCACTCTTTTTCTTGCCCTCTGATTGGTTCTTGTGAGGTAACAGGAAGAGCTCGGCAGCTGTTGGAACTCCCGGGAACACGGCTACCAAGAGCTGCTCCTCCGGGAAGTCGGACACCTGCAGCAAGGCAGAAACAGGCTTCATTAGCGGTCATGCTCCGACAGGTGATGGATACTATTAGTTCCATGAAATACAGATGTGTGACTTTGTGCAGTTGATACAAACATCCGGTGAATTATTTGAGGATGTTGAGTTTCCCTGCAACAAGGCACCAGACTAAGCACAAAAGTGAGCATGAAGTGACGATGAGAATTTCTCATTTCTAGAAGACATCAACAATCCAAATACCAGATTTCCTCCACAGACATACTTCCCTCATCTGAATTATAATCTAATATGAATTTGGCCAGCTCCTGCATTGTTCTATACTTAATAGTCAAACATATTGTTATTATCGTACGATGTGTTTTGATAGACATATGGAAAACATCAGCAACATATCCAGAATACACCCCTCTTTTTATCCAATCTGTTGCAAAGACTCTCCTCCATTCCTTTAGTACTTCTGTCCTAATCGTTTTAAGTTTGTCCACAACTCGGCTGCAAGCATCCTTTGTGACACACAGTCCTGGGAACACATCGCCTTTCAGCACTCCCAGTTAAATACCATAACCATAACTCTCACACAAGATACAGCTACCTGCCTGCCGAGTCCCTGTTGGTTGCTAAGTGGTCACATAAACTTAGCACTTAAATCTAGAAAAAGAGAAAAAGATGGTTCACACGTCAGTGATGATTTTCAAGTTGCAGGATTACTTTCACCTTCTTCCAATCCTTTAAGGTTATGAGTGTATGTGTAATTCTGTTTTAACTGAGAAGGGAATATACTTTTTGTCAAAACACATTTTGAGGTAATAAAAAAAAATATATTTAAAAATTCCTTACTTTTTGTTTTAGTTTATAAAAGATCAAAACTGTGGTTAGAATAAACTGACAAGGCAATCAAGCTTATATTACCTTAGTGTTACAAGGTTGAGTGGACACGTTACTTGTGGCTGGTTTGACATGCAAAAGTTGATTAATGCAGTTAAACTGCATCAACTACAAGTTCATGCATCAGTATTTTAAAGTGGTAACGTTCAGGAAGAATGACACTGATTATACCTCTGTAATCTGGTTACGGATAAAGACTTTTTAAAGACATGAAACAGTCCAAATCCATTGAGATAAGTATCAGTAGATACAATAAATCAGCCAAATATGAAATGAACCTGAGTTGTATTTATCTTACAGGAAGCAGCAGTCCACTTACTGTTTCTGATTATTTAAAGAAGAAAAAGAGAAAGACACCAAAGCAAAACAGAAGAGTCTCTTCTTCGGTCTGTCCCAATTTTCAGATACAATGAACCAAGCCAGTTTATGTGATTAGTACAACTTATCTTTGGACATCAGTGGAATAAATGGCCTTTTACTTTAGCGCCACACACATTTGCGTACAGACTGCTGGCCATATACAGCCTAGACCACCTTCCTATTTAATTTAAGTGGTAAGATTGCAGGTAATCTTTGGTGCATTAACGCCAGGGCTGTGGTCGAATAGAGTATATGAATGGAAGACATGATAAGAGCTGGTTGAATTGTCTAAAAGCAAGAAGGAGAGGAGTTTCATGCTTCCTATTTGATCTCCTTTAGCAGATACTGGACCATCCTTTACAGCAGGAAAGGAGATAATGCCATCAGACAATTCCTTATAGTTCCCCATAGAGCACAGTTTCCTCAAAGTCCATAAACCACAACATCACAAAATTCACGGGGGCCTCACAAGACATGTTTTAGGCCTCTTCAACTTGATATCGAATGTCTTAAAATATACTTTATTGTTACTCCCTATGAGAAGGTGAGGGTTAAATTTCTCTACACTCTGCATGAACTGAAAACATCCTTTCTTGAATAGTAATTGTAGGATGGTGCATTTGTCATTGTACTCGTCGTGTTATAAATAAAGATGGTTTGAAGAGAAGCCTGGTGGATGTGCAGTCTGATTCCCTTAGCACCTCAGTCTCCTGTTGTCATTCTGCAGATGCTTTTACAACCTTCTACATCCACGTTTTCTGTGTTATATAAAGCCTGCGCTACTCTCCGCAATGCCACTGCTAAACACGATAGCTGCACAGCAATGTGATTTGAAGCAGAGCATGACTGGCGTTCCCCGCCAAGGAAAGTGAGACAGGTTCTAGCCATAGAGTAAACAACATGGGAGCAATGATTAGTTGGTTTTGCTTCCAGTAGCTGGTTGAGATTGGATTGAGCAATATTGTGTGGATAACTGT
The DNA here is from genome assembly GCF_963576545.1 of Limanda limanda. NCBI lineage: Eukaryota > Metazoa > Chordata > Actinopteri > Pleuronectiformes > Pleuronectidae > Limanda > Limanda limanda. The sequence continues at coordinate 30,091,591 of NC_083637.1, read as the reverse complement.
GCAATTTGGGGCATACATCGAGATATATATAGAGTCCTCCGAGAGAATCACGCCTCATTACATTGATGCTCTGCCGGCTTCTCTTCTACTAAAATGTACAATTGCACATTAGCACCTAGAATATTTCAGTTCATGGCAGAATTTCTCTAAATCAAATTATCAACATTGGGAATTACTGCTTACATATGTGAGTACAAAGGTTTTTAAAGGTTTAGTATGGGACATTGTTCAGTCATCAATAAAGCAAGTCACGATTAATAACCTTAAACAAGAAGCTCTAACATCAAATTTAAGTAAAGTGTTAAATGAAGGCATGCATGGAAATATTCTGAATATGAATGTCAAAATCCGGATAACCTTCAGGCAAGTAGCAGTTTTTCACTTGATACAAATAAAGAATAGTATTTGGTGAAAGTTTTCTGGCTTCATCTCATTTTTCAAAGCTCATTTTTCTTTTGATAAACAAGTGTGAAGCACAGCAAATGCTTCTGTTTTTGTTTCCCGAAAAGCCTATAGTCTTTTTTTTATACAAGCAAAGGACTCAGGGCCTGTGTGGTGATCATTCTTCATTTTTAGAGCCTGTGATATTTTTATCTTTTTCTCTGTGGCCCGGGTGGACAATGGAGTGGGTAGAGCCAAAGCACATCAATTATCAAGCACAGGAATTGCTATTTGAGTACCAAAGTAGTGGACAAATGATAGCCGTGGGCATGACTTGCAATGAGAAGGGCTGGTGGTGGGGGGGATGGAGTGAATAGGGTGGCAGCAGAGGCAATGGGGTCTGAAAAAAGAAAATCAATACACTCAGACCATGTTTGTTCTCATCGCAGTCAGTCATTAGTTTACAAAGCTGACTGGAACGCTCCTCTATGATGCTCTGCAAATTTACTGCTGGATAAAAAATAATCTGATTGAGACAAGTGAGGCAGTCTGTGAGTTACCTGTTCCAAGTTCATTTGAGGGAATACTATTTGAAGAAGATGAGCTGAGATGATGATCTTAAGGTTATACTTCATCTGAATAATCAAGAGCTCACGCTCAATTTACTAAAGAAAAAAATGAGGCTAGAAAGTTGATGTCTTTAGGTACAATGTCCTGCTTGACTGCATATTAAATTATCACATTACCATGCTAACATTTCTTATTTGGCACTAAACCTAAAGTACAGCTGAGGATGATGAGAACGTGGTAGGCTATTTGGCTAGTTACATTTTTAAACAAATGATGGCAATAGTTAAGGTATCACCATTATAACTAATAACTTCAGAGGGAAAATAAATGCTTTACCTAATTGTATGTAGATACGTGCAATAACTATGAAACACTTTAGTCTGGAGCAAACTGGTGGACCAACTGTCCATCATCAAGCCCACCTGTGTATAACCACTTGCATGAAATCTCCTCAATAATCACTCTGATAATCTTTAATGTCTGTATATGTATGATGACTTAATTAAATATGAAAGGGGGTAATCCAGATTCATCCTCCAAAGACCTTAAATCCAATATTTTCATAAAAAAACAAAAATATCGGCCTCATGTTGCTGTCAGAGGAAAAGTGAAAGGAAACTACTATTGTTCCTCTGAGGAGTATGAATGTCTGGACATGTAATTGCATCCAATAACTGAGATATTTCAGTCACGACCAAACTGGTGGACCCCCTCCACGAGCTGTGCTCCTGTTTTACTAATACTTCAGACATTACCCATGATCTTCCCCCACCAAACCAATACCAATCATTACAGTCAGAATTATAAATCCAGATTGTGTTTCAGCTACTGGAAGGAGAATCTAATGTGCGTTCAGTCATCTGAGAGTTAATTATCAACATCACGATTGCTTAACTGAGTGAAAAGATGAAAAGATCACATTACTGTGCATGATTTACCAAATAAATTGTATCGGTGCCTTTGGGAAAGCAATGTGGAGATGTTAGCTTCATAGTTTGTATGAACCTCTGAGGGAAGCTACGTGGGAGTATGAAAATCTGCATGAGTTTGAGCTATGAAGCGTTATGGCGATGTGAGAGGGAGATGGCTGTCTCTAGAAGGAGAGGAATGAAATAACCTCCATTACTGAGTCTGCATTCAGAACAAAGAGACAAAAGGCACTGAAATGAGCCTATAGGTGAAGAGTGCAAAGTCATGATTCGAAAGATTCGACTATGGGACAATACACACCGCACCTCAGTTAAATGGACCTTAACTTTAATTGCAAGTCGTTCCCTCTCTCATCTCCTGTTTTATTGCTGGGGAGTTGTTTACTATGCTGAAAAGACCATCAGCTGTGGACTGGCCTCCGTGTGGAGCAGGAGTTTTTCAACCATAACGAAGAGCTGGTTAAAAAGAAGCACTTCCTGTCACCACTTGGACAATATATTTGTCTGGAAATGAACTTTGTGTCGGCTCCCGCCTCATAAACAGATCTACAGCTGATATCAAACTGATATCAAGAGGGTCTACAAGCTAACAGGATAATGGGAAAAAGATAGAAACAAACAAAAGTGACACATAAGCACTTTTACACACGTGTAATATAATAACAAAACACATAACGGATGTGACACCATTTTAATGCGCTATTCCATTCCATAAGTACAATGCACTTTTCCCCGTAAAATAATAGTAATTATTCTTATTTCCATTTATAGATCAGACAAAAGCTGAAAAGCTGATTCATGCCTTCCTTTCCAATCATCTTGATAACTGTAATGAACTTTTTACAGGCTTCACAAAGAAGACAATTGAGACTCCAGCTCATGCAGAACTCTGCAGCTCGGCTGTTAACCAGAACCAAGGGGAGAGAACACATTCGTCCAGTTCCAACTGCTCTGCACTGGTCACCTATTACACACAGGATTGACTTTAGGGTCCTCTTCCTTACATACAAGGCTCTGATTGGTCGAGGGCTGAGTTACATAGCTGACTCTCTAGTTAACTATGTTCCCTCTAACACTGAGATCACCTGCAGCAAATCTATTAGAGGGTCCAAACAACAATCAGAGATGCAGTTTTTTTAAACTGCGCTCCATAGGTTTGAAACAGACTGCTCAGAGAATCTAGATGTATATATATCCATAGAAAACTTAAAACATTTCTCTTTACTTCAACCAAGATCTTGCACTTGCCTGCACGCCTGCATTATCAATTTTTTTTCTACTTTATGCCCTATTCTTTTAACTGTCATTTTAACATGTTCTTCAGCTCTTCTAGGTTATTCGAAAATATTTTTATTTTTTTTTAAAAAATGTGTGTTTTCATCTATATTGTATGTAAAGAACTTTGAGCTGCATTTCTTGTACAAGGCCTTATTATTATTATTATTATTATTATTGACTAACTAGGTGTGAGAGGGACACAAAATCAATCAGGTAAGGTAGAGTCTTTCTTTCTTCAATTCTGTTTACATTTTTTTGTGGTAACTATGATGTCATTGATAAGAAAAGCACTCATTTTCAAGCTGCAATCAAGAATCTAAATCTATTTTTCAGCATAACATGACCTCTGGATTAAATTTGAACTGATTTTTTTTCTATGTTTGATGATAGTATTTTTTAAGTAAGACTCAAAGGACCGCTGTTTGTTTTAATTTTTCTGCCATCACCTAAAACAAAGACTTGTTTATTTGTTGGAGCCTTCTATGTCACACATGTTTCCACAGCAGCCCAGCATGGACAAACCAATCACCGGCTCTGGAGAGGACCCAGATTTTAAGTTTTGTGAAGGCCATTGTAGATTCTCTTCCATGCTTGGGAGGTGAAGGTGAGGGGTACTCAGCTGGTTGCTATGTGCAAACTTCACTTTGAGCTGACACTTAATCCGACACTATAAATAGTCAGGTGCCCATGTGCTTACTGTTATCACTCCTCTTTTCATACTGACCTTAAATCAATCCATCCTCAAATCAATTTCAGCAGAAGTGATGGAGGACAAAACTCCACAGCCCTGGTTCTTTTCAAATACTCATTTAAAGTTTAGTGTTTTAGAGTCTTTGTGTCACTGTCCCTCCACTGCAGCCCTGAATGTCCAGGGGAGAACAAAAGGGGAGATTTGTGAGAAAAAGACTGCAACTCCGCGAGATAATGAATTCATCCAATTTATTCAGCTGAACTCTAATGACTTCTGATTAACAGTGGTATGTGTTTTAGCAAATAATACAATATAGATTTAATATTAGTACGATAAGCATGTTCAGAAAAGACTGTACTTTGCATCATCTTAAAAAACATCCAAGTATAAATGGAAATGACTGTGTTAAAAGATTTAAAACTTACAACAGTGTTCAGCCTTATTATTTTAGGTGTATTTTGTGCATGCAGTATTAACAAACAAATGAGTGATTTATCAAGTTATTACAAACTAATTTTCCACGATGTGAACGTGGAGCCTTTGAGCTCCAGGGAGCTCCAGGGCCTCAGGGCACTTGCTCGCTCTGTCTGATTAGTTATCTAGTCTTTTTTTTTGCCTGCTGTAATATGACACAGAAAAAGGAATACGCTAACTGCTGCTTAACAATGCAGCCCTCAAACACAATACGAAATAAAGGCACTTGCAAAGATAAAAGTTGCAGGACCTAATATATCGTATAATGCTACAACATCCCACTCACACAGTGAATGTACTGCAGGCCTGTCAGCCCCCCTTACAATTAAAATCTTTGGCACATAGACATAATACAAGAGTTTAACTGTGATGTTACTAATACGAAATAAAATCCTTGTGTTCTCTCACACAATTCTCTTTGACTTGTGTGATTAACAAAGTGCACAGGCCTTTAATGGCTCGAGAACACATCAATAACCCTGGTGGTGCATTTTAGAGTGAAATATAGACCTTCAGTTGAGTCCCTTCAGTTCACACATAAACAAACCAACATTGTGTCTACAGGGTTGTTAATATTGATTCTGTCTAAATAATCGACCCCATACTTGTTACTTTGCTTCTTGATTGAGCAATATGTCTGTCATGAACTTAGAAGTTAAAAAAAACTTTATTTGTCAAATGATTTGACTTTAAATTATATGCCCAGGAAAAGGTAAACCAAGTGGCTCTGAAAAAACAGGCCTCAGTCTGAGTTATTCAGATTACGCATGAGATCCCCTTCAACCACTTACTTCTTCCTCCAAAAGCACCCACCTGCCGCTCTAACTCTCAATATGGCCAATATGATGGCCAAAAGTACAGCACCACCAAATGCAGTCCGCTATTCATGAGCAGTGAATGAGGAGATGGGCAGCCCTTTAAATAATGTGCGTGCTTCCCACACACACTAAGACACTAAGAGCACTTCCAGCCCTCCTACGTTAAAGTGTGCAAACACGTGCACACACACACGCACACACACACACGCACACACGCACGGACGCACGCACGCACACACGCACGCACACACGCACACACACACACAAGACTTAGCAACAGGTATTGTCAAAATCAATGGTTTTAGTTTTGAGAATAATTTTAACTGTGACTTTTTAAATGAAGGAATCGGTGCTAATGAAGCCTTCCTGGGAGACAAGGGAAGCAGAGGCGTCTTCACACCTGTCTGATGATGAATCACAGTCGCCCAAGGTAGTTATCTTGCCACAGGAATGAGCTTGGGGCGCTGGGCAGCAAAGGCAATAGGGTTATAGGAAATAATTGAATAATAGTAGGGTGAGAGAGAGAGAGTGGGCGATAAAATGACAGTTAAGAAAGAAGACAGAGATACAGAGGGGTAGAAGGAAGGAGGAGAGATGGAAGGACGGAGAAAATGAAAATCACTCACTTGAAGCAGAGCCTTCTTAATTACTCTCCCCACATCCTGTCTCCACTCATGTATGTCGGGGTTGAACTCGTCCAGATTAGGTGAGAAAGATAAAAGTAGAGATTTGAAGAATTCTGTCGAGGAGAGTCGGGGGGGGGGGAAATCAACCATTTATTCACTCGGCTCTCAGGGCATTATTCTCATGGAGCTGTGCCAACTGTCATTTTGCTCAAGTTGAGTTTCAGGTAGTTAACACTTGATGAAAAGAAGAGGGCTTCACATATCCCTGCACTTCCCTTTGGCTAAATGTACCAGATGCACTTTGAGATAATTAGAAAAATGTCTCAGCTTTATGCCATCCCATCTGCTGGTCATAAATCACTGCATTATACAGATACTTGCTGCCAGATTACTACATTTCAAATGAAAAGATATTCTTTAGAGGTATTTTACTCAAGCAGCAGATTAATTTCAGAAAGGAACAACCCAGGGAATAGGCAGAATAACCCTGATTCAAAAACGATGAATTGCAATGTACTTAACTGCTTTAAATGAGACTGAAATTTCTTTTGCACATTAAAAGCTGGAAAGTTATTACTATTACAGACTTGGGCACAATAAGAAAACAAGCACTGACCTTTGACTGCTATGGTCTTGGTATCCTGCAGTATGGTGTTGGCTGCAGCCACTTGGACTGTGATGGTGTGCATTCCCTCATTCGTGAAGGTGTGTGATATACTCCCGTCCAACGTTATCACTGGCTGCAAGCACACAACTAAGAGGTTAAGAAATCCTGTTACACTGCACATGGCACAACTGCTCTACACTACACCATGCCTTATTTAGTACACATATGGATATATAGCTTATATCATTAGTCCAAGTACTTTGACAAAATAAAAGGTTGTGAAAGGTATAAGAGGAACATATTTGTTAGGTGGATATTTTATAATGCTCATATGGGTTTTACTATACTGGAAAGGCAAGCACTTTATCTATGATATAACAATGCTAAAATTTAATGTAATCTACCACACATTTTGGTGTATGGCATTGGCCAACGAGCAACTTCAACTTTGAACTTTGATAACAGTTGAAAAGTAAAAAATGAGGTTCAACATTGTTTTGCCATTGTCTTTTGTGTATGGGTTGATGGTTTATACTACCCTGTTTCCCATTGTACCATCATAGTTAAGTGTTGTATTGGAAAACATTACTAATTTACCCAAATATGTAGGGTGTTCATATTGTGGATGATATATTCCACTTGATGAGTGCAAAGGTTGATGGCTCTTAGTCAAACCATCCACAAATGCTTTATGATTCTCCCCGAGAGCCGTGAATATTCGCACCAATTATACGACAGTCTAGCAAGCATTTCTAAGGACACTTATGTCAACCTCAGGTTGGTGCCAAAGGTGTGGGCATCATTCTTGGAGGATCCTCTGAGGACCATGAATGTATGTACAAACTCCAGTCTGTAAATTTTCATACAAATCTATTTAATGCGTGTGACCCTGACATTTTTGCTGAAAGTGTATTGTAACAACAAACACAAAAGGAGCAACTACAGACAAACTAATGTCTGAGGGATTTTTTTACCAAATGGAATTGCATTATGATTTTAGTTATCCTGTACATACAAATTCCTTTTGGCTAGCTGCAGAACCTTTCGAATTTATACCAAAACTTACAAAAGTAATAAAACATGAAAAATCTGACATATCAAGCAAAATAAATTAATACTAAAATGTATATTAATGGGTCATCTCTTGGATGATTTACCTCTGTATTGTTGCCCAGCCACCAGAAGTAGGTGACGGTACGTGGGTGACTGGGCAACACCACTGCTGTGATGTTCACCTCCTTGTTTCGTATGACCACAAAGGGAGCAAGAAGTTGAACATGTTCCACTGGACCTACAAGAGTTCAAGAAAAGAAACACAACAAAGAAGTCACGGTCCTGTGCATGGTGACTTGCTCTGAGACTCCCTTGAGACTTGTGGAAGCACAAAGAGTGTAACGATTGTCCGAGGGAGAGAAACAAACATCATCACATTCAAATGCTTTTCTCCATCAGTCCAAGACCTGCACCTTGGGAGAAATAAAAAAATATTCCAAAAGTGTATATGTGTCTTCGCCCAGTGATAAAGTAGTGACCTGTCCAAGTTGTCTACCTGCATTCAAGGGTAGGATCCATCTCCTGTCCGCACCTTATTCCCCATGAACAGGATAAATGGATAAAGACAATGGATGGGTGGATGGATCCAAAGTGGATAAAGAAAATGGATGGATGAATAGATCCAAACAGTATACACTCTTAGAAAAGATTTACCCTGCGGGGGGAAGAGTTCTTGCCCAGAGTGTGTTGACATGAAATGATGGATCGAATTAGAAAATTCAAAATGATATGACCTCTTACTGTACGACCAGTTTGATGAAGATTATCTTCATTGGCCAAAAATAGTATGTTATATAAAACTGAATTGGAGCAAATACATAAAAAAAAAAAGCAAAGGCTGCTCACAAACTAAATCTTAATCATACTGTAACAGAATTGTTCCACTTTAATGTCTGTTTTTTTTCAGACTCGATAAATGGAAAATGAGTCAGACAGCCGTCCAATTATTGTGTCCGAACCTCATGCTGGCAGGTGTACTGAGATTGCCTCATAGGTAAGAAATACACCATATGGTGAGCCTTTTAACAGTGTGCATGCTGTGATAGCAGGAGATGAAAGACTGTTGTGTTCATGTGATTATTTTCTTGGTCTCAGATTCCACTTTGTTGTGAAGATATCGAGATGTAACGGTACATTTATTACTACTAATAACGACTGTAAATGGGCATTATTCTTTCATGTATAGTGGAGGGAAAATAATCCTCACATGATAGACTTTCTCAGTTTTTTTTATCCTGTCTGCTGTAACAGCATGTACTCACCACTAGGCCGATGGAGGGTTGGAAGTGCTTGAGTCCACAAGACACTTTTGGAGTTTCAGGGGAAAACAGCATTGCAGCCAAAACTAATACAATTGAAGTAACTGGGCACCGATTCTTTAAACACTTCACCCACCCCCCAGCATGGTGGTGAGTAGATAATGAGTGAATTTTTCATTTTTCGGTGAACTGTCCCTTGTAAGTGCTTTGTCCCTCCTGTGCCATGACCCACTGGAGCTTCTACTGAAATAGTGCCCCAGTCTGCTCATGGAGCAGTTACGTTTCTTCTAGACTGGACTGGATTAAAGTAAGTATTTCCTTAAAATAGTTGGATATTTGTTGTCATAGCAACAATGAAAAAAAATGAATGTGATTGAGGATGAGGAAGAAAGAAACAACGCAGACTGTTTGACTCAGAAAACAAACAGCGGTTCTACATTGTGTTGATCCATCTATCCCAACCTCCCTCGAATGTGGCCTTTTTGCTCTTTATACTAATTGCTACTTTGCTCCTGCCATAATTACTACAGCCACTCTGGCCGGCTTAACAATAAAACTGAACTATGGGGTCATGATCAACTGCAGCTCAGACGATTTATGGGTGCTGTTTTTGAAAAAGAGGACACTTTCCAGCTACGATAGCTCAACTCTTTCTCCAAACAGCTATCTCATATGCACGGTACTCAACTAAATGAAATGTTATTAGCAAGATCTACAACCAGGCAAGTTGAGTCAATTTACTGTTGTTTTTTTCAATATCAGCCTTGGCATCTTTTCTTTGTCCTTTTGCTCAGGGTTGCCTGAAACCATGTAAATTCTAATAGTGCTTTGGGTGTATGAGCAGATATTGTCCAGAAAAGAGATAATTTGATCCTTCTGAAGATACGTCCATCGTGAACACATTTCATTGTCATGATTAAAACTGAAATCCTGGCAAGATCACAGTTTTTTTGGCATTTTAGTAGCATATACATGTAGATAGATCATAGTTATTCCAATCTATCCTGACCACTTATTTGCAAACACATTAGATTTATGGGCGCACCCAGCAGCAAATGAGTTCCTGGGAAATGATCGCCAAAAAGTTGTCTTGAGTAATTCAAAGTGACAGATGATCAAACGATATTCTGACAACGTCTGACAGTATGAAGTGGTCACAGTAAAACTCCCTGATGATAACATTTTGCTTTTGGCTCTGTAACTATGGTGATTTCACCTAAAAAAGTCCCATTCTGACACAGAAAATATGTCAACGCCGTCATTTTTGACATGATACCTTCTGGGTAATGCTTGAAAACATCCCCACTAAGAACCAAACAGGACCTGACAGGGGTCTAGGTTGCTTTACACTAATCTCAGGGATGAAGTTTCAGATGCAATTCACTACTTTCCTAGAAAAACTGCAGCGAAAGCCTGGTGTCGTGCTGTGGTCTGGGGGTGCTCGTCTCGCCAGGGCTTCGGTTAGTTCTCATCCTCTTTAACCAGAACTAATCTTTATCCTCAGTTTGAGATGCTTGGTGTGTGTGTGTGTGTGTGCGTGTGTGTGTGTGCTTGTGCACTTATGTGTGTCAATGAGAGTCAGTCGTTTGGTACTAAAAACGCTCAGCAGAGAAAAATCACTGTAGGGAAGCTCACACACTTTGGAATAAATGCAGATAAATGATCACTATCAGAAATATATAAATCCAGAACACACTGACTGACACATCAGCATGGTAAGGTGTTGAATTAAAATGGATTGAACAATGAAATTAATGAAAGATTAACTAACCAGAAGAAGACACTGAAAGGAACTTATTGCCACTGAGTCTAGCTGAAAAAAAAGGTGATCTTCTAATTTGTCATGTAAGGTGCTGTGTAAAATCTGCTCTATTTAAAAATAATCCATTGTGCTGGAGTCGTTTCCTCAGGTAACCGGCAATTAGCTGGAGTGGCCCAGAAGGCCCACTTCACCGTGTCTGCCTCTGCCCACACTGACATCTCACAGAGACACGTGACGTTTGTAATGACCTTTCTCCCAAAAGATGTGTTTATCAACTGAATTACACCATCCTGCGCACAGGACACTTTGGATTTTGGTTTTGAAATTGCATTTTGTGTGTGCATTAACAATATAAGCACAAATCCTAGCACAGCTTAAAATAATTTTTAATTTACACTTAGGTACATTACTTTCTATCATTTAAAAACCTCTTAAAGCATAATATCTAGATATATAATATAAAACATATATTATCATTATATTCCATATAATATATACAATATAAAACAAAGCTAGCAGATTTTTGTCTTTCCCCATGTAGTTTTTGCACGTGTTCATTTTAGACTGCAAACAGTCCCACCGACCTCCTCCGGAGAGGAACAGCCACCTGTATGCAGCCTGAGAGGAGAAACCCAGGGCGATACAAGAACACAAACACTTGTTATACCACTCTTGTTAAGTTTGCTGTCTGGAGCTGTTGTCTGGACTGCGGTGGCCAGACAGGGAGGGAATAGTTTTCAGAGAGATATTAGGAAGAAAACCTGAAACAAGAAAAGTGAGAGGAGCAAAAATAGAATTTTGGAAATTGATGGGAACATCTTCCTTACAATCCCCAGAGAGAAATGAAGCCCTTTACAAAAAACAATGGCACCATGGTGTTTATAGTGAGAGCCCTTACATGTGATATGCAGGAAGAGCGTTGTGGTGTCAAAACCCAGCGTGTTCTCTGCCAGTGCTATGACACGGAATATTCCAGCAGACTTGTAGACGTGCTTGATTCCCTCCTCAGTCCAGCTGAGGTTGGAATACGACACGGCTGTGCCGTCACCGAAATCCAGCTGGATGTTGGTCCGTAAAGAATCCCCCTGAAACACAGCACAGCAGAGCTCAGTGTGACCTGTGATATCACAAACCTTGTTTCTTTCTCAATCACTCGCTGACACTCAAAGTGTGATTGCATGTTAATATAATCAGCAGTTTTGGTGACAAGGAGCATGAGTGAATGAACTCCCCACAGAGCTATTCAGAGGTTTAACATGTGGTATTTGCCTGCCAGAGCCAGCTGGTGTTTTCAAAAGAACTTGTACGGACACATGTTGTACGCATCTCTTTCGCTTCACTGTTTGTATTCATCTTAAATAAATTAGACTATTTTATCTGCATTAATATGGTTTGCTCTTTATTCATTAATTGATTTATTATATTAGTTTTGGCTCAAAGTATGCTCATGAGCTTCACTAATGTTCTTGTGGACCATGTGTTAGTTTGTGTATTAGTGTAACTATTGTTATGGCACATTGTTATTGTGCATAAGTGAACAAACTACTTCCCCCTAGTGGGAAAATTGGAAATTTGCAATCTTGTCATACCGACAACAAAACCATGCAATTGAAGAAGGTGTCATGCTCAATGAAGAAAAATACAGATAAGTGGTTATAAAGCTTGATTAAATCAGATCAATGCCTCAAGAAATCCCCACCAAACAGTCAGCCACAGTAAGTTTTCACTGTTTGACTGACAGCTCTAAAGTCCCATTTGTTGAACTTCACTAAGTGATTACCAGGGCAGAGGTTGTTGGCCTCCGCCAACCATTCAGGTTGCTGTGGAAAAGGTGACGATGCTCCCTTCCTTTACAAATGTTTCATTTTGAGTAATAGACAAAAATATCACTTTGATAAGTTGACCTTTGTCCACCAAAATGTTATCAGGTCACACCTGGGTTCAAAAAATGAAGAAATGCCATCACAGCGGTCCAGTTCACGAGAGTGGGATGGATGGACCGCCAACCTAAAACCATAATGCTTAAGGCCGTGGCTGGTTAAACACTGTAGCTTTAAGCAGGACATTGTGAATCTCTGTGACCTCTGCCCTCATAATGAATCTTTATCCAAATACTGAAATCCCACCCTCTGATTCATGTGGCTTGTTGGGAGCACAAACCGCTCTCACATTCAGCTTCCAAAATAAAACTTTGAACACTTCAATGTTTCACGATAGCTGATAACCACTGGCAGTGTTTATTATTATCCTTCCCAAAAGTTACTGCATTGTAAAAAAAATCTGAAAATGCTTTTTACACAGCGGACAACAATAACAGTGAAACTCGTAAAGCTCTTGCACAGTGATTCAAGGTAAAGAGACGTTTTTATCACACACTGTAAAAGTGATGGATTTATTAGACTACTGTAACTTCTACTTTCACTAGTTCCTTTTACACTGACATAGAAGAGGGTCATAACTCCAAGCGAGAAACAGATTTGCCTCTACAGTAATACTGAATTGGCAGGGATGGATCACTGAGAAGTAAAAGTAAAAAAACATAAATGGCAGAGAAGTGTTTTAGAAGTATCAGTACTTGAAACGTCCATGAAATGCATAAATGTAGTTTTATAATTCATGAGTGTGATTTTACTTTATTTAGATAATAACCTGTCATCATTTTGCTCATTGCTCAAGTATATATTTACAAAATGTTATGACAGTACTCAGATATAATTACACAGTTAGATAATTACAGTTGTTCCTTCAATTATTCCTCTTCCAGTGTGATAGTAAAAATTATTTTGGTGGCTTCCAGAGTTAAATCTGACAAATTTAGCAGAAAATATACTGGCACCTAATGTGCTTTGTTTTGCACAAATTTGGCAATATCCATGTACTTGGTGAATATTAATTAAATGAAAATATAACTTATAGCTCAAAGAACCCCTGCAGCAGTGAAGTAATTATGAACAAAAGTTTCAGCTTTGATTACTAATTATCTAGATGTTGTCATTCAGTGTATATTCTGTATGCGTGCGTTTCAGAGACTGTGTGCACATGTGCGTCTGTGTATACCACCATGTTTGCCTTTGCATGGTGTGTAAGTCTTCAGCTGCCTGCTGCGTTTCCTCAGGGAATCACATCTGGCGCTATCCGGGGATCAGCACTCAGCCCGAGTGTCGGTGGCTCCAGCTGCCACGGCGACCAAATGTGAGCTCACTCCCCCCTCATTGGGCCCATGAAAGCAAACTCCCAGACTCCCCTTGGCACACCGTAGCGCAAGGCTGGTGGGATCTTCATTTGTAAAACTGCATTAGCGTGCCAGCTCCACCAAAATGCACATGCAAACACAATAAATAAACCAATTGTTTTCTTTCTTTTTCATTTTCTTTCACTCCTTCCATCCCTCTCTACCTTAGTCCCATCTTTGTGTGCCTCCAAGTTTGAAAACACAGAAGGTTTGTTTGAGGCTTTTGGGGATATTTCATGCCACTTTGCCTGGAGAATGATATCTGTGATTGGCTGGAGACAATAGAGAACAGCTAAGAACAGGGTTTGTCGAGGCGGCCATTGTTAAGAGCTGTAATGAGTTGGCACGCAAACAAGACCTGGGCTCCTTGGCGCCAATGTTACTCAGCTCTATGGGCTGTCCATTCTGTGTTCACGCTTGCTCTCGGTATCAGCCACAATGGAATTCACTCATCTGCATGAGACTGAGGCTGACCTGTCTCTAAATGTCAGTCTTTGTGTGCGTGGATCTCTGCGGGCTGAGCAGATCCAAGTGTATTGTGGCTGGAGCCTTGAGACTTGGGACATCAGTGTCACTTGTGCAATGAAAGCACAGTTGTACTGCGCGACAAGGGTTTGGTTACACAAGGCTGGCGTCTGTAGTCGTGCGTGTCAAACCTGAACCCACAATGTCAGTGTGATGGGGGACAACAACAACAACAACAAAAATCACTGTAGCTGTGTATAATTCTGGAATGTCAGCCTGGTTATTTCTCACTTTTGCACTCACGGTCAATATTAAATGCAGGTGCTGTAAAAGTTTGTCAATGAACAGAGTATTGTTTCCATGGTTTAGAGCATCCTATTGTTGTAAGACACCATGGGTGAGAGAAACTAATCAAACTTTGTCTGTGAAATATAGTTAAATAAGCGCTGTTGCTCAATATTTCTGCATTAACAATGGATCTATGGATGGATGAATAAATTATCACATAAAACTGCAGCCCCCTTTAGATCTAAGGAGCCACTGAGCATCCTGTGGCAATGGGTCTGTCTTTGGAGCCCAAAAGTCAAATAATGGAATAGTTATTTGACACAAAAAAGGGACATATAGGTTAAAGTGTTTTAAACTTACTGCTGACTAATTTCTACATATATCCAAATGAGTCTGTACGAATCTATTTATTATCTTGTGGCAGAGTCTGAAAATGAACTCTGCAGTTAATATTTTATGTGGGAATCTTCAGTAGTCGTGGCTGTCATGTTTGATCACAATGTTCATTGGCAGGAGATTCCACAGAGCTTTTCCACTGGGGCAGAAATATGTTTCACAAAAAGATAACATGAGCAAGAACAACTGGAGAACATTTTCCCTTAAATGTGACTGGAGTGCCAAAACGTAACTAGCTCATAAAAATTCAAACCGGCAAACAACTATTAGGGAGATCACAAGGAGCGTGTGTTAACCAAGAAGGACACAGTGTTCAAGTCTTTGAACTTGTTGAACTTGCTGATGATTGAACTGGAGACACTTTGGGAAGGGACCAAAAATTCACATTATGCCGATCACTAAAATTCTAAAATAAGACATTTCAACAGTTATAAATAAATACAATTTTAAAGCCTTAAGGGAACAATTAAAAAGAAAACCCCAAAAAAATCTGTTGTTGAATATACCTATTTTCTGTGGAGAACAGAAGTAGCTCTCTGATGAAACAACTAAAATGAGGCATGCTGTTGCCAGCATCTATTCTCCAACTTAAGCGCTGAGATGGCAAAGCTTGAGTCACTTCAGCTCTGCCAGAGAAACAGTCAAATCTGACTCATGACATCCCTGAACCAAGAGGGAGGCCAGATTACCCACAGGCAGGAAGTCAGTCCTCACTAGAGCTGATTTCAAACATGCACTAAACTCCTGAGATCTGCTGAACTTTCTCTGCAGGGGCTGTATGTGTGAACACAAATGTCCGAGTGAGAGCCTCGGGAGTTCCTGCCAACTGTCTCCCTCTGGCCCCTTAGTCTGCAGAAACTCCGGAGGAGTCGAGAAGCGAACACAGCAGGACTCAGGATTCGCCACAAGCAAGCAACTTATGCAAAAATGCAAAAAAGAAACAACTAAAATAATACAAATATATTAATGATAAAAAAGCAGAGCCACATGGCTAGAAGACAGTTTATGGTGATAAGAGCTGATGCTGGTGTTAATGTACAGTAAACAAACATGCGTGATCTCCGCAGCGAGATTATTATGTTATGTAAATATGAGGCAAGAAGCCCCTGCAGAAAGCACCACCCCTCACCTGGACTCTCTGGAGAACTGCAGTTGTGACCACATCTGAGCAGAGAACCTCCTGCTGCAATGTTCATGTGTGAAAGGCAAACTCCGGAGAAAGTCTGTACCCTATTCTCTGGAGTTTCCCCAGAAGCCAAGTCTGAAAATGGCTTAGATGTCACCATATGGTCTGTTGCAGCCTCCTCGGTTTAAAAATGAATCAGTCGCAAAAAGCTTATTGTAATGAATGGGCTGAATGCGCCAATGGCCCTGTGCAGACCGGGTATTAGAGAGAGGTGAAGAGAGAGGTGCGCAGCGCTAAGTACGTCAGTTCACACATGTGTCTCCAGGGTGCCCGCAAGCTTTCATGGGAGAGCCGGCATCCGATATACAGAGTAAAGAACCCTTCCACATGGTAAAAAAGTATCTTAACATTGTCCTTATATTTAAATCATTTTAGTTATCCATCCATGTGTGATTTTTGTGTAACTGCAGAGGATAAACTTCAGTACTTGTAAAGGTTCGTATTTTGTTAGGGCTGCATTTGTTTGTATGCGGTACAACCTTCTTTTTTATCAGTGCAGGTAATTGTACAATGTCATCATGCAGTTAATCAGCCTCATGCATTTCAGAACTTCATCTATGAATTATCTTCCAACCACCTGCTCTCACACATACACTGTACTCAGCAAACACAACACTGTGTAAAGTGGCAGAGAGAAAGTAGAGTGAATGTGCAAGTGTCTCAAACTCCCTCTGTCGTTTTCCTTTGATGCCAGAAATGGAACGGCAGATAAATTCTTCATGGATTGTTTGAGATTTGCTCAATGTCATTTAGGCACGAGCCAATCGCTTCTCTGCCAAATGCTTAGTGAAAAGTGAGTCACTTTAAAAGGGCTCATTTGTAGCTGTAATTACTGTGTTGCGTAACACTTTTCCTGAACAGTTAAAAAACAGCCACTGTACCATGTGGTCATTTTGTTCTTATGAAATACCAAAGCATGGGTCCCTTTTACTTAGATTTTCTCCTTGCTTTTAAATGTGGATGTGTGCCAGTCTCTTTACCCATTAAATATTTAAGGCTGCTTGCCTTCCCCCTGTTGCAGGCTTCATGAATATAAATTAAACTTTGAATTCATCTTGAGAATTTCCTCAAAGAGGGTTGATGCCACAAGGATTCTTTACTGCATCACTCTTTTATAACATTACTGAGCACCCCAACTCCATTCCTCCATCACCCCCCCTTCCTTTCCACCAGACAATCCCCCTCTTAATGAAAGAAACAGGCTTCCATTCCTCAACTCATCACACAGTAATATGACAACCCGGCCTGGACAACACCCCAGGGGAAAACACTATTGCTAAAGCCCCAAAAGCTTGCAGTTCATTCCGATGGAATATTCTGCCTCAGAAAGATGCAAGGCAGTTTCCTAGTGACCAGACTTTCCAGCTCTGGACAGAACGCCTCTCACTCACTAGAAGGGTCTCTGGTCAGGTCTTTTATTTCTGCCTCCGGCTCAGAGCTCTGACAGACTGTGGGTGAGCTGCAACAATTTGACTCTATTAAACTTTGAGAGTCTTGGCACTAAGGCACTCTCCTACAGATCACCAGACAGTCCTTAAGCATGTGTGCTTCAGGGGTCAGTAAACTGACTTCGGTGAAACTTTGATTGGTACACTCAGGGCCTGATCTACTAAAGGTTTGCGCGTGTAAAAAAGTGTGCAAACTTGATTTCACCCGCAAAAACAAATGCAGGCTGATCTACTAACGATGCGAACTGAGGATTGCGTGCAGAATAACACGCTGTCCATTTATTCCTGTTTCCTTAATGAATATGCATTATCGGGCATTTCTACCCGATTGCGCAAAATATTGGGAGGAGTAGAAGGAAATATTTGAATTAAGCACACGCAATGTGATTTACAAAGCATGAAAATAATTGCAGTGATTGTGACTTTGTCTATATTTAGTACGTTTGAAAGGTAGGTGCTAATCGGCACAGCGTTACGCACACATGGCTGCAGTCATTGTGGTGAGGAGGAGACGGCAGGAAGAAGACGGACAGAGCAGTTGTTTTCTGCTTGTGTTAACATGTTTGGATCGATAGAAGCATAAATGATCCCTCTCTTGCCAGGGCACTGAGAGTGAACTGCATAATATTGGTCAGAGGCACCTCTTCCACCCACCCCCCACCACCTGTTATATTTTGCAGAGGTTTTATTGTGAGCTATTTTTTCTTTTGTTCGTTTTGTTTTACCCACAGCATTTACTTTCTTGCAGATACTTTCCATTAATGGGATTTAGGTCGTCAGAAGACAATGATGGATTATAATGTGTCATCAGCATATACATGATAATTATGTGAACAAGAGCTATTATGGAAGAACTCTTCCACAAAAGACATTCTAATTCAACGCGGCCACAGGAATTTGTTCTTTAGATGAGCAAATGAGGCAAGTAGTGAGGTCTGAAAATGTATTGTGCATGATATACCGATATATTTATTTGCCTTTCGAGCATATCCATGTATTCTGAGAATTTTTTTTATAGTTTCACTAATACATGTCTTTATATTAACATAGCATAAATGTGAAATCTAACAGTGATATTGATAAACCTACAGCCAATTATCACCTGCCTCTGCAGAGTTACCTTGGATCTTAAGGGCGAAGCACTGTGGTGTATACACAAGATACAGAACCAAATATTTCACTGAGAAGATAGGGAAGACTGAAACAGAGCTATGACGAGTGTGAATACTGCACAAAACATTATGCATGTGTCTAAAAGCACAAATGTAAGTAAACTCTACTGATTAGCTTGACAAGGAATTGGATATTCTAAATTGCAAGCTATGGTGTCATAAAGTTGTTCTGGTCCCAGGAAGCCAACAAATAATTAACCCTACTTTCTGTAAAAATCCATTTAATAAATCAGTGCCTTAGGAAAACAGGTATTGATCTAGTCTAGTAAAGGTGCCATGTTTTGTGTGTTCTAACCTCATCCAGATGCACCAGGAAGGTGATGTTTGTGCCCAGGTTGGCCGTGAGTTTTCCATCTTTGGTGGTCACCAACAATCCTTTAGGAGGTCTGTTTGGACACTGCTGCTTTCTTGCTGTGTACATTTCCTTCACTCCTTTAGTGCAGTTGTTCAACACCACCTTACGATACCTTTGGAAAAGCACAAGTTAGAATTCAGATTGTCTTTTTTATAAATTGAATTCTGTTGTCGGTGCAGCCCTTGTGTCTGAATAGCCTTTTCAAAAACAGACTGGATGACAACTGACAATACATACCATGTCAGTGGCTTGGACACCTTGCAAAGCTTAATCACAGCAGTGGTGAATAAAGCACTCGCACAGTGATTAAGCTTTGTAAGGAATATGTCTCCTGGGTATTCTACAGAACCAGCAAAGAGGGCAAATCTTGTTCGCACAAGAAACACCAATGTAATATAATAGAAAGTAAATCATTGCACCCCAGTTATTATCACCTCTGTCTCAACCAAACCAGGTATACAGCTGTGGTTGAAACGTAGCAGATTATGGCAAGTTCAGTTAAGTGGAGTGATGACAAGGTGTAAAGAAAGTACGAATTCACTAATGGAATGACCAGCGTCAGGAAATTATCCCTATACATTGCAAGGAACGTGACTTTGGTCCCACATCTATCATGTATACATTTGTGAAATAGATCAACAAAAAAATAAACATCACTACAATATCTTCATGCAAAGTTTCATCATGGCCTCATGACTCCTCTATCTCACCATACGGAGGCAGTTTACACCAAAGGTGGAAGCAATACTCTACATATTCCAAAGGCATGCTGGTTGATTAAATGGAGACTATAAATTGCTTGTAGCTACCTTTCCTGCCCCTCAGGGGTTAACTGGTATAGCTAATGGATTGACAATCTTTCCAAAAATGAAGATCTACTGAACGGGCCACATGGCTTTAATAGTACTGCGATACAACCAGTAGCCAGTTACATTTACCTTTAGCCTCAGCTTACCCTCAAGTTCAGCCTGTATAATTGATCAAAACCCTGATGACGCTAAGGTGCACATCTGAAGTAATGTCACTAACAACTGCTGGTGGTCGCTAACACCTGCTAACATCTACTGGTAGTTGGTAACTTAAATTGTGCAGAAGATCTTC
Organism: Limanda limanda; assembly: GCF_963576545.1. Lineage (NCBI taxonomy): Eukaryota > Metazoa > Chordata > Actinopteri > Pleuronectiformes > Pleuronectidae > Limanda > Limanda limanda. Next base: position 30,071,500 of record NC_083637.1, on the reverse strand, counting down.
AAACGTACATGGAATATTCAACATCTTGTCTAAAAGAAAGAGAAAAAAAGAGGATGTTTTAGTGGCTTATATTAATCCAAAGGTAGCAAACACGACACAACACATTTGTGGCTCAGGAGGGAGCAGGGTCATCCAATAACCAGAAGGTCAGTGGTTCAATCCCCAGCTCCTCCAGTTTGCAGCCTAAAGTGTCCTTGGGCAAGACACTCTGACGGTTGTGTTGACAGTGTAAGAATTGGGTGTGTTAGAAAAGACACTGCATAAACAGGTAGACTCATATGACTGTATGTGTGAATGGGTGAAAGTGACTTGTATTGTGAACCTCTTTGAGTGGTTGAGATGAATACAGTCAATTTACATGATTTCATAAAGTCCTGGGGAAAGGCCACAAGCTCACAGTAGTTTTGTAAAAAAAAAAAAAAAAAAGCTCTTAAAGATAATTTACCTTGTGGGATTGTTGTTGATGCGTAAATATTAAAGCTGCATTTTTACTGTTCCTGTTTTTATTCACTTATTTTTCACTTATCTTTCACTCTCTTGATAGTATTAGTATTAGTTTTTCGTGGGAGAGGTTAGAACTTTATTATTCATATTAGCACATATAGTTCGATATCATCTCATTTATATAGTAATAAGTTAGCATTATTTGAAAATACGTCGGGATCTGCTTTAAAACCCTGATTGAGCATCCAAATAATCCACCTGAATTACCAGTATATAACATGATGCTGTTATGAATATGAATCATCCGTAAATAAACAAGTCCTCACCCTGTGCTGTTGAAGTAGTTTTGGCCCTGGCTGCAGCTTCTGGACACAGTAGAGGGATTGAACCAGAATGCAGGCCGGCAGTTCCCATCCCCGCGGCGTTCGTATCCATAGTCACTGTCAGACAACAAAGCACAAGCAAACAGCACCCGATCAATATCAGCATGCGAAGAGGGACATAGTGTCATACAGTGTGTCCCACATCCATGTCTTGTCTGTATCTGTATAACAGGTGACTAGGGGCCTGTCTGGCACACAAACACATGGCTAATATGTATCGATTAAGGCCACTGTTGCCACAGCAGTATGAAGCATTGTGTATAGAAACACACCCTGGAGGGTTTTGTTCTCTTCACCATACGCGAGGGTGACTAACTCTCGCTTGCCTGCTAGTGTTTTTCCAATCAGAACATGATTTACATCCAACAAAGCAAGGTAAGCAAGTGCCCATTCTGATAATGGCTGTGACATTGATGTATCCATTAATTACCAGGGCAGAACAAATACACAAAACTAACAGGCCTGTGGCTGATCAGTCCAGTTTGATTCTGTGATTACAACACTGTGAACTACACCATTAACAAGCTGTCAAGACTGATTGGTTGCACGGACGCATCGGCCAATGAGGTAAAAGGTCAGAATGGAGTCCATTTTCGGACAAAACAGCAGAGAGCATATCTTACAATTGGCATCATGTAACACAGTGCTGAAGCTGAATGGGAAAGCAGAGTTGGGATCACGGCTAAGCCTTATGACATCATTACCTAGTTGCTCTTTTGATTGGTGATGTGTCTTAGTTACTAGGAAACCAATAAGTATTATAAACAACAGCAGGATGATAGGTCATTCATACCATTTTAATTCATGTTTCAATATCTTAGTATACAAAATTAATAAGAAATAATGTGTATATAGTGAATCCAATTTTATATTTTGGGAATTCATCGTACCATGAATTAGAAGATACCTGTCCTGTCTGTACACTGTGAATAGAGGCACTAGATCCAGCAGGTGATGAGCTTATTTTGGCTAAAAGACGACATAGAGGAAAACCTCTAGCCTTACTCCATCCTAAGTTAAAAGACTGACACTACCAACACTTGTAACTGCTGGTAATTAACACATTGTATGTATTGTGTGTAATCTTTGGAAAAACAGAGACATGGAATTGACGGGTAATGATTTTTGTGGGAGTTTAGTTGTAGACAGGCCCCGGCACTTCCTAGAGTCTAAGCAGAGACCCTGTAGACAATGACTAGGCAAATTGATAAACTGTTATTTGGTAAGGTGTGATGTGTAAATTAAAAAACTTTAAAGGAGTTGTGGATTTTTGATATTTGGACAAAACCAGACAATTACATCCTGCTATGGGGCGGCGGTGGCTGAGGGGTAGAGCGGTTGTATTCCAAGAAGCAGGTCGGCAGTTCGATCCCAGTTTACCTCATCTGCATGCCGAAGTATCTTTGGTCAAGATGCTGAGCCCTGAGGTGCTCTTCATAGAAAAAAGTGCTGCCCATAGATGCACTGAATGAATGTGTGTGTGAATGGGTGAATGGCAAACAGTAGTGTAAAGCCCTTTAAGTGCTCACCCAGACTTGACAATCTCTACATGAATACACACCTTTTACTTACTGCAAGGACACAAGACTGGTATTGATCTTTTCAACCTACTCTTGGTTAGAAAGAGATCATTATAAAGTATATTTTGTCTGGACTGAGGAAACATATATAGCAATGTACATGTAAACACAAATCAAATTATGCTCTTCAAGGAATCCTGAAATATTTTTTTACCTCACTTTTTATATATGGAAGACAACAAGAGCAAAACGCGCATGTTATGCGCCACTCTTCACTTATTTATTTAATGATAATCATATGCTTCTATGTTAACCACATAATGTTTCCTGAAAACATCAGGATCAATAGGTATATTTATTTCGACCGGTGTAGATCAGCAGATGGATTTAACATTAATTTAACCTTTAATCGACAGTATTCCACCAGTGGGACAATTTATTCTTGGTAGCACAATGTTTTGTTTGATCTAGACTCAAGCTTTACACAACCTTGACAAATAACACATTATTTGAAAACTCCAAGTCCCCTGATTCTGTCTGTGGGCAACAGTTAAGAGTCCACTATCACTAGAAACGCTGTTGACACTGAATTAGCTCAGGCTTGTGGTTGCGACTGGTTCTCACACAAAAGGTACTGCTACAGGCCTCATAGTAAGACTTTTAGTGCATCAGCTCAGGATTTTAACAATACCAAAAAGACAATAATGTATTTGTTCATTACAACATATATTCTTCTTCAATGGAGCAAGTACCATGTAACTGCAATATTTTACACAATGTTGGATTGTGGGTTATTTGGAGCCTTTAATGTTGTTAGTCTAGTGAGTGTCCAGCTTTAATGAGTCTTTTTCAAATAAGTCAGCCTTAAAATGTTAGGATGGCTCACTTCCCAAGTCGAATGACATGTCTAGTGAAAACTAAGGGATTTGTTTACGACCCACCAATATGGTGTAACTACTTTATCTGAAAAATCAACAGTGTCCCGGTAGCGAGGCTCTGAGAGAGATCCGTAGCGGGCTTCTTCACGCCGCCGGCGGCCGGGGCTCTCACGAGCAGCCCTGGTCACCGGCTGCTTCCTGGGGGCTTTGCCTCCAGTGGATATACGAGCGGCATTAGCAGCAGTTCCATTGATTTATTTAGAGAGTGAACAAACTCGTGAAACAGACAACTGACAACAACTATACGTCGCTTGACATACGTCACATACTACGTTGCTCTGATTGGTTGTAGGTCTATCCAATTGAGCGAAGAGGCATTTTGTTTCCTGGTTCTGTAGAAACACGCCCCATAATCACAGCCCAATGGAGCAGTCTCAGACTCATATTCTGACTAGAATAATGAGTATGACAACGTCAGGCTAGCAGACAGGCTCTTCACACCTCAAATTGAGTTAAGGGATCTGATCTTCTTTCGGCATTGATAGTTTTTTTTAAATCTTCCCTTTAGAATTTTAAGCGTGCACCTAATAAGTCCCTGTAGAGCACATGTGTCAAACTCAAGGCCCGCGGGCCACATGTGGCCCGCATGATAAAATCTATTTACTATTAGAGCTGGCCCGCCGGCAATGTTTTGCAAGTTCTCAATACAAAATAAGTACTGAGAATTCCTGAGGGTCAGTGAACACGTCGGGATGGGGCACGTGACAGTTCTAGACCAATGGCAGGCTCTCATTGGCTGACGAGTGGGCGGGTCAATGGTGAATGACAGATCCCACAATGCACTGCCCGTGTGTCGGCACGTCAATCACGGTCCCGCGAACGCGCGCCTCACAGTATCACATATCACTTGTGACAACTCCCAACTATCCCGCTCCCCAAAAATGTCTAAACGAAAGGTGGCATTTGAAAACAGGAGCTTTCAAGACAGGTGTGAGGCAGAGTATACGTTCGCGGATGTAAAGGGTGGATCCGAGAAAAGATGAAGGAGGAAAAAAGTGAGGAAAACGTGAGTTGACAGCGTATCACTGCATCATACACCAGGAGTCGTTGTGTGGCAAAGCCTTGAAAATGAACATGTGATGAGCATCATAACATTAGCGGTTAACTTTATCAGAGCCAAAGGTTTAAATCACCGCCAGTTCAAGTCTTTTCTGGAGGAGTTAAGTCCAGAATATGGTGACTTGCACTATCACACACAGGTGCGATGGCTGAACCAGGGAAAGTTGCTGGAAAGATGTTTCCAGTTGCGTGAGGAGATCTGTGAGTTTATTGAAAGCAAAGGGAAAGGCACAACAGAGCTCCGAAATAAAACGTGTCTGTGTGACATCACGAGCCACCTGAATGCGCTCAACCTGCAGCTTCGGGGGGGGGGGGGGGGGGGGGGGGCGTGACATCACTGACATGTATGCTACAGTGAGGGCTTTAAAACCAAGCTGCGCCTGTGGGAGACGCAGATGCTGCAGGGAAACTTGTTTTTCTCTTGCTACTACAGGACATTTGATTTTTCTTTGAAGTCAATTATTTTTGGCTGTTGTTTGCCTGTAGAAAATGTTTTCGCTGGAAATGACTCTGGAAATACTGCAGATAGAGCCAGAAAGCAATTAATGAAACTGATTTGATTACTTTTATATTTATTTATGTATTATTTATTATTTGTATTTCATTTTTTTCATAATTAATGTTGTTTTATCGGCATACTCTATAGGCCTTGTTAGTTCCAGGTTCAACATGTGCACTAAGGTTCTTTCAATAAGTTTTCAATAAACGTTGAACCCATGTGGCCCTCGACTTGAAGCAATTTTTTGATTTCGGCCCACTGCGTATTTGAGTTTGACACCCCTGCTGTAGAGAGACATGAAGGAAGGCATAGAGGCAGAAATCAAACTGAGACACAGAACAAAATAAGTCAAACTTTACATTAGTTCAATGGGAACCAATTAGGACTCAATCTCTGACCTGCTGAAATCCCCATTTACATAACTGCTGTATGTTGGGGTGCATTTTTTCTGTTCCCTGTCATTCCAAAACAACAAAATACAACCTTTTAGCATTTGCATACAAATTGAAACTATCTACATCCTCCCTCCCCCCATCTCGTCTCAACAGAATTACAAGCACAGCAGACTGGCTCTACAGACACAGACATAATGAGCAAATTGTGTAAAACTGAACCAAATTTATCAGATTATTGGAAAACGCACACGCACATTGGAGCAAATTGATGATACACATTAATAGCATATGCAATTGATCTCTTTTTAACGGCAACAAAATAGACCACCAGGAGGAACAGTGGAAATATTGTCTGTGAGAAACTCCTCTCTTGTCTCGTATGTGTGTTTAAGTTACGGCACAGATGACAGAAGGTGACACACACCCACCTTTGTGTGAGGAATAAATCCCCCATCTGAAACATTTAGTCTTTCCCTGACAGTGTTTTCTTTTATCAAATGGTAGTGACAATCTATATCTTGGGTTATGTCTGTGCTGCTGTGAAAGAAACCAGCTCATTGCTCTAATGAGAAAAAACACATCTTTAGTTTTCCCCATCTGAAAGGGCACATATTCATTAAGCTAGTTGTATTCATAATACATCTTTATCCACTCATTTAGTCACAATTGTGAAAACCATTAGGTGTAGGAGGTGTGTAAGAACACAGTGGACTAAAAGTAGAGCCTTACAGCTCTAAACATTATTTTTGAGTCTGCTTTTACCTGATTTGCACCAAATTCATCTTATAAAGTTACAGGGTTATGTGGGTGAGATAATGTGTTGCTAAAGCGTGTAGGTTAGACCAACCATAAAGAGCATATTTAAGTGGACTGAACGAGGCATTTAATGGTGGTTGAATGGATGCACTTTCAATAAACAAATGGCTACACTGTGTCTCAAGAAGTCTGAAGCTTATCATTGGGCATAGAATTCAATTAAATGACCCGTTGAGTCACATTCATACTTTTATAAACAATTCAGATATGTCAAGTAGAAAATAATTAAATGATTAAATCGTGATACCATGACACACATTCTATTTAAAGTGGTGCTTCGACATGTGTGGCAGAATTACAGAGCAAACTGCTGTTAATGATGTTCTTTTGCAGACAAAGGAGAGAAACATAATCCTTCCTAATGACTGTGAAGAAAAAAGCTACAGTATGAAGACAGTGTTCATCTTACCATTCAAAATCATGAGCTCGGCAAATACAGGACTCAGCTGAGAGGATTCTGGAGTAGTCTTTTCCCAGCATGCAGTAGTTTCCAGGCCTGCGCTTCATGTAAATCTGTTTTTGTCCCATCACACATGGCTCACCCTATGGTCACAATAGACACCACGATTACTATTAGTGACATTTCCCTTTATGGAATAAACTTTAACAGTTTTTCAGATGCATGTGTGAAAGGCTTTTTATTCTCACCTGGTTGTGAAGGTGCCAAGTCTGATAGTCCTCCTCCGTGCATTTCTTGCTGAAGATGGACTTGTAGTCTATCTTGATGAGCTGCCATTCAGAACGGTGACTGAAGTGTCCAAAAAAACTACACAGGCAAATAACACAATAGCAGTGGATTACTATGAATCAACAGCACTGAGGCTACATCACGCCCCCCCAGGTGGCTGGCTGCATTAATAAGACTCTGCCTCCACTATGATAGTTGTGGGAGCATGGGCCAAACTAAAAAAATCAGAGTTCACATTTTTTTCTAAGTTTGGTTTTCATTCGTTTTTAGATGCTGTAGAAACAGACTCTCGCTCCAAATACAGTCAAAAGTGCAAGATGGAGGCATCTTTATTTACTGTCTATGGTTTAAACTGTTTGGAAACAAGCCAACAGCTCTAAGCCACATTTTCTACACCAGTGGTTACCAATAAGTGTTCAGTCCTGGGAAACAGGATTAGCGGTAATCTACCTCCAACTTATTTCCCAATAATAATTGCTACGTTAAAAAGTTATAAACTATCCTGATATTTATTTAACTAGGTCAGTACATGTTCCCATGTGGATTAAATTCAGGAGTGGTCACTGATTCGAAACTCGTATTTTCATCGCAATGCATATATGCAAGTTTTAAAAATACAGGGAAAACCACTAAAAAGGTGACTGACTCCTCTCCTACTGATATCACATGATAGATGGAAGTGTGCAAAATATTACAACAGGTAGGTAGAGCATTTGATTGATATGCAGGCTATAGGGACCTCATTGTCTGGCTTATGTGACTTTTTGAGCAAAGGTTTATTATTTTTAGCTTAGCACATTACATTGGATCTGTCTTGCTTCATCAGCGGGTTGGTCCCTGTACAGTCTCCGGTCAGTGCTTGTGCCTGTTTCTCTCAGATGGTGTTTAGCAAACTCAGTTATCCTACAACACATCCTGCCAACTGTGGAAATACTGTCTGAAATACTTATCAGACATTACTTGCTCCTCAGAAATGTGACCTAATAAAGAGTTAGGTTCCCTATCCATGTAGCCCTTTGCTACATAGAGAAAACACCAATCATCTTTCAATCAGCCCAAAATACCCACTGTAATTGAAATTGACACCATTCAACTTTCTCTGGACTTACGTCATGATTTGGTTCTCGGCCCCAGCCTCCACCAAGACTCCATCCACAAACAGCGGCACCGAGGAGAAGCTATGTTGGGTCCACTGCCGCCCCTCGTCAAAGCTGACCCTGTGGATGTGTGTCAAATGACATTACCATCACAAATCCAGCAATAACGATAACACGGACGCAGACCCTCTGTACTAAAAGCTGGTCATAGGAGAGGATTTAAGTCGAGATCAGAATGACAGGCTTGTCCCGGCAGACGAGTCTCAGAGGCTCTGTGCAATTAGCACTGTAGCTTTGGGTAAATATCAAAAGGCTGCACATCAAAAGGGGCATTTAAGAAACACTGTGTTTGGTTATCAAAGCAGAGATGCACAAAACTGACTTCAGAGTGTGTGAAGACAGGAAATGTGTTGGTGTCAAAGAGGAGAAAAAGCAAAGTCACGGGCCCTGGGTAAAGTTTACACCAGCGTGAAAGAAAAAAAAAAGACCAGAATAGAACTGTTTCATGTTTGACTACAAAACTGCAGAGGGAGAAGGAGACAGCAAAAAATTGGACAGCTTTCATCAGTGAAGCGTGGGCTCTATTGATTCTGACAGCTTATCAACGTTTGTGCTGATATGGGAACAACTAGGAGTACCTGAGTGTGACATGGGTTGAAACACTACTGAGCCCCATGCATGGAAAAACAAATTCCCCCTTCCCCCATTGCTCTTAAAACCCCCCACTGCCTTCATTTGGCTAAAAGCAATGTAACTGAAAATGCTTTGACATGAACTTATTATGAGATTCAGGCCAGGGAAGTATTTAACTTACCACTGGCTGGAAAAGCAACTCTGTTTCATAGCTGCTTGTACAGTGACTGTGGAGATACACAGGGTTCTTTCTATCTGTCTTTTTTCCCCCACTTTCTCTACCCTTCGTTCTTAAATTGGTTGTGAGACAAAAAAAACAGCAGGATACACTTCACTGGATCTAAAACTAATTTCAAAATGGAGCAACTGGAGAACAGATCTGGTCTCAGTTGGATTAGCCTGCAGTGAGGTAAAGCGTAGGCACCCGATTTGGCAAGAGGAAGGCAACATGTTAATTAATACACTAAAACGGGGGTGGGTAGGTGTTTTGATGTGTGTTTGTGTGTTGGGGGGGGGGGGGGCAGCTCAGACTGCTGGCTGTTAATGATATGTGGCTAGAAAAAAATATCTCTCAATTTAGATTGCCCACGAGTTTTTTCTCAAGAGCCACAGTCAAAGTGCATCACTAAATGGATCGAGTGTCACATGAATAATATATACATGTTCATTTTCTTAGGATCATAGTGCTGGAATCAATGGGGTAAACATTAAAATAGTTGTTAGAAACTTGAAAGCAATTTAAGAAAGAATGGACGTACCACAAGTGTCTGGTTGGCACGGACGGCTGTTTCACAGCGACAAGGGCCCCTCCCCTATCCATGAACCACACGTTGTGCTCCTCCTCAAAAATCTGAACAGACATATGCAGAAATTCAACCTTAAAGTATTTGAAAAGGAATTCTGAGATTAGCAAATACATTTTCACAAAATTGACAGTGTATCCTCATGTAGCTACATTACAGATTGTATTATTATATGCATTATACTGTATGGGATGCTACTCAGAGTTTAAGCTAAAGATTGCATTTACATACTTACAACCTAAGCCAAGTTCAGACTACAAAATGTTAAGCCTGATTGAGTTTAGCAAGCCACTGACAAAGTCCTCCATCTGCACTCAGCCGGCAGTCACATATCACTCTGTGAGAACTGTTCAATGTCCATGTGTGAAAGCGATTAGAAAGGTTCTTGATGCATCAAGACTCAGATTTGATTTACAACCTGCTGGAAATCTAGCTATAGTTGGCAACAACTCCAGCCAGCTCCAGCCAATCAGAGTGGGGGATTAGGTGAAGGTGGTGAAGGTACATGTAGTGGTGAGGTGCCCAAGGAACAAGGCTCTGGTTGGGCAGAAAAAAGTCAATGTCTTTCGGGTTTGGACGGATAAATGTGGCCCGAGTCGCTCTTTGTTCTTTACAACTGAGGTTCACTGAAGCGTTTCACCTCCTCCAGCTTAATGTGTCACCGTATGATCATGGTGAGGATCAGTCCAGTTCACAGTGTTTATTCTTGGGTGTGTTTTCATGATTAATTCATCTTCTGCTGAAAGCTCATGAAGTGTGTGACCACCTGTAGCCACTCAGTCTTACAGTGGAAAGTCACAATGACGGCGAGACTCCCGATCACACAACAGCAAGTTGTGTATTATGAAACAGGCCTGATGCAGACTGCCTTTCTGAAGTGGAAACTTAGTAGGTTGGTGCTTCACAGCTGCTGTTACATCAATTTTTCAAATGGTTGTACCCGTCTATCAGTTGGCTTGATCTTGGTGTGAAGCTCACCTGTCTCCAGCTATTGCCAGCATCAGACGATACGAACATGCCAACGTTGTTGTAAGACAGCTCGGCTCCGATGTTCCCTGTAGGGGGAATGCCAACAGAATAAGCGTTACAAAAAAAGAAAAGCACAGTGAGCTCAAGCAGATAAAGTGGCTGCATGTTTTTTAAACACATGCTGCCAATCACACCACGTTTGTGATACATTTATTCCAATGGCTTAATTCCCAGATCAGCTTTCTCTATCTCGATTCATGTGAATAATACAAAGAAAACCCTGGGGTTAATTCTTATGCATGTCTGCATTATTCAGGCAACATAATGTGAGATGTGGAGGAGGGCGGGCGCCTTCTTCACCTCAGCAGTTTTCAGTGTAGCAACACAGAGTCTCCTTCGAGTGCGCAGCGACTGAACCAGCTTCTTGTGTCGACCTGCTCGACTATCTTGGTGGCGGCTCCGCAAATAGGCTTGTGTTTGATCTGGATGGTGTTTGTCATGTTGGTGAGTTGATTCCTGCGCCAGCTGACGTATTAAAAGGCGGAGCCGGCAACGGCTCGGCCAGTGATGAACACACACACACACACACTGTGCAAGCATGGCAGCAGGGATGTGCTGTAGGTTTTTTCAGTATCCTCACCCACCAAAGGGAGTAACGGAATACATGTAACGGCGTTACGTATTTAGAATACAAATTATGAGTAACTGTATTCCGTTACAGTTACAAATTAAATAGATGGTATTCAGAATACAGTTACATTGTTGAAATCAGTGGATTACATGATGGTACTTCTCTGTTTCACGAGTTTATTCACTCTCTCGTAAATCCACCGGCGGCAAAGCCCCCAGGAAGCAGCTGGAGACCAGTGCTGCCGTAAGAGCGCCCGGGCCCCCGGCGGCGTGAAGAAGCCTCACCGCTATCGGCCCGGGATCGTTACAGGCCCAGGACCGTGGCTCTGAGAGAGTTCCGTCACTACCAGAATTCTACGGAGCTGCTGATCCGCAAGCTGCCCTTCCAGCGCCTGGTGAGAGAAGACCGACATGCGCTTCCAGAGCTCCGCTGTCATGGCTCTGCACTGTGCCTATCGAAGATGAATAGCGCCACACACTAGCACCTGTACCGACACCCACATGCAGCTGATGAGTTTAAGTATGCTAGTAGGAAAGGAAGCTTTGAACTGGCAACACTATTATTTATGATGATACAAATGTAATTAATTTGAAATATTTCATAAAGCAGTAGCGGTTTTAGAAAAAACATTTTTAATTGCTTTACACGGCCTTTAAGAGTTGGCTTAACACCTTCCTTATTTGATAAAGCTTTTAGTTTGGACTGGTTTTGGCCTGTCTTGAACCAGCTCTTAGTTACGCTGATATCAGCTTGGATTGGTGGGAGACAAATGGCATGAGGAGTTTCTCTTCCCATCTCTCCATCTTCATCACATTAATGTCTCATCCGAGTGATGTTACCGACTTCACTTCTTCCCTGGAGTCCCTGTGCTTCATCTGACCAAAGCAGGGATTGCTGCTGTGGCCACCTAGTGGATCATGCATCGTAGATCATGGATCGTGGTGGATCGTGATCGTGGTGGCATCTGATCGTGGATTAGGATTAACACCAAATTACCCAACTAGAGATTTAATTAACAATATGCCTACTCACATATACTACTATTATTGGAAATACCTCTATTGATACAATTGTCACTACTGCTCCCTTCATCTCTTTCAGATATTTTCTTATGCATATATACTTGACACTCTAAACATTCATACATCTCACATTTATGTTCAACACTGTTAATTCTCATCAATGGCGTGAATATATGTATTTTTTTTGATGTGTATTATATTCAACATCTATTGCACTTGTGTCCCCCCTGGGAGAGGGATCCCTCACATGTGGCTCTCTCTGAGGCGTCTTCATATTTTTCCCTGTTAATAGGTATTTTTTATCTTCCTTTTCAATCTTTTTGCTGAGGGTTGAAGGCAGAGGATGGTTCAGTGATTGATTGATTGACATCACACACGCATTAACTCATATCTTTAAAATATTCAAACACCCTGATTTGCAGATATCAATTTGAGGCTTTTCAAATGAAGAAAAGTAGAATGTTTCTGTTTTTTTTCTCCACTGTAAATAACTTCCTGGGCTTCATCTCACCTGCGGCAACTATGATCCCTGGTGCCGAGTTCTTAGTGGAGATGGTTCCTGACAAGTAAGGGTTTTCTGACGTTTGCAGCTGCAGATGAAGTGAACAGAAAGGCTGAAAAAGACAGATAAAACAATAGAGGTGAATGGTCATTTGAAGGAAAGACATACATAGTGCGAAATGAAAAAACTGTTTATTCAACCAGGAAAAAAATGTCATCATATTTTGTGTAAATATTATAAACATATTGTCACTGCGCATCAGCTAATTCAATTCACTACAAGGTAACAGCAGAGGAAAATTATCATTTGAAAATGACAGTCGAAACAAAATTGTTTTACATAAAGGGAAGCATTAAAAAAAGTTTGATTAGTCTCCCAAACAGAACCAACTGTGCCTCATACGTTTTGCTAATTGCACTTAATCTGTCATTAATCAGAGAGCGATGGAATTTGCATTAAAGTATGACGCCAAGTCTCCAGGGCACGCACACAACAGAAGACAATTACATCTGTTCACAGAGCTGAAAAAAAAAGTCTGCTTTCATCTTTGCAGCAGACAGCATGTCACTGGTGCAAGGACATCGAGGGCAGTGGGACTGAACAGAGTAACCAAAAGGAGTCTAAGGCAGTAATTAAAATGTCAAATGAATGCAAACTCACAGGGAACCTGTAAGCCACAACGCAGGGCACTGAAAATCACGTCCTCAGCAGCATGAAGTCCTCGTAATGTCTCAAACATAATTCCTCATAGTTAGTTTTAGTTGCAGGGAGGCTCGCTAATGAGGGAGGAGGCTTTCATCAACACATGCTGTAAGTCTGGCACATTATGTACCTCAAACCCAACATGAACTTCCATGAGCATGCCATTCCAGAAGCACCAACATAAAACACTTACATTAGGGTTTGCCAGAATATTTATGTTTATAGAATTACATAATATTATTATTATTTAGCCTAATGTGAAATCCAGCAATTATCAAATAACAATATGTTAAAAAAGCTACCGCAGGTATAGGTATAAGTGCATTGTTATTTATTATTTTTTATTTTATATGTTGTAAGTATTTGTTTATTAGTGGCAACTTCTGGCAACTGGCAATTTCTTGCTTGTCTGGTAGTGAAAAACCTCTCTGATTAGTGTATAGCCTGGTTTGTCCTTGTTGGTTAAACATTTGCTTCAACAGTTCAGCAGAGTCCCGTAGAAAAAAGGCAGCTGGTTCGATTTGTGACTGGCAGGATTAATTAAATGTAGGGACATTTTTAGGAATCATACAATTTAGTTTTTTTCACACCAACACCTTGTCGATGCAGGAGCCTGTTTACTTTCTTGCTTTACTTATTTTAATTACTAAAACACCATCTGCTGACATTACAAATACGAGTGAATGTGGTGTGTGATATACAAGTGAGGAATGACAGTGTGTGTGTTAGAATAGAGAAGAGCTATATAAAAGTGCACGCACCATTTTAAACTTAACGTTTGGAAGAAGAAAGGAAGAAAAGAAAAGCATTGGAGGGGCACTGCAAACATCTATCCACTGTACATACCCCACTCCGGCAATGCTAACTTTTTAATTCTGTAATAATAACAATAATACCATTTAATACTGATCTCATTACAACATAATTTACACCGTATGAGGACGAAATAAGAATGAATGATTAATCTATTAAAGCTGTAGATTGGGCTTTGCCATTGGTTGCACAGGTGAATGCAATACTTCACCATGTGACATTTTCTGACTTCATATCAATATCCTTCCTACCATATAACCATTACACAGAAACTCACACTTAGACTGTCATGCCTCCAGCTATCCAAGTATGCTGTGTAAAAAATCAAGGGTCAGGAAAAATGTCAACATTTTTGAAGACCAACAAGTTATCACCTGAAGAGTGTAACTGGCATCTTCTTTAATTATTCAAGTCCACATCCTCCCTGAAGCTTCAACACCTATATTTTACATAACTACACAATCTTTAAAGCTATAGTACAAACACCGTATCAGTATCTTACCAGAATACAGTGGATGTCGTTTCCATCCAGGTCAGCAGCAGGGGCCTGCAGCAGCCTCCAGTCCCTGCCCTTGTTGTAGGTGATGTAGGTCTTCACCTGGTTGTCGTGCCTCTTGTTAGCAATTAGCATGCCTTTAACTCCTGCCACCTGACGGACGTAGACACATGAAAAATGTTTTTTATCTTTTTTGCCTTAATGCAAGTGTGCAAGTGAGTATTTTATATCTTTTTAATGTTCCATAACAGTCTCAATGCGGTGGAAAAAGCATACCATTAGAAAGGGCATTTTGTGTATTGCGGCAGCAATTTTCACAACGCAAGTTATTAAATGCAAATGGTGTGCTTATCTGTGTTTTGCTGTGTCTGACAGTCTGGCAAACACCAGCAGCAGAGTCGGCTGCATAGTTTAACGCAGTGTTGAGTGTGGTTTGTAATTATTGCATATCCCTCCATGTTTCAGCCATCCAGGTAGTACACAAATGTTCATTGTTGACAAGTGACATATTACCTGTTCTCTCACAGTCAGACTGAACACAACATCACACTCATACAGACTCACACTTTTCCAAAATTTTCCCGGCAAGTTGTCTGCCAGGGATTCGACATGTTCCTCAATCAGAGCAAAGCGCGATATGCAATGCAAAGGACAGTCATAGCAAATGGTTGCCATAGTGAGGGGCTCCAGTTGGATGTGTTTCTCTCCCTGAAGGAACACGTCTGTATAAGTGGCACTAATAGGCAGCACATTTGACACTGTTGTAGGAACTTTGGGCCCAAGATGGATGTGGCTAACGAGGGTCCCCCCATCCTTATCCAACCGGACCTGTCAATCACTGAGGTAATTATTTATGGCCGCCACCTCCTCAACATGTATGCATGAGCCAAAATGCACACACAAACGCACTTACACACACACAGAGGAGAGAGAGAGGTGTTGATCTGATGTCGATCAAGTTGACCCCGCCCCATGACAGACTTTGAACGACTCATATATATCATCACAGCAGCATCATACCAGATAAGTTATGATAGTCAATCTCAGGTTGGCTTATGTCAGGTCAACTTATATATAATGAATAGATAAATAAAGGTGAATGTAAGTAAAATTAATTTAAAAAAAAAATTCATGTCAGTTAAGTCCTATATGTCAATTTTTCCTATTTCTACCAGGTTATTTTGTAGGAAGAGTAGGCTACCTATACGTATATGTATATTGTATTTAAAGGCACATCAACTAATTTCAGTCAATTATCTTTTTCTTAATATATATATATATATTTTTTTTTATATTGGCAATTTTTGTCTTCCTTATTAAGGGATACAAGCACATTTTGGGATTTATTTTGTGCAGTAAAGATTCAAAGATTTTTTGCAGCAGCAACTGAGTGGAATAGGAAAGAGAATAAAGTGTGATCACTGTGTTGCAGTGTGTTAGCAAAGACAGTGAAAATCCAGCTGGTTTAAATAATCTCTGCTACAACAGTGAAGTGTGAGTCATCAAGTGGTGAATAGATTAAAATACATATACATTTCTTATTTCATTTTAAGATGTTTTCACACGGTCTGTTTTGAGGCAGATGTTCTTTATTATACTTTTTTAGGTTAATCTATATTAGATAAAACACAATACAAATAAATCATTGGATTTAATTGTATTTCAATGTGAATTCAATACTGGACTTGTATCTCACCTTTTTGTATTTAGCAACCTAACCTTAGCCTCTTGTTTTTGGATACCTCTGCCTTGTCTGTTTGCCTTCTCTGTTCCGAACCCTGACTGGAAATAAACAACACTGGGTTTTTTTCAGAGACGTGCTTTTGGGTCCTCAGTTCACGTACTCAGTCATTACAGGTACAGGGTATAAAATATTGGTTAATCATGTCTCATGACACCCTTGAGAAGGCAAGTGTGTTGTTAAGCCCTGGGGTATTTTTTCTAATGTGTTTAATGGTTTTTGGGTGTCTGGAAGTTTTTCATGCCGTATTATTTTTTACATTTGCAGAGCAAGAGTAAGTGTGAGGGGCACCCGGAGCGCTCTTGTTGCTATTATTTTCAAAGGTGATAACAAGTTCCTGGAGCCTTAGGTGACAGCTTCAATTTGCTTTAGTCTGTACAATAGCCCAAAACCCAAAGACATTTAATTTAAAATAACAGCAACCATACAGAGAAGTAACTGGAGATCCTCAAAACGTTGCTTTGGCTAATATGTCAGTAAGGGGTTCTAAAATTACATTTTAGAACTATAAAAAAAACATGAACAAGCAGACATTTGAAAGTTAATATTTGATTCTGATAATAAGCAGCGCTACTGTTTTCTGCACTGAATGCACTGTTTGATGGACAGGAGACTGATTGAAAATGAAATACAGGTCAACAAACATGAAGTAATGATGGCAGTGAGTTCATAACTCAGCTCGGCTGCATAGACAGTGATCTGCATTCAGACAAATCTGGAATATCAGCTTGGAAATGCTTCGGATTGAAATTGTGGTTGTTTCAGTAGACGGCACCATTCCAGAAAGTTATGGAAGCTACAGTTTCTTACCAACTCAGCAGTACCCAAATCCAGCAAATCCAGTAAATATCACCCCAGCTTCCTTAACTTAAACTGTATTTTACACCACCTGGCAGATCTTTTAAAATACATGTAAATATTGAAATAAATTTACTTCATTGGATAAGTTGTAGAAAAAATATTTGAATGGTTTATTGACTGTAGGATATTGTCAATAGATATAATTTAACAAAGTATTTTGAAAATGCTATACATTAAGCATTTTAGCTATTTTTTTTTTTTTTACCTGACCACTCAACACATGCATGTCAATATCATTAAATCTTTTTAAATCGTTTTTCATTTGTCATGTTGAAATAGGCTGTGGCACACTTTAACTGTCGAATGGTTCACTGTGTTCACAGGTAGTTGTACATGTTATCATTGTTTCTACTCAGGGCTGTAGTGGTAAAAAAAAAAACTTCAAAAAGAACCTCAGTCACCCATATATGATACTATATATAGACTAAGAGATTAGAACAACTGAAATTGAATCATGTAGACCAACGAATTAGCATTTTATGATTATTATTGTTATTGTTTATTGTACAGGTGTGTGGTAAACAATGATTGAATGTAATTAAGAGAGAACAGTAAAACCCTGCTAATACATGTGTAATAAAAATACACAACACCATGAATTCTTTGTAAAAATGGCCAAGTTAATGTCCAGTCAGCATCATTGGAAATTAAGTTTAAATTACGATTTGGAAAGTTAGCTTAGAGCAATTTGGCTAGAAACAAAGTCTTAAACACTAAGCCCGACTGAGATCATCACAATTTACACAGGCATGTTGTTAATCGTACTTACTGAGAAACAAGTGACCATCATTTACCATTTGCAACATATAATGTTATCCCTGTATTTTGTTGTCCCTTTCACTGTGCTTTTAAATACTTCTGCAATAAATCGTTAAAAACATCACTGGCGCTACAAACAGCATGCCTATCAGATAGTTGCAGTATTCTCTCTGTTAAAAGGGGAAAGTCCTTCTTTTCTCCCGTTCTGATGAGCTGCTATATCACATGGAAACGTTCATACAGCATAAAGGGACCCACAGAAACTCAGTCAGTTTGTAAGTGAGACTGGACTTTGAGAGTGTGCAAGCAGCGAGAGAGAAGAGAGCAGGGGTCGGGTGCCAAGCAACGGTGAGAAGGGGCGTGGGCAAGGGGAGGTTGTGATCGGGAATGTAATTTAATGCTCAGTTAACAATTTTGTTGAATTTAACTCAAACTTTTAAAATCAGGACAATCAGGACAACAAGTAAGTAATCAACCATTAAAAGGTGCATAAACGCTATGTTGTATTTAAAAAGGTATGTAGACTGTGCTTATGTTGGTTTACTCCCCACTACACCCCTGGTTCTAATGAAGTTAGCATACTATGTAGCTAGTCCTGGTCTGCTCTTCCTATCCTGTCCCTGTAATGTACAGTCTGCCTTAAAGAAGTAGCGACATGGCAAGCATCCGTCACATCCAACAAAAACACAGCAGCAGAAAAACATGGCAAATGTGGCACTTTTTACACTGTCGTCTGTTTGGTGCTGTGTAGGCAGTTTTTTTCCCCTGAAAACTGCTATAAATAATAGAAATAATGACGCAAGCAACATTTGAAGACCGTAAAACCAGACCAAAGAGCTTACGTTTAAAAAAAAATAGGGGGAGCGGAGCTGTGGGAAGTGCGAATTAAGTGGATTTATACGTCAGAATACAGTCTCCCAGCATCTATACAATCACCATAAACCATCTTCTAATTTAAAAACCTGTGATTTTCATGACTTAAGGAAATTATCCCATGGGAGAATTAGACCACATGCACTCGTTTAAAAAACGCAATAGATTAAAACAGAGCTGTCAATTTATCTGAAAAGGCTGCAATTCATAGAAGGTATAGAGTGTCTTTATGGATCAGCAGGGGATTGCCAATTATTTAATGTGTGGCAATTTTACATTCCAAAATATATTACATGGGTTAATTTTTAAATCACAGCTCTGTGGATTCAGGATTTCTGGCAGTAAAACACAAACATGAAGGGACAAATCGTCATGAGCATCAGCATCATCAAGATCATCATGCAGTCAATCACTTAGAGCTGCTCATGGTGAGACGAGAGAGAGAGGGAAAGAAGTGTTGATACAGTGAATTCAGCCAATCAGAGGGATAATTGTCAGAGAGCCACCTGCTAAATCACCTCTCAGACTGAGGGAAAGTTAAGTGGGTGATGTAGAGCCCTGATGTCAACAGAAAATTAGCTTCCACAACAAAGGCGTGTGATTACAGAAATTGCCCTCATATAATGTGATTAACAACTGAAATAATCCCCACCAATTTAGAAAATAGTTGTCAAATTTTCTGAGTGGGAATAGCACTATTCATTTTTGGGGTTGCGCAAAGAGAACAGGGGCCTTCTGGGAACAGACTTGACAACTAAGTGGAAGAACAAAACAACTTTCACGTACTTTGCTGATTCCCCTCTGGTCTGACTTGAGCCGCGCCTTGTCTTTGGAACATTAGGTCTGTGAAGTGCAGTTTGTCAGGGTCTAACACAATAAATGGGATGAGTTCCATCTTCCTGTGTGTAATGGGTCGGGTGGATCAGACGCAGCAGTGTATCATCTGGCTGTTGTTCAGCCTCAGATCAAGAACAGAGCTGTGACCATATGACAAATGCAATTAAATTGCCCTATCATCTCATACTGCATGCTGAAATGCCTTAACTACTGCGGCATGGTAACAGGAGCTGCACCCAGCCACCCACCCACCCACACACCCACACACACACACACACACCATGCTGTGCAGGAGAAGTAATGGCACTGTTAATTACCTCACCAGTGCCACTGCTGCTGGCCAATATCTCACTTCTTTCACTCTCTCAGTCACACCTGCCAGCGTGGGAGTGATAAACTGGGTTCACCAGGGAGTGGGGACGGAGGGAATTCTACTTCCCTGCCATGAATGCTAATGCAAACACATACAATAGCTAGCCAGTAAGCTAACAAGGTCATTACAAGTCCAGAGGTGCAAGGCAGTGAGCCCCATTAAGCATGGTCTTTATACTGTGCGTCTGCTGTCAAGAAGATACACAACTACCTCCTGTAACACAGACTCCACAGCAGTTCTGCATGCAAAGCAACAACAATACCTGTTGTATTGTGGACAAATGTATGACTCACACAAGATTCACCAATGTTAACTCTAAATCAAATGGATGTGGCTAGTAGTGGCAACATGAATATTAAATTGAATATTATCACCAGACTCAGCAGTTCCCTTCAGCTCTACAGAGCGTTTTATGGTTTTCCAGCTCATTCTTCTGATTTGAGGACCCAATACTTTAATGGTCTGGTTTATTCCCATATTGCTTACATCAACCTTGATTCAAGAATTCAAGGTCTGTTAAAACATCAACACTCACCCAGCACATCACCAAACGACTGTCGGACAAGGTTTGTGATCACAGCAGGTGAACAGGCAAATATTTTCCTTGGAGGAAAGTATATAAAAATAGAGCAAAACATGTACCTGATGCATCCTTTCACAAAGCAAAAGTTGCCCTCAAACTGGTTTCCTGACCATGACAGTGAGTTCAGTGAAATTCAGTGAAATTCAGTGCCACCCCTTACTAACCAGACCTTAATCCAAGAGAACATCTTTGGTAGAACAGAGGTTTGGCGGCATGAGTGTGCAGCTGAGATATTGAGATGTAGTCACGTCAACATGGAGAAGAATCTCCAAACATCTCCACCATCTGGAACCCTATACCCAGTGTCTTAATGGAGTGCTTGAAGGTCTAATCAGATTGGATCATCAGCAAATCATCATGTATTTGATAATTCTATTTAAATGCTAGTAATGATAATAAATAATAAAGAAATAAAAATAGGCTATGGGTCCAGCTAACTAGAGTAGACATTCCACAGAAACACCAGGTAAAAGACACACTGTATATTCTCATGACATGCTGTCATTCGCTGCTTCTGCTCGAGAAGGAAATATGAATATGATCAGTAATAACTGATAAAAGTGGCATTTTTTGTCAGCTGTTATTGGTTTAAACCCACCTTTAACAGCTTCAGATGTATTTGTATTCATTATATTTATGAATGAAAATAATTATCAATATTTACATCTAAAAATTATAAATATCCTGACCTAAATCCCTTAAATGGAAATCCGTGTTAGAAATCTTTATTTACAGGCAAATAATTGGCTCATATTCGGATCAGAGGTGGGTTTTTAAAATGTGAGGTTGTAGAGTCCTTGTTCCAAACAGAGTTATACAGCAGAGTTATAGAAGCCAGAAAATGTTGCAGCATGAAACTAAAGGTTGGGTCACTGGTATCGATTAACAGCCCAAGTAATGCACTACATTCTCATTTCCTGCAATGGGACATAAAAATCTGAATTTATTGCGTAATTAACCACAAGCTTACAAAGAAAAAAAGAAACTCTTGCTCCCATGTTTGTGTTTGGTACATACAGTATATGTATCTGTACTTTACTGCACATCTTATGAGGCAGTGAGGGAGTAATAGTCCCTGTAACTTCCAATAGATTCAGCCGATGAAAACCTCAGTGTATTCATCCCCGCAGGGTAACCAATTTCAGCAAGTACCTACCTCATACAGGTCTAGCATCTGGTTCCCTCCGATACCCTTTGTGGTTTTAACATTTTCCATGGCCAAGGTGAAGTAGATCCCTCTGGTGTCCGACAGGTAGAGGTTGTAGGTGTCGTTCTGGTTCCACTCCTGCACCGCCGCAAATACCTGCTTCTCATCAGTGCTGACAATGTGTAAATCCTATCAATGAGCGGGGAGAGATGAAGAGGAGTTATGACTGGAGGTGGGGAGGTGACGGATTAGAACATGCTGACCCTGTGGGACTGGTCATGAGATCAATGCTGTGGTGCGAATATAAATGGTTGGTGACATACGGTAAGGTATAGCTCACTACGGGGCTCGCTCTGAATATCGTTTTACTAGAAGTATGACTTTAGAAGTTTTCCAGCTTTTGAGGAAAAACAAACTCTACCAACCTAAATAGCATTTTCCCAAGACAGTATAAAATTCAAAATGGAAATGTTTAAATAATTCAATTCGTAGCCTTCTGAAATAAAAACTTGTATTAGTCATAAAATGTAAAAAAGTAAGTAATAATAGACATGATAATTCAAAGTACTCGTAGAGCTAAATTCGCTGCAACTTACCTTAGGCAGGGAATATTTTGGCAGTTTAATTTGTATAAACGAGTCTCTCTTGTAGGACACATAATAGTTGGCTCGACCCGATGTAGGAACCTACACAAAGAACACATCAAGTACAATTAATTGCTTATACTGCAGTGTTTCTCCCCCTTTATTATCTGGAGCTCTGGGTTCAATTTCACATGCTTTTGGCGCCATTAGATTTCCACAGTGTCTCTTAGCACTGCTGTGATGGAGATCTGCAGGTGAAAGTGCACATCAATCCACCTCTCTTTGTCCTGCTGGTTTTCAAGGTGCCCTTAGAGAGTTTTTATTTTTTTACTTTTTTATTTGCCCTGGGCCCTCCTCGTGCATTTAGATGATACTGCCCTCCTCAGGTGTCAATGCACTTGGTTTCCAAGTGGATTTTGGTAAATATCTCGTAGAACAATCAATAGTCTCATTACTCTCTGTCAAGAGAAATCTTTATGTTGCCTAACAGAGCCTCATCTGCTGTTGAGGAAAGAAAGTCATCCTTAATGATCTGGACCCTTTGCAAACACTCTGTGGTGTTGGTTGTTAGACTATGCAGCAAGAAAACAGGGATGGGGACTGCTGAAGAATTGTCATTAGCCTCGGGGCTATGGAAGCCTAGCACACACGCACTGACGCACGCACGCACGCACGCACGCACGCACGCACGCACACACACACACACACACACACACAACAAGACACACAAGCCTAGTGATAATGCAACTTCATAATCCACAGTTATCCCATTTCAATAATAAAAGGAAATCCATTTGAGGAAAACCTTCAAATCAAACTTGTCTCTCTACCTAAGAGAAGCAATATCACTATTAATGTTGTATAACAGGACTGACTCTTTCACTGATCTCATAAGTTCTCTGAATGAAGAGAGAAATCAAGCTCAGAGGGGAAATGCAGAGGCCCACATACAATTGAGAGAAGGAGCAGGAGATCGATGAGGGGGTAACCAGAGGCGGTTTGAACTTTAAAAGGAATTGGTATGATTGATCCCCCCCCCCCCATCCCTCTCAGAACCTTTCGCCTGGAACGCATATGTGTTCAAATGTGGAGGTTCTCCAATTGAGGGGGAGGTTTAGGTTGAGTGCTTGTGAGTTTAGTTGAAAGACTTCAGAGAGGTCAAACAGGATTGAAAGAGCTTTGGAGAACAACTCTATTTCCTGATCTAATGTACTCCCAAGGTCAGTGAGGCTTTCGAAGGAAGGACTTGCCTGTAGGTGGCATCAAGCACCTAGAGGAGAAAAATTGTAAAAACTACTACTACAGAAAATAGTATTGAATGTAGAATGTATTTATGTGACTACCCTAACATATTATTGCTTTATTTAATCTCATACTGGTACATTTGTGACAAAGCTCAGTGACTTGGTTTAGCAAAGACTGACGTCAGATCACGATGCTTGGTGTAGTGGAGAGTTGAGGGGACAAAGTCGCAGAGGATTTTATAAATAACGATTGCCAAAGCCGTTTTGAGACATGTCCTGCGGAAGATCTTTAGAGAATTGGGTCCAGGCTTTCTCCACAGTTTGTCTTTCACACATCCACAAGGCAGCAGTGGGTTCTCTGCTCAGATGCGTTCACAACAACAACAACAAATAATCTGCAGGTTTCCGGCAAGGAAGCCGGCAGCAGACAGAGACAGGATGTAACTTATTAATTCCACCGCGGAGATCATTTAACTTTGTTTACAGCACATCAACATCAGCGTCAGCTCTTGACACCTTTGTCTTTTGTTTATTAATTTTTCAGTCTATCACGTGATTGAAGCATCAACCCCCCCGACTCGCTGGCCGTGAATTTAGCCGGGTATCTACTGCTCTGTTCTCACATCAGCACGTCTGGACTTACTGTGGATTTTCTCCACCTGGCCCTCAAGTGTAAAGTCTGCAGAAAGTCCAGACGTGCTGATGTGAGAAAGTTTGGAGGATCTTGGACATTTGCATTCACACTTACACCTCTTCAGAAGAAACTGCCAAGGATTTCAGTGCATGTGTGTTCCAGTTATTCAAACCTAGTCAGACTATGCAACTCTGTCTATTGCCAGTTTAGGAGTAGCCTTTTGTGAAAACAGTTAAGGTATTTGTAGTCAGTGTTTTAACATATTTGCCTTTGCAAGAAGATATATTTTGAAATGATGGAGATAAACAGAAAACATAACTGCATACTCCCCACGCAAACACGGGTGCTGCACCTTTAACAGACATCGAGCACCATAACAGTTTCTCAAGGTACATTGGAATGAAATTGGTGTTGTTGTGGACTAGTTGCGTAATTACTCGGACTTTTCCTGTTAACTTTTAAATGTATGAAACCTCATTTACACAATGTCAAAGTAAATAATATTCAGGCTGCAGAGACAATTTAAATACAACCCATAAATTGCATCTGTGTTACTTGGAATTCAGGCAATTACCATTTCAGATTTTTCTGTCTCACAAATCATGATTAATATGACACACTGGGCAGTGGCTAGGATGATAATTAAAAGTACTCCTGGCTTTACTAATAACAAAGCTCAAGTGTTCAGCTGAGGATAAAGCAAACATTTTTTACATTTTTCTTTTTTTGGTAAGCAAAGTTTTTTCAGAGCTAATGTACTTGGAACCTGATTTTCATGGCAGTCATGTTAAAAATTATAGCAAAAAAGCAAAAACCCAAAAATTATTTTCTAATATTAAAACCCCTTTAATAATAACTAATCATAATTAATGAGTGAAATATTAATTATAATTGATCCAAACAATACCTGTGTGTGATGGAAATCTCATGTAGAATAAAATCTTATCTAAGTTAGCTAGATCTACTAAGATCATAAAGAAATTAGCTTTTTTTTTTACCCAATATACAGTATGGAGCTACAGCTCCATGGGGCTCCATTCAACTACCGTGCAAGCACTTTATACACAACCTTGAATATTAATATATTTAAATTAATATGTTAACTAGAATGATTTGAAGGTGTTCATAGGTTCTGCTTATGTCCCTTAATGGTTCAGAAGTATCTAAAATGGCTCAGAATATTAAGACTCTGCAACATAAGTCCTGACATTGATTAAATCCTCAGCCACATTTCATACAAAATAGCTAACATAAGATAGTTACAGGATATATAATACTAATTTGACTCAGTGTTGCTAGTTAATTAATGTTTGCACAGCATGATCCATCATGCACCATGTTTTGCATGCTGTTGAACCTCACCTGTATGAATATGTAGTCGTCCTGGACCACCAAAGAGCTGATGTCGATGTATTCAAGGAACGGGTAGTTCCTGTTGGCCTCCGTGCACATCTGAGCTCTGCATGTGACATACTGCACATCTGTCACAAAGGAAGAACAACGGGATGTATGAGAGGTTTATGGCTAGAAATGTTGCTGCACCGAGCCGTACCAAAACCTTATCTGTAACAAGCGAGAACATCTTCTCTGTTCAATCTAACAATGTATGTTCCCTACTTGAATTATAGTAGTTTAAGACCTATTCACTTTTTGCACACTTTATTTTATGGATTTAGTTTTAAATTCGTAAAACTGCCATTTCTGCCAACACCTCAACACAATAACCCATATTGTAAAAATGAAAACAAGTTTGTACATTTAAAAAAAGCCAGAGAATACTTACTCTGGCAAAGTATTCAGAACCTTGAACAAGCTCCTCTGGCAGTTATTACATTTTTCGAGTTTATCGTTTGCTACAATTTTAGCACACTTGGATATGGCCAGTTTATTTCATTCTTCCTGCCGCCTGCAGGCATCTCCACAGATTTACTGAACCACCACCCAAGATTCAGGTTGTGTGCTCTCGAGCTAATTTTCTCCAAGGACCCCTCTGAGTTTGGTTGCATTTATCCTTCCCTCAGTTCTCCATGTCCCTATTACTGACAGCGATGCCCCAAATAATGTAGTCACAATCATGCTTCAGTGTAGAGATGGTGTAAGCCAGGTTGTGTTCGGATGTGGTGTTCAGATGTAGTGTTTGGAGTCCTGCAAAGCGTTTTATTTCTCATTCTCTCAGAGTCCTTTAAAAGTCATTGGGTAAACTCCAAACAGGCTGTTATACACCTTTACTCAACACTGACTTTTGTATAACCACTCTACCATAATGGCCGATTAATCGAGTACTGGAAGGTTTTCTGCAGAGGACCTCTGAGTCTGTTCAAGGGGCTATTGGCTCACCCCTCTGACCAAGGACATTCTTGCCCAGCTACTTATTTTGGCCAGATGGCTAACTGTAGGAAAAGTCCTGGTGGTTCCAAACTTTTTCCACTGATGGGTAAGAAAAGTAATTCTATCAATTTAAAGTGAAAATGACAACACATTAAAGTCTGCAAAAACTGAAGACACGTTAAGACTCTGTGAATCCACTGTATGTCGGCTTGTATTCTACTCATCCATTTAGTCTGACATTTTCTCCAACTAATTGAACTCTCTTTGTTGAACCTTATCCTTATTCGTTTGGGTAGATACCATTATCATCACTATCATCTCTGCCTGTCAATCATACAGTGGTTATAGGAGAAAAAACAATGCTTGCAGCTCAGCTTTTCATACAGTGGTTATAGGAGAAAAAACAATGCTTGTAGCTCAGCTTATATCTCCTACTCCAACATCACAGGCTGGCATAAACAGTTTCACCTATGTCACCTATGGAAGACCTTGGAGCAAGTTATGCAGCTGACATTCAGCGAGTGAAAGGGAGGAGAAGAAAGGCCATATTAATCAAGAATCATCCACCGGGTTTATTGATGGAGCAGTGCCGTTTCCCCGGGGACGACTTCTGTACTCCGGGAGAATTGCACTACTATAGAGACCTGTTTATTACTTCTCTTTGGGGTGTATGTGTGTGTTGGAGACACTCACTTCCATCTGGTGTGTGAGCCTCCATGTGGACCAGATCTGGCTCCTTGTCTAGGCCCAAGACAGACCTTGGAGAGAATGACAGACCATGGGAGAATACATAAACATAATGATGATGAATAGAAAGGCATGCGAAGTGGGAAAAAAGACCAAAGAGCTGTCAGTGCAAAGGTGGAGCAGAAGAAGAGGGGATAGAAAGGGAGAGTGATTTTGTTCCAGCTCCCGGTGTTTTCTTAAAGTTAATAAGGAGATTACAGGAAAGGTTTTTTTTCCACATTCTAAATGCCAAATTATCAATATCAATAACACCCACAGCAACTCTTGACAAGTTTTAAACAAAACAAATTGACCGGGTAGTGCAGGGTCAGCACACTCCCCTAGTACGAGTCTATCACCTGGCAAAATCCTGCTCATTTTACTGCTTGTGGATTACACTCAGCTTTTCCATTGTGGGGATATTTCCTGTCCCTGGGAGGTTGATGAAGCCTAGTTATTGTTAGAGGCCAAAACCAAGATGTCCTTGAAGGGGATTTGGAGGTGAAGGGCAAAGCCAGCTATTGGATCGTGCTCATTATTTAGGATCATACCACAACGGCACGGAAGCAGCCCCAGATTAATGCGAGGTATGGCGGGTGTAGCTGACGGGCAATCCCGGGCGCCCACCCCAGTCACCTCAGAGAGATGGAGAGGAGCGATGAGCTGGACTACATCCAAGCCTTCGTTTGTGATGAGTGTGCACTTTCAGATTATAGGTACACTGCTGAGGGGTTTGGGGGTAGTGGGGGGGGGGAGCAACAGACGTAACTGGATATGAAGTGACAGGGACGTCCTGGATCCCTTATTAGTCACAGTTCCTCATTCTGTATGTGCACTTCTGTATCTGTGTCTGTATGTTTGCATCTGTGGAAAACTACCAACCTCTCCTTCCACTGCTGATGCAAAAGTAATAATCTAGTGTTTATGTGCAATACGACCGATCTGAGCGGGGGCCTGTGTGAGAAATGAAGTGGAATGCAACATGCCCTCGGACGCTGAATGTTAAGTGCGTTCTGAGGAGGAGATTAATCTCTGCCTGCTCGTATCAAGGGGTAGAGGATGTGCAGAATTTTAGTAGCATCACCAGTCAGTCACACACCTTGTTCCAAGCCATCAATAGCACTTGCTCAGCCGCGCAGAACACGAGCAACGGTTTCTGCATTTCCGAGCAAACGAAATGGACCAGTTTTTTTTTTTTTTTTTTTTAAGAGAAGGAAAAAAAAGGACTGACTCACCAGTAGAATCTGTTTGGCGTCACACGTTCGTGGATGAGCTGCCATTTTCTTCCAAAGTCCATCGAGCTGTATAACTGCGGAGATATCAGAGTGAAAATGAATCCTTGTTAGACTTGTTAGAGAGATGAATGCATGTTTCCACACTGGTTCGGCCTTTAATTAAAACGGCCGATTTAAAAGTTTGAATGGAGGAGGGTGAGCTTGGGGAATGGCCACATAATTCCTGGGTGGAGGTTAGTCAGGAGATACAGGCTGACATAGTGCTGAAAGGCTATCATCATTACCCACTGGCCATTCAAGCTATCATATTGTCACAGGCGTCTCTATTGCCCTCGCCTGTTACAAATGGCAGCGTTTTGTTCAGATGAAGCACTACTAAGTATAGTATATGAAACCTGAAATATATATGACAGTAATGTTGGCCCCTTTTAGCTTGATCAGCAGATACTTCACTTTTATTCAGTTAGGTGCTGGACCGCTGTAATATTAAAAATTACTGTTTGTTCAGCACCCAATCAGAACCAAGGTCCTACAGAATGAGCCTCCATGAATGCAACTGATGATAAATGGCTGTGCTGACGCTGAATTGTACAACAGGGAGCCAGTGGCCCAATTTCAATGTACTAATTACATTTTCTGGTGCTCGGGCAAACAATTAATAACCCAGGTGCATTTCCCAACACTGTATTGATTGATGTCACAGAAACAGCAGCCTTACCGCTATCGCTGTATCTCTGCAATGTTATTTCCTTGCAGTGCAGTGAGTCGGTGGCCCCGGTTGAGTATATGCTAATGTTCCTACTTGTTGCCTTTTATCACAGCAAATCTGACACTTACTATGATAAAAGGATACATATTTGTCACTTGCTTCTAAATGTATTCGTCAGCTCCGCAAGGAGAGATCTATCTATGTCAGCTGGTGTGCTTTCCATTTAAAAATCATTGAAAAGTTGCACCATATATGTGCATGCCGCAGGAATAGTCAGTTTTTGATTTCATCCTGTGGATCCCGTTGCATAACCAGCACTTGAAATCCATGTGTCTGGTCTGGAGCGCTTGACAAAGATAAACACTGAGGGAAACCAAAGCATCTCTGTGTGCCCTGTGCGGTTAACACACGGGTGAAGTATATTCTTGGGGCAAATATTTGTCGGAACCTTTACAAAGTTGAACCGTCTAACATACAGGACCCATAGGCACCTTTTAAACAGGCAATTTGATTTCTTATACTCCCAACCTCAGTAAAACGGGAAAAATGTTCCCCACCGGACACTTTGTGTTGGTGTATCAGGGCAGCAAGCAGGGTCCCTCATCACTTTGGACAGTGACATATGATGCCAGCAGGCAGGCTCAGTCCCCCCTCTCACCATTCGTCAGTTCAATGACATCTTAAATTCCAAAGCCTCTGAGCTGTCACAAAGTAAGCTTCATAGTTTCCCACTCACTTCAATAAATCAAAAGCACGGCTAGCCAGCTGCCACGCCACCAATGGAGTCAGTGACAGCCGCGGGAGATGACGAAGGACGAGAGCTTAAATGGCGACCGAGGAATTGCAAAGAGCGGGTTTGTTAAACTCGTCTTTTTACACCGGTGAAGGCTTTGGAAAACATTTGCGCTGCTCTGACTGGTGCATCATTGTGCTATAGTTCTGTTCATTGCTGTGATGAGGAAATCACTGTCACACTTGTGTGGGATTACTTTCATCAGCAAGGACCTTTTTTTCAATCATGAAATGGACATAAACTTAACAAAAGGTGAACGTTCACATTTAAATCTGTGACTAAATTAACAATAATTGCACTAAAGAGCGCTGTGAAAGAAAGAGAAATTAACTAATTACTTTTTATTGTTTGTATTCAAAGATGTGTGCCATCGTACTGCACAATGAAAGCTTGAGCATCATAAAACCTGCAAGTGCCTCCAACCAAAATCTCTCAGCTGCCAATTTAATGGTGGTGCTACTGTAGCTTCAGGGTAGAGTAATCTAATATAAACATAATATTTTTACTGTATTTTAATGGTAATGTTATCATTACTTTAAGTATGGTATTTTTATACTCTCAGTAGGAATGAATGCAGAATGAATGTTATAAACATTGGCCACGGTGTTGGCTAATGGATTATTGTTGAAGGGTTTAGCTGCTTGTCTCTAATACTCGACATGGAGCAGCATTATACTGAACAAAGTCAAAGGGTCAAAGAGCTGTTCAAATTCCCTAAATGATAAAGAAAGGAGCTTCAACGCTTCCTAACTCATCTTTTTTAGCGGGGAAACATCTGATCGTTCTTTATGAAAGGATAGGAGAAAATGTTTCCCGACAATTGCAGCAGCAACATTTAAAGTGACACAACCTCATAGTGGCACCTGGACACACCTACGTAAATATATAAAAATAGAAGAGCTGTTTAATTCCCGTGACATGATCCAAAGCTGAATCCTCACATGATTGTCTGATTTCTACTCTGTCACATCTGTCCAGTCAGGAGTCAAAGTGAACAACCGATGTAATTAACTTATTGATCATAACATCATCTCAAGTCAATACAGATATAAAAGTAATTTTCAACTACAGGATTGTGGAATGGACACAATCATTTTTATTCTCCAATTTTATAAGGTTTTCTCCATGTATCATCCTCACGTAATTATATAATTTCAACACAGTCCAGTTTTTTTTTTTATTTTCAATTAAATCTGTTTTGATGTATGAGTGGGTAATGATTCATTTTTGCCTTTGTATCAAATGAAAACATATTTTCTCTTGACGTGTCATTCTGTTTTAAACAGTAAACTACGGCACAGAGCGTTGTGCAACATTTTGTGTGTATCTTCTGTTATAAAGTTGTTGTTTTTGTAAACCGTGGAGTGTAATTGGAGTCAGACTTTCTCTGGACAGTGTTTCTCTTTTCCAAACTTCTTACGGTTTCTCCTTCACATCTTTCCTTGACTCCTTGACATTTTCCATCAATAGTGGTTAGAAAGGAGATTAATCGGAAAGCAGCCAAAGACTGAATGGAGCTTCTGAATATATCGTTTTAATGGGTAGCTGCATTAATAAAGGGACCAAGACACACAATGAGTGGCTGCATATTGTAATGCAGCATACGTTTTGAGTCAGCACTTGTTGGCATGTCTGACACTCTGACAACAAGTTACAATTTCCCATCCAAATTTCTCACCTGGTATGAGGCCACTCTTGCCCCATATTAGGTTCACCAGCTACCTCTGTCTCAACTCTCTCCAGGCTTATCTTGAGGTTCGATGATAGACAGGACCTGTATTTGCATCAAGGCCATTCGATTGACTTGTGCCCTCACTGAAGGTGAGCTTATCTTTACTTCTCCCGCATGCTCTCAAGCAAAGCAAGGTAGATGTACAAGAATAAAGTTCAGCAACACACAATGTCACACGGTTCAAAGTGAATTTCAGTCAAAACCTCTGACGTGGCCGTGCAAGTGCTTTCATAACAGGATGCCAAGACGACTGAAAAATTTAACACATAACCAAATCGAGAAATTTGTGGAAAGACAAAAGCTACATGTGAATAACAGTTCTTCAACATTTGGCAGGATAACCAATTGATCCATGCAGAGTTCAGCACAACAGCTTGGGGGCATATGTGAGCAAGCTTCCTTATCTCAGGAATAATTCATGTTAATCAACACACAGGGAAACACACCCCGACACTGTTTACACATGAGGTGTGTCAAAGCCGAAACGAATGTCTCACTCTGCGGTTAAGGTCTTCGAGGGCCATGTCTCATAAGAAATTCATTCCAGGCAGCTCTGGTTTTATCACATTTAGCCATCTAACAATTTAAGTTGTGCTGCGGGCAGGCAGGCATTATAAACAGGTTTTGTTCCACTCTTAGCTACGGATTTATGCAGGGATATTGGATTTTATATGTATAGCGAATAAATCCCATGGTTTATGTATTGGTCTGCATTAGGTTTTTCTTCTTGTCGCCTACACTTGTGCTTTAAAGGAAACACATCCACACAGGGAAGTAAGGTACATCAAACACATTTGAAACTTAGACTAGAAATGATTAATCTAAAATAAGAGTTTACTTATAGACCACTGAAATATGAATCTCTTTTTTTCTTTCATCCTTGAGGGAAATGCACATTATCACATCTGATGTTACTATCCAGCTATTTATGGTATGAGAGCACATTTGCTCAAGATAAAATATGAATCAGAATAAAAGATAAATGACTGCACTACAGTGGCTTTCCACATTTTAAATCCGTAAGGAAAAAAGTGTTTGCAGCAGTGGCGGTGCGGTAGACAGAGTGACATGGGTTTTCGATGTTTTAGGAACACCCATGATACTCACACACGTACACAAACGCACACACACAGCTGACTAGCACAAGCCGTTAGTTAGCTTTGAGACAGCTACCAAATCTACTGCTTGTCACAGACAGAACTGGCCATGATCATAATCTTGGCTTTGCCAAACTCTCACTTTGAACCGTCAAAAAAGCCTGCAGTGAAAAAGCAGATAGACAGAGACAAAGCATTACTTTCACAGCAGATGATAAAATGTGTTGGACCTGTGCAACCAATTAGTGGCAGGAGTCCCGTGCTGGACCTTTTCTTTAGTCCACAACAGCATGTTCCCACAGAGTATTCCAACCATTACTGGATGCACCACGCTACCCCCGCCCGCTCCCGCAGAGATTCTGATCACATGTGCACACAAAATGCTCTGTATGGACAGTGTGTCTTCTCCATTCTACAATGGAAGTTGGGATTTAGTTTGAGGCAGCGTGGAGGGAAAGTGGATAAAAAAATCTAAAGGCTGATGGCCATACTTCTCCAATTCTCGAATCCAAATCCTTCCTTTGCAACACTTCAAACAAAAAGCAATCATGTTATTTTAAGGATCAGATTTACAGTACAGACTTTAATATTGTGTAGATTGACAGGGAGTGTTCATTGAATGTACAAAAATAGCATATTTTTACACTGACCTCTTGTGATTGCTTGCAATGTGTTTAGTTTACGTAAATTTTGAATGCAAAGCAAGCGTGATTAATGGAGGTTCATCAGTGATGCAAACGGAATTGATTAAAAAAATAAACTTTAAACTATTTCCAGAGACAATATCTGCCACTGGAGATAGTCGATCTACAACAGGGGTGTCAAACTCAAATACGCAGTGGGCCGAAATCAAAAAATTGCTTCAAGTCGAGGGCCACATGGGTTCAACGTTTATTGAAAACTTATTGAAAGAAACTTAGTGCACATATTGAACCTGGAACTAACAAGGCCTATAGAGTATGCCGATAAAACAACATTAATTATGAAATAAATGAAATACAAATAATAAATAATACATAAATAAATATAAAAGTAATAAAATCAGTTTCATTAATTGCTTTCTGGCTTTATCTGCAGTATTTCCAGAGTAATGTCCAGTGAAAACATTTTCTACAGGCAAACAACAGACAAAAATAATTGACTTCAAAGAAAAATCAAATGTCCTGTAGTAGCAAGAGAAAAACAAGTTTCCCTGCAGCATCTGCGTCTCCCACAGGCGCAGCTTGGTTTTAAAGCCCTCACTGTAGCGTACATGTCAGTGACGACAGGGCCCCCCCCGAAGCTGCAGGTTGAGCGCATTCAGGTGGCTCGTGATGTCACACAGACACGTTTTATTTCGGAGCTCTGTTGGGCCTTTCCCTGTGCTTTCAATAAACTCACAGATCTCCTCACGCAACTGGAACAATCTTTCCAGCACCTTTCCCTGGTTCAGCCATTGCACCTGTGTGTGATAGTCACCATATTCTGGACTTAACTCCTTCAGAAAAGACTTGAACTGGCGGTGATTTAAACCTTTGGCTCTGATAAAGTTAACCGCTAATGTTATGATGCTCATCACATGTTCGTTTTCAAGGCTTTGCCACACAACGACTCCTGGTGTATGATGCAGTGATAAGCTGTCAACTCACTTTTTTCCTCCTTCATCTTTTCTCGGATCCACCCCATATATACAGTCTATGATCCACCCTTTACATCCGCGAACGTGTACTCTGCCTCCCACCTGTCTTGAAAGCTCCTGTTTTCAAATGCCACCTTTCGTTTAGCCATTTTTGGGGAGCGGGACAGTTGAAAGTTGTCACAAGTGATATGTGATACAGACTGTAAGGCGCGCGTTCGCGGGACCGTGATTGACATGCCGACACACGGGCAGTGCATTGTGGGATCTGTCATTCACCATTGACCCGCCCACTCGTCAGCCAATGAGAGCCTGTCATTGGTCTAGAACTGTCACGTGCCCCATCCCGTGTTCACTGACCCTCAGGAATTCTCAGTACTTATTTTGTATTGAGAACTTGCAAAACACTGCTGGCGGGCCAGCTCTAATAGTAAATAGATTTTATCATGCGGGCCACATATAATTCATTCGCGGGCCACATGTGGCACATGAGTTTGACACATGTGCCTTAGAAGAAAAAGGAAAAACATCCCCTGTGCTCAAACACAATAAAAAAAAATTAACTAGAAGGCAATAAAAAAAAGGTCAAGAGAGCTTCTTCTGACTGACAGACATTTTCTACAATCTCCTTTCTTCAAATTTATTCCAGTTTCCTCGCGGCTTCTGCCCCATCGTTCAACATCTTTGCTTTAACTCACTGTGGTAACTGAGAGCAAAGCATAGGTTTTTCCTTTTTCATTTTGCAACCTTCTTCAGAAACATTTAAGCGGCAACCTTCTGCCACCAAGAAAAGCTTTGCACATTAACATCAAAGCACAAACAGGTCCATCAACACATAAAAGTTCTGTGAAAAGAATCAAGTGCTTGGAAGTTATAGAAATTATGACTGAATTAAAGGACCCTGTGTCCCACATAGGGTTGCAAACGGGCGGAACATTTTCGGTACATTTCCGGAAACTTCTAGCCTATTCCTATTCATTTATCCATCAATTGTAAAATATTTTCACAGACGATTCCAGTTGTTTGGCTAACTATTTATTTCTCTGGCGTTACAAGCTTTTTTCTCATCTTAGTCTACAGAACAATGCCACGTGCACTATCTCATGTGTAACATTTCACCCCATCCAATGTAGAAGGAAAGGCTGTGTACATTTGCAAATACTGTGCAAAGATCTATTTTAAGAATGCCACAAAGATGCAGAAGCATATAGTCAAGTGCCCAAAGTTTCCACAGGGCTCAAATCAGCCTATGACAAAACAAAATGTTTATATTCATGTCTGTATATGACAAGGTAATACAGTTAGTATAAATTACCCACAACATTTCCAGTTTATTCCCGTTAATTCCCGTATATTCCCGTTAATTCCCATGGAAAGTTTCCAACTTTGAATATTCCCGCACAATTACCATAAATCCCTTTAACAACTCCCAATTAACCCCTCCCATAAATGCTCCATGCATACTACATGTATATACAGTGCTGTAAATCTAACAGCTCCTGTTGGCATCGCCTTGGCATATACAGTATGCAAGGGAAGAGGAGGACTGGTTTTATACCCCACAATTTATGAGGCCTGCAAAAGACACAGCACTGAGAAAGCTCCTATGGAGGAAGACAAAGGAAAGGGCTATGCAACTCAACAGTCTAAAATGATCTGAGTGAGAAGCCATGAGAACAAAGTATAACATCCTCGTTGTCTGCAATTTGTATCTCTGAAGAAAACAACAACTGTCCATTCAAGTAGATATTTCACAGCACATGGATTTCCTGTCTGTTTAACCATCGAGCAACATGTGAACGCTAACGTTAGAGTTGTAAGAGCCAATCCATCGGGTGATTAGTTGTTTAATCTCTTGCCTGAGAACTCAACACATTGTGACATTTAAAGATGTCACCATGGACGGGAAATTGAAGGAGGGATTATTATCTGGCATTGTTACAGACAAATGATAGATCAATTAATAAACTAATGAATGATCAGCAGATAATTATGTCTTATTCATCGAAAGCCAATTTGGCTTTTGACAACATGATCCAAAATCAAGGTCCACTTAATAGATTTAATAATGGTCTTCATCAGTCGTCTGTGAAGAATGTTATGAGCCAGGATGCAGATCAAATCTTGGGAAAATGCAAGTAAGTGAGAATGATAACAATATATTATTTTAATGTTTTTCTTAACCTAACTATGAACTTTCAAGAATCATTTACATGTTCCCTTTCATAATATGCAAGATATTAAGTTCACTGTATGAATAGTGACATTTGAACTTACAGCACATCAATGTAATTATTCTGCTTAGAACACAGTTACTGATCTTGTGGCGCTCATGCTATTAAACTGATCCTGTACACTGATGTGGCATAGTCCATTAGATGGTAAATGAACTGCATTTATATACCGCTTGCCTTATCGACCACCAAAAGTGCTGTACACGACAGGTCACATTCACACATTCACTCCCACATCAATTCAGCACTCTATCCCACATATGCACAGTATTTTTCCCAAGGACACCTTGACATGCAGACCAGAGGAGCTGGAGATCATTCCATAGGAGTTGTGATTATTGGACAAACAGTTGTACTTCCTGAGGAACAATCCCCACCCCATTAAAAATATAAATATTTAGTTATTTCTAAAGATAACCACAGATGCAATTTGTGATTGTGTCCTTTGTTCACTTCACAGTTTTCTTCTTAATCACACTGTGTGCAGTTCTTACCTACTTACTTCTGTGTCAAGAACAAACCTTCAGACTAAAAAAGTATATCATGAATTAAAAAGCATGTTTCAGCATGAACTGCAACCCCTTCAGCCAGTACACATTAAACAAGTTAAAATATTATCCGCTGTGATTATTAGTGTCAAACCCTAATGTTTACCCAGTCAAGTCTAATAAATGGATTCCCTCCGGCTTTCTGGTTACATACTCACTGCCCCCCCTCTTCTGGGTTCCCTCTGTGATTTCTCGTTACTTTATCTTTTTGCCTTAAAGGTACATAACACATGAAGGCAATTTCGATAAGCTGACCTAGCACTGTAACAGTATGTGCTTAGAAAAACAGCTACCTACAGTATATCTATCTCTTTGAAATTCCCACAATGCTTTCAAATTTAGCCTACCCTGTACTATGGTTCCTCATATGCATAAGCCGTTCCTTGTAAGCTAAATATAATAAAGACTTGCTCTCTTCAACCTGGGCCTTCAGGCAATCATTTCTCTCCACTTAGCAATATTTATGCTATAAATTTCTAAGCCCAATAAAAGGGGCCCTGTTCTGCATTGTGCTAGCAAGTGAACTGTATGTATTGTCCTGATCATAAGTTTCAAATTAAAGTCCATTAAAAGTGCCCTGGGAGGGGCCTAGGGATGGGTATCGTTTGGTTTTTATCCGATACCGGTTCCTAACCGATACTTTTAAAACGATACCGGTGCCTGAACCGATACTTTTTTCAAAAAAGTGCACAAAACGATGCTTGACTAAGAAAGGCTTTTTTATATATATAATATATTAACTGTATAAAGCGCCGGGGGAGAGGTCTCACGAGGAGATCCCCCCCCCCCCCCCCCCGCACGGGAGCCCTGACACACGCGGGGCGCGGGCAGCGCGGGGACAAGAGTTTGTCCACCGGCAGCCGCGGCCGACATGCCGGGGCCTGTGGGGCCCGGCGGGAGCCGCCGCTTCCCGTGAAGGAAGGAGTGGAAGTGTGAGGAGGCGGGACGAGCGGAGACCTCAGTCTTCTATTGGCTCAGGCACCGAAATGAGGCACCGAAATCTCCGTTGCATTTCGGTCCGGGTAGGTACCGGTTGTATTGGAACCGGTTCCATATTGGAACCGGTTCTCGGTACCCAACCCTAGGGAGGGCAGGCCCGCTGCAGCCTGATGAAGTGCGGCAGAGCTGTTGCAGCTCAGGACAAGGGAACTGAGCACTAAAGATACCTGCCATCTGGAGAGTCATTGGGTTGAGAAATGCAGTGCACAGTCTTTAGGTCCAGGAAGGGGCTAAAAGTATATCTGTTCAAATAGACACACTGATAGATTTAAAAGAATGGTTTGGTTTGTGAAAGGGAACTAGGGACTGCCATTTTGAGTCAGGTTATTACACCCCTGATTCTTATACATTTTTGAACTTTCATGTTTTTTGTTCTGCCATGACATTTGTTTCCCCTGTTTCCCCCTGTGTCTCCTGTTAGTGTGAAAGTGTGTGTGTTCTTTGTTTGTGCTGTGGACGCAGATCACCTGGCTCTTGGCTCATCTCCCTTTCTGCAATTACAACATCAAGCTCATCTCAAGCAACCCAGCTCTTTTCCCACTCATTGCGAGATTGTATTGCCTGTTGAATGGAGGCCGGTGCCATTTCTCCAGCCACATCATCTATCTCCCTGCAAAACCACTCTTGTGCCATACCACTGCAAACAGTCCAGCAACTTGCCAGACTTTGCTATTCCAAAAGCCCATAGCCTGTATGCCCCCTACATTGTCTAAACTCTCTTCATGTGATCTGCTGATGGGTCTACAAAACAAAACAATGACTTGCAAGTTATTGACTCAGCTGACACGGACTCCTTCTGCCAAGCTCTTGCCACTCAGGGCACATAAGTTGGACAGATGACAGTGCTATTCATTAAGTAGTTGATTCCTTGTGACCCTGATGGCCATTCTCTTCCATGTCCTCTTTGGCCAAAGTATTAGGCTCACAAATAGGGAGGTCCTAATGACTCGTACCGCCACATCAGCAAATCAATCACGCATGCAGTTCAATGCCACCCTCTTCTGGCAGAATGGACTTATTTCTCCTCTGGTTCTGGTGGGTTCTGAAGCTGGTGACAATTTTATTGATCCTCCTCATGACTCACGTTGGCATCTTCCTTGAAGTACTGCCCGCTCACACATATGTTAATGCCTTTGATGATAAGCTGTTGGCCCACATCACCCATCACACAGCCCTTTTAAGCCTCATTCTCTCAGGTCATCGTTGTGGATCAATTAAATCACTGGTAATTTCCCCACCAAATGCTCTTGCTGCTTTAGGACAAACTAGGGTAAAGTTATCCAATCAGTCTCCATGTTCAGTTTTTGGTTGGAGCCAGTTTCAGTCTGCTGTAGTGGTACTAGTCCTAAATATGCAGTCCCCATACGTCAGCCATCTTTTCTGTCATCTGTTCCCTCAATGTTTAATGACCTGGCTTAAGTTTTTGTGAGCAGTATGTGCCTGTTTTTCCCTTCATATGGACCTTATGATTGCACTATTGATTTGCTCAATGGTGCTCACTTGCCCACCAGCTCCCTTCATAACCTAACCAATAGCCTGAAAGAGAGGCTATGGAACCTGCATCCATGATTCCTTCTCTGCTGGTTTGATTGGACCCACTTCTTCAGCAAGAGTGTGTTGCTTTTTCGTTAAGAAGAAAGATCACATGCTATAGCCCTTTATTGATTTCCATGGTTTGAACGACATATCCATTACAAACAAATACTCCACTCCCCCTAATTGACTCAACTTTTTAACCTCTCCCCCAGGCCATTGTTTTCGTCAACTATACCTCCGCAACATCTACCATCTCATTCCCATCCAAGAAGGACATGAAAATCCCTATACTGCAGAAAACATAAAACATGTTGACTCTAATATGCTCCCAAAAGACACAGATTTATTTCTTTTGATTGCTTTTCCAAAGCTGAGCATTTGGTGCCTCGGCCTTATTTGCCTTCAGCCATGCAAACGATTGATCTCCTGGTTCACCATGTGCTCAAGTTTCATGAAATACCTCAGGTCAGTGTGTCAGATTCTGACTTTCTGTCAGGGCCACTGCCAGTAGCTTCTCATGCAGGATACCATCCACAGATAATGGACATATGTAATGGGCCAATCTGAATCTTGAGTTGTGCCGTGCTACTGTTCACCATACCTCATCCTAGTGGGACAAATGTCTGTCTGCTTTGACTGCGTCTCAGGGTTATAAACCACCTCCCTTCCCCACTTCAGAGTCCAAGCTTGTCTTTGTTGGTTCTGCTGAATTTGGATGGAGGTTTATTTGGCTTTTTGCCTTTGGTTTGCTGGAGAAGCTACCAGACATCCACTAGAGTAAAGGTACATCGCTTATGTCAGTTTGCATGCTTGGTTGGTAATTATCTTGTAGCTTGTAGCTGCAGCTCATGGAACTGATTAAAAGTATTTTCGATAATGTCAACCCCAGTGGGTTTAAATGCATAAGTTACAAAAATAAGTTTTTAGCTTATATTCTTCAGTTATTGGTGGTTATTATAACTATCTGCACCTGATGTTGCAAACACTGGCCATTGCACTAAAAGTTTATTGGATAAAAAACAACAATGTGGAGATTTTTTCTATGATTGCAGTTAAACCATGACACAAATGGAATTTAAATAAATGACTAACCTTATGTCCAGGAATGCAAATGCATTATTTTCTAAATTCTAGCAGTGCCACATAACAGACTGTAACAGAGAAAGTGAAAACAAAAGATAGTGGCCCATCTTCAAACCTCCCCAAGCAAACAGATCTACTGTGTATCACTTTATAGCATCCATTCAGAGTCTGTATATGTAATATATCGGAGGTTTAAATGAGGAATCATATTTAGCAGGCAAAAAGGTGTCAGCTGAAGATTACAATGACAGAAAAAAATCCTGAAAGCAAAGCACTCAGGGATGTAGACTCACTGCTTCCTATTAAATACGGTTTGAATTAAAAGAGCTTATCTAAAGGGGTCTCTTCAATACCAGAATCTATAGCCACAGACAACAATATCACCCACATTAGGCATGTTACAAAATGAAAAATGCTAATTTCTCTTTTGAGCTAATGCAAATGAAAAAAAGAATGAAAGAAAGAAGAAAAATATAATCCTGAATAATGTCTTCTCCCTTTTTCCCAGAATACTTTATTGAGCCGGATGTCCCCATTGCATTTCTTAAAACATTTAGCAGGGATATGATTCTGCTAGAAATAATTAACAGCATAAATTTGCATCATTAGGGTGGATTAAGTCAAACAGTGTTTGCATACTGAAGGACTGAAGGGACTGTGCAGCTTGATCAGAGAGGCGGTTGTGCTGGTTCCTTCCCTGTTTTAGGTGGGCTGTTGACTTCCCAGGGGAGTATATTGTGGAGAATATCTCTACTTTGTCTGGGTACGTATGCAGGTATTATAATACATTTTTATCATTTGGTTATTTTTTTTTGGTTCTTTAAATAAAAAGAGCTTGCTTGAGCATGTATGTTTGTTAAGCGTATGTGTGCGGGATAAGTGATGGAAAGGAATTGCAGTTTCCGGCAGCAGCACAGCATGTTTTAGTTGTCCCACGAGCCTCTTCAAGTCACAACCTGAGCAACTAAAGTAATGTGCCCATTTTCCTTAACTGAACTTCTCCCTGTTTCCCAAGATCACTCTGCTGACTCCTAAGACCCACTCTAAAAGTTCAGACAATTATAGACTTGGACAGTTTATCAAGATATGTCTGCACTTGTTTCTGTAAATCCCCTCAAAGAGAAAAAAATAGAGGAAAATAGAGGAGAGAAAATATACTGTTGCCTGTGAACCATCTGTCTAATTCACGGTCCAGTTTTGAATGCACACACACACACACACACACACACACACACACACACACACACACACACACATATGTATATACATATATGCATGCTTTTTTGAAGAGTAAATGGAGACCTTCAAACCTAACCAGCAAATATTGAACATTGTAGTGATTTAGTCATATTCAAGTATGTTGGCCATGCCTTAGCAACGATAGGATGTGAAAACAATCTAAAATAAAGAAACATTCAAGGTTAGCCAACTTAACTGCTAGTTAAGTTCACTTCGACTTAAGTTAGGCTGAACCCCATCTGTAAGCAATGCAGCAATGTCCCATTGTTTTGAGATACTACTAAATCTTAAATCACTGCGTTTTGTAGTTGGCTTAATATTATTTTAAATATTGATATTTTATTCATATTATTCAAACATCTTAACACTACCTTGATTTCCATGTGGTGCTTCTTAAGGTTACTGGTTTTCTTCTTAGCAACAGG
The DNA here is from genome assembly GCF_963576545.1 of Limanda limanda. NCBI lineage: Eukaryota > Metazoa > Chordata > Actinopteri > Pleuronectiformes > Pleuronectidae > Limanda > Limanda limanda. The sequence goes on along the minus strand of NC_083637.1, from coordinate 30,029,155 downwards.
CCGTCTCTCCCAACAATACTCAGTATTCACTTTGTCTCACTTTGGCTAAATGTCAAATCTTCTTTTCTCACCAGGCCCCACTGTCGATGTCATGTTTTTTTTCTTGTCATCACATCTGTCTGTGCTCCTACAGCTGCACTGCATACAGTAGACAGGTCCAGGCCAGCACTGTTGGTGGTGTGTTAAAGGATGCACCACTACTGTAAAGACTCAAATCGATTCATTTGTAAAGGAAAAGACAAGCATTTTAACTTCATACTACGCATTCTGTACTTAAAACAATAGGCAACATATTAACAATATATATTTTCTGACTTTTGCCGGCGTATGCAGACCAAGAGCGCGGTTCAGGTAACGTGACCTAAAACATGGTAAGAATGATTCAGGTGGGTAACGTTTGTGTCTTGCTATTTTTCTTCTATTTATTCTTCTATTACATAATTTTTTATATTGAGTTCTGACCCAAATGTCAGCTTATTTGAACTTTATTTAATGTTAAACTGAATTGTTGTTGTCTTTTTTTCTTGTGTTCTTATTGTTTGATTTTAAATGTTATAATTATGCTATGTCTGTAAAACACTTTCCATGATTTTATTATCTTTTAAATTAAACTTTAATATTTGTTTGGTCAGCAATTCGATCCCCAGTTTGACCCATCTGCATGCCGAAGTGTCCTTGGGCAAGATGCTGAACCCTGAATAGCTTCCCCCCATAGAATAACTGTAAAACTGTACTGTAAAGAGCTTTGAGTGGTCACCAAGACTAGAAAAGCGCTATAGAAATACAAAACCATTTACCATTTACTTTGAATGTCTTTAAAATGTTATTTAGTTTTTTTTCCATGTCTTTGAAAACCCATTATACCTTAGGGCCTAACCCATTGACTCATATGTTTTCATAAGACACTAATTATGTTTCTAAAGACATATTTATATTAGTTTGTAGCATGGACATATTACATATTATTGGTATGTCTAAAACACATAGGTCTGATATACATTGAGGGTAACATTCCTCTAAAAAAACAACAGAAAGAAATAGAACAGTTGTGCACCTAGCAGGATCAGCCATTGTTTTGAGCTCACTCACACTGCGGGAAGTAGAATCTGCCGACTAGATGGACGGCAGTCTTTTTATACCCCACCCCTGCTGTTATCACTTCTTCGTGTTGAAAATGAATTCCATTCAAGTTGAAGACGAACACTTTTTTTTTTCAAAAGTGTAGATAGGTTTCGTTATAGTTTTAGTCCATTTTAGTTATTCTGCACTGAAGCTTTGGAGTTTTCCTTCAGATGTAAGTAGCTGCAAAATATAAATAAATATGCACAATCCATATTTGAACAACTGTAACATGTGTTTTATTCTTTCAAAAGAAGTACAGCTCCCGGTTACCTTATACGCTATATGGAGGAACATATGGCAGAGGCAATGAACCAAGGCATCATCTCTGTGTGTTCTGTAGAGCACAAACCAGTATTGACCTTCTGTTGATGGACTGAGTTGTGACTTATTTAGATCAATGTTGTCATGTAACGTTTTGTGGATTGATCTATTTACAGACATGAACAGATGTAGACTTGAAACCTATTAATGCCAAGGTGATAGCTGTCCAACAAAAACCCTCCTGGAAGACTTCGTAACTTCATCAGGGAACAAGTGCCACCAACAACATTACCTCAACTGAAATTGACTCTGTCAACCTAAATCGGTCATCACCATTAGTCAAGTGGAAGAGTAAATCAGCTCATCCCCATTACACATAAGACAACAGCATGGCATGGGGACGTCATTAGCTGCAGGAGTGGAAGGAAAACTGATGAAGAGCTCACTGAAATGAGATTGGATTTGAACAAGTTCTGCCGCTGTCCTGGGGGCCTTACGTGGATGCTCTTTGAGCAGATAGGTGGAGGCTGCATAATGATGAGATACTTAGTTTCCCTACTGTTCAGATTTATGGGCTCCGAGGCCTGTTGCAATCATTAGGGGGATTGTGAAAGGAAAGGGGAAATGGGGTTGAGACTATATGGGCTTGGGAGGAGGTGGAAATTGCATAGAGATTTTTTTTCTGGTAACACAGCACTTTTGAACCATAAATCTTTGATCCTCTCCTCTGTATTTGTGCAACTGCATTTTATAATGGAATACTCCCTATGATTTCACACCCAATTAGTAAATTACTAATGTTGTCCTAAAATACATGCCTTGGCCTGGTAATAAACGGGTCATGTCCCAAATAGTACACAAGGTTAACAACCACGAGTGGCTTTTGTTCTAGATTGACCAAACTATAGCAACACTGAAAAATATACATTAAAAGGAAAAAATATACCATGGAACATTCTTTCATTTTGTTGTTGTGCAAGCAAGTAGAAAAGTAGAAACAAGTCAAAGAGCTGGGTCCTTGGCAGTGGCTTCACAAACATCAGCAAAATCTGTACCACTACTAAAACTGAATGAACGGAAGTCATTAGGCTTTTGGAACACGTTGAATAATTCATATAACATAATTAACTTAAGTCAACAGAAGCATTTGCTTTTATGTTACCTGGAAGACAAAATAACTAATAATGTTGCTCTGATGACTCTTAGTCCCTTAAGATCAGTTCAGTGTTTTTGCTTACGTTTGTTGGAGTGGAACGCCAAACCATGGATTAAACAAATATTGCTGTTATTAGTTATTGTAAGTGAACATTTGTCTTTTTCCTGTTTTCTTGAGTATTCCCGTTCCTTTCCGTCACCTGTCTTTGATTGTCAGTCCTGTCTGCGTCTTTATTGTCTGTGTAGCATTGCTTGGTTTCGGGTGAGATGTCTTTGATGAAAACCACTAAGCTGCCTGCAGTATTTAAGCAGTTTAGATCATTTCTTTGCTTGCTGGTTTGCTCAGTGAAAAAACACGTTAACCCGAGCTCCAGGTTCATCTGTCTGCTCGCCACCATGTCCATTTTTATCCATTTCTGCAGAGTTTGCCAAACCAAACATCCGCCTGACCCATCTCCTGCCAATTGCGTAATGGAGTTTGGACATTTTTGCACAAACCCACTTCCTGCTTGTTCACAAGTGTCTCAACAATAACGGTTTGTACTTGTTGACCTTTCATAGTAAATCCTTTTAAAACTTTGTCTTCTCTGGAGTTCTTTGTTCTGCTTATATTATTTACCTTAACAATAACCAGAGGTGTAGTGGTGCCTTTACACTGATCTCAATTGTATAGTGTTCACATCATGGTATATATGTTTACCTAATACAAAATAATAGTCCCTTTACATCATGTTACATGCCTCCACATAATCTGTGTTCACTACATAAAGAGACTTGATTCCTGATACTGCATCAGTCAAGAGGAAAATTGCGGAATCTGAGCTTCTTTGCAAATTAGGCCCACACAACTACAATATGTTACTTTTTCAAACTTTGTGAACAAGAAATAACTGCTAACAATTATACCAACAATAACTATAAGCAGCTAAGGAAGCAGCATCTCCAGAAAAAGTTAAAAGATGGACATGATGTAAAAAGAACACACTCAGAAGATGGAGTAACCTCTTCTGAAATAATAGTATGTATGTATCATCATGCCACACTTTGTAGGCCTGTGTGGTGACAATTTTACCATTTGGGCATTGATTTATGGAACGAACAACTTTAATGTATAGAAAGATGAGCAAATGGATTCCCTTACATATCAGAGTGTTGCTCAAGCAACTGATGTTATATGACTTCCTCACTCACATGGTCACCTAGCAATGGCAGATAGCAGATGCCTATCTGCAGATGTAGAATTAAAATTCCAGAAAGAACAATTGCAATGACTTGTGCTTGACTATTGAGAAATTTCCATGACACCTGCAAATAGTGACATTGCAATATATGCTTCTTGCAGAACAAGTTAAAGGAAACCATTCAGGACTTTTAATGATACTGGTGGCTTCTGCAGTGTTTTACGCCATTGGCTGCTTGGGGTGCTGATGCACAGAGAGAGACAGAAAAAGAGAAAATAAACTGGTTAGGAGAGCCAGCTCAGTCTCGGACTGCCCTCTGGATTTCACTGAGGAAGAGGGTGAGAGGAGGTTGTTAGTGAACCTGAATTCCATCATGGACAACACCTCTCTCCCCCTGCATGCCACTGTGGGGCCCTGAGCAGTTCTTCCAGCAGCACACTGCTGCACCCACAGGGCAGGAAAGTACGCTTCCGCAGGTCTTCATTCCCACTGCTCTCAGACTCTATAACACCATCCGGAATGAAAAATATAATACTGCGCTGGTTTTTCTCATGTCACTCTACTTATATGACTTGCGCTATTCTATTAACGGAAAATATATTTTGCACATTAGAGTCCTCTTCACATCACAGTATGTTACGGTTGTTCTACTCGCTCGTACAATCATCCTGTGCCACTGCACTTTACTACTTAACATTTCTATAAAAGACACTTCTACAGTGAACGGTGTATATTATGTACAGACTCTGACCTGCCTGCTGCTGTAACTATTGAATTCGCCTGTGTGGATCAATAAAGATTTATCTCATCTTATCTAATCTTAAAAGTCTCAGACAGTAACTACAAGTACAGATGTAGAAGATGTAGAAGCTACATTATACCCAGCCACTAAGACACCACTGCATTAATGTATCAGCTACAAGGACAAGCAGCAAGCAAATAAAACGATCTTAACTTGAAAGGTTTTTGCTTGTGTGTATCGATATCAGTGTTTTAGCATCACACCTGAGCTGCAAATGTAAGTAAAGCGATGTCTTTCAGGAGCAAACATTTACTCAAACTAAAAGCCCTTATTTTTAAAGATTTCTATGGTCCTGGGTCATGCAGAGCTGCCACATGAGATTGACAAGACCTTTCCGTTCAAGGTTTAGTAAATGATGTTTGATGCCCTCTCAGCCCTGCGTTTCCACACTCTGACAGGCTCACTTGTGGGATGCTGTTGACTCAAATAAATGTCATGATGGCTTGTAAACCAAAAACGTACACATTGACTCCTCACAGTAAGAGAACAGCTTGGAGAAGACCTTACCTCCATTCTGCCGCCAGGAACCACAGGGACAGATTGAGTGAATAATATAAATAAATATAAATCATCCCCCACAGAGCAGAAATATTAAAAAACATTAAAATGCTGCCTCTTACCTCTGTTGTTGTGATAAAAAGGAATTGGTTTGATTCTATTGATTATTGTGTCATATTAGGGCTTGGCTTGGCTACAGCTGGGGACAACAATGAGGGAGTACACTGCAGGCCTGTTAGAAAACTGATAAATAAACCAACACACCAGCTGATATCTAATAATCTGACGCACCACCAACATAGAATGTCAGCTGAGCCTCTATAAGAGATAGAAATTAGATATTTAATAATAATTCAAGCATGATCCATCAATCTTCATTTGCTGTCATTTAATGGTTCATTTAGTCCCCTCTGTTCCCACGTCCCCACCTTCCTCTCTACTTCACGCACACATGCCTGCTAATAGCCCCCCTCACCTTCAGGCTCCTTTCTCCATCCCTAGCCCCTGACAAATATGTTTGTCTTTCATGAACAACTAAAATTGGACTAATGGGCTCAAACGAGAGGGAAACAAAAGAGAGCACGGGGCACATTAGTGACAAGAAAAAGGTTACCATGGATGTGGAATTATCAAAGCCTACTTTTTCCGCCAGTGTGTTCAGAGTTTATCAAGGGCATAGAAAAGAGTAGAGTAGACTGAGAAGTAAGAAGAAGAAGAAGAAGAATACTTCATTAGGCAGGAAGAAGAAGAAGAAGAAGACATAGTAGTTGGCGGTAATGCACCTTGACATTGGTTACTTGCACTGTCAATAAAACGAACAAAGAAGAAGAAAGAAACCTTGCCTCTGAAGCTTTATCTCTGAAGGAAGAGAACAACTTCCACCTGATCCTTGGATCCAACGAGGAAATTGCACTAAAGAATAACACCTTCTCCAAGCATATAGCAGGTGAGTGTAATCTAGTGGATGCAGCAGGAAATGTGTCCAGATATACAGCGAGGTAGCCTAAAGGCCAATTTACGGTTCTCCGTTTTTGAAAAAACGGACAGATAAGACCGCCCTATCCGTCGTGGAACGCCCTCTCCGAGGGCCTCGGACAGCTTTTCGTACAGGTCTGATTTTTCTCCCTTCTCCGTCTTCATGTTGGAGAGCGACGGACTGCTCTTGGCTGTGATTGGTCCGCGAACGACATCATTTCCGTATGACGTCATTTCCGTACGACGTCATTTCTGTTCGACGTCATTTCCGGACCTCAAACTTCCTGTTTACTTCCATGTAGCATCAAACTCAAACACAACTACGATTCTACGAGACAATGTGACGTGTGTGTTAAGCCAGCGGAGTTGTCCGGCTGACGGTGGCTCGTCAGAGCACTGACGGCATGTGTGTACGGTCACAGACGGTTATAACAAGCTTTCAAAACGGCGCTAGCAGGCTAAGCTAGCGGGCTAGCCACCATGCTAACTGCGGTGCTAACAGTTCATAAACCCGCCATCACGACTTTAATTCCACTTCTATCATGACACTGTTTCTATAATACCGCCAGGTTAGAAGCAAACACTGGGTAGTAGTTAGTGCCGGGAGTCCCTGCTGACTGTGTGTGGAAGCTGGAGGGGAGCTAGTTCCGTGTAGCTGCTAGCTACATGTAGCCTCAAGCAGATTCAAGCTGTGGAATCAGCAACACAGTTCGGAAACAAGAACGGGGAACCGCTGCGCTAAGAAACGATAACATCAGCATCTTGACCCGCTGGGTGTCACTTTATTTAGTTCTGTTAGTTGCCATGGTTCAGTGTGTGGGAGGCAGGCTGATAGAGAAATATAAACACAAGTGGACTTCTTCTTCCGATAATTGGGGTAGGCTTCTCTGAGCTCGTCTTCCTTTGCGCCGCCTATGGGTTTGGCGGTGAAATTTTTTTCGACGTAAAGTGGTCGGAGAAGGTCGGAGAAGTAAATATCAAAAAGACTCTTGGACCCCTGTGGAGCCCTCTCCGAGAAACGGAGAACGTAGAAGCATATTGGAGCCTTAATGAGGGGATGGGATGTTTTTTGTTCCATGGTTATGTCAGTTACTGTCAGGCTATACTGTCAGAATAACACAGATGTCTTACAATCCAGATAGTAGCAAGCAATAACCAGCAGTGATGGAGGACGTACTCATTTTACTTGCTAATTTTACTTACTCAAAAATGTACTCAAGTAAAAGCAAAACTACCTCATTAAATGTTCTAATTGAGTAAAAGCAAGTACTTGCTTTTGAAAATATTTAAAGTATAAAAAGTACTTGCCACGAGAAGCCTATTTCATAACACAATGGTTTACTATTGTACCTACAGTATATTTAGTTTAGTACAATACATACACTCAAGTACAGTAGTGAAGTAATTATACTGCATTGCATCCCACCATTGCTAGTCAAATCTAAAACATGATGTGAAAATAAGGATGAACTTAATCAAAATACAAGTTTTAAAGTAGGTCAATGTGGGAAAAGTGCAGAAAAAGTACAGAGTTGGGTGGATTGTATAAAATAGTATGAAAGGAAATACTGCATGAAACTGGAGGGCTTCCCTTTAAATTTGTTTAAATTGAGACATAGGACAGACAAAAATACCATCATATTGAGAAGAAGAGCAGACAGACCAATTCAGTCGTGACTATTCATCCATGAAATGCTACATTTAGAGACTAGAGCACAATCTTAAGTGAGGGCCAACGGGTACAGAAAAGTTTCTTCATCTCAGTACTGTTGACACACTCCTCTTTCGGCTTGGCAGCAGACCCCCATCTGCTGTTTTGACAACAGAGTGACGATACATATCTGCTATTCCATCAGAACAAGTTACTCCATCTGTTCGGTCTGCCTCTCCTCACCATATCGGCACCACTACTTCACTGTATCCATAATTTCCCTTTGATATCAGAGCTAATTTCACTGTTTAATCATGAGCAACAAAACCACAATCAAACATTTCCTGATCATCAAGCCACTCTTGACCTGGTGACATCCTTCTTCTATCAAGCCCTTTTGCAAGTCTATATTACTAAGTTATCATAAGGACACTATTTTATTTCTAAGGCTTTTTATTTCCTTTGACACTTTTGAGAGGCTACACATGCATGCAAACTCACAAATCTTTGTACATCTATTATGGTGTGTGGGGTAAAATGGCTTAAATGCTCCCCCTGGCACAAAACTCAGAGGCTTCCCCTTTCACATTGCCCTAGGTGTTTGAAATTCAGGCGGCATATCTGTAAGGTTTAGTCAGGTTAGATTTAGGGTAGAGCCACACCCTAAAGCCTATTAGTAATCCACCATTTTGAATTTATTGGGAATATTTCTTGCACTTTGAAGAACTAGGGAAAATGGAATCAATCCAATTAAACTCAAATTTTGTCACTTTCATCTCAAAGTGATGACAATGTTAAATTGCAGAGGTTGTTTTAGTTTTTCTTGAATGGCCGGGACAGAAAGAACGAGGTCTTGGACGGTAAGTTTCTGGCCTGTATCTGGTCCAATCTGTGTCAGACCTCACATCTATTAGGAATCTTGGCCTGCACTCATCTGCATGACAAACTTCGCGTAAAGTTGTGTGCCAATTTTACACAATATTGTTTTTATAATCATGGCACCATCTAATGACAACAGGAAGTTATAGGCTGCACATTTACATGTTAACACTCAGCTTATTCAGCTCTTTCATAAATATTGTCTGATAATTTTTAAGTAGGGGAATCTCCTGAGTTTTTGTCAATTGGTTTGGTTTTGGTGCCACTGTCACGGCTTATGTCGTAACTTTAGTGTTTCCCTGTTTTCTGTCATCCCCTCCTTGTCTCCGCCTTCCCTGTCTATGTGTGTGTGTGTGTGTGTGTGTGTGTGTTTGTGTGTGTGTATGCCAGACAGCAGGTGAAAAGAGAATGCAATGTGTGGAGCTAAAGAAGAGAAGGCGTTCGTTTGATTTTCGTGAACTTTGTTCATGCTGTTTTTTCACGTACCTCAGGATTGCCAGTCAACTCGCCTGCCTGATCTCAAGCTCACAGTATCTTTTGCTCATCTTCAGACAGACTCTCACCTGCCTGCCCCAGCTCCATATTAAACCACTTATCTTTACCCAACCCAAATTCCTTTCTGTGTCTGCTTTGCGGATCCAAAAAAACAGTAAGTTTGCATCCACGTTGTGGAGAAAGAGATTTCTGTGACTCCACCCCACATTGTCCCATTTTTGAATGTCCAAAGAGTCCAAGCATGAAGAATGCTTAAGGCCAAATGTCAGTAGGCTACTGGTCATTGTGCCACCTAACAGGTAACAGGAAATGTAATTGCATGTGTGTGTATGTTTGTTATTGTGTATATGATAGACAGCAGGTGAAGATAATGCAATGTGTGGAGCAAATCAATACAAGACCTTGTCTTTAAACTTGAGGCCTGTTTAATACCAGGTTTTGGTACCATCATCAAATTAAATCATTATTTCTTATTAATTCTGTTTCTGGCAGCCTTTGCACTGTGTTTATTGTGCACGTAAAGATAATTTATCATTCAGCACTAAAAGGGACTTCTTGATTTCTGATCTAGTTAGATATTTGTATCTTTCTACTCATTCAGTTGTCACACTAGATGAAATGTTACTCAGCATGTTGTTCCACTAACAAAGCATTATTCTTATATTATTTCTAATCACCACCAGGGAGGTGATTATATTTTATTCACGCTCACACAGAACAGAACGGTGTGCTCCATTTGTGCAGACTCAAATTCATAAACGTTCTGAATCCTGTCTGCGTCAGCAACACAGCATCTGCACCAACCCCTGACACCAAAAAGGTTAAGGGCCCTTTAGTGCTGCTTGCAACTTTTATCAAAATTATGCTTTTATTTAGTTTTACTCTGTTTGACAGTGTTCACAAACAGAATACTTTTTTTAAATGTCCTCCCAATTCTAAGCATACTTTCTGTGCTGTATAGAATGAACCCTCCGTGTTCCCTGTTCATTTTGTTATGATCTATTGTAATATCACTGCTCCATTTGGAGCCATCCATCACCTCAATAATGACATTAATCCTTCTGTTTGTACTGGGATGCCAGATCAGAGCTTTGGTGGAGTCCCATGTGTTCCAGTTCAGACACAGCAATATCGCTGTCACAGCCACTGAGACAGCAGCTCCCTGCTACAGCAGCCTCAGCCTTAATGAATTGCTGCCCCTCCAGTGGAAATATAAACACACAAATGAAATGTTTGCCTGGACCTGGGGTTTTCTGTGTGCTATCTTAGGGTAATGCAGTTGCAGTGAAGAATGAATACGCTCTCCATTTCCATGAGGACGACTCTTTATGAAGTTAGAGCTGAACCTTGAAAGCTTCTGTCCTTGATAAATTCAACAGTGTTAATATACACTCTTTCTCGAATGTGCCGATTTGTTTATTTGTTGCTTGGAGTTCAAAGGAAATGCAAGAATTTAGAATTTCAGTGCTGCTCTAGTATTTCTGCAGGCTGGTCGGACTGCAGTAGACTCGGTGTGAGTCTATGAGTGGCAGGCCACTGAAAGGCGCGGTGCTGAGAAGTCACAACAGGCATTTCACAGGCACATTTTTAGAACTTAAGTATAAAACAAAAATATGTCAGTCATTGATTTGTTTGTGGAATAGCTGACACCAATCATTAAAAACTTCAAAAATATGACATGGCAGAAATATTAAAATTATTGTATGGATTTTCATGAAAGTTTTTACAGGCATTCATTCTCCCAGAGGATGAGATACAATTACTTTGATGACTGCCTGGGTATTGCCAGAGTGCTAACATGAAATTGCCATTATTATTTTCTTTTAATGTCTCATAAATTACTGGATGCAGTGTCATGGAATTTAGTAGAGATGTCTAGAAGCGATATCGTGATCCCCGCCCGATGAATCCTAGACTTCATTAGTCACATGGCTTTTGATCTTGTGCCACCAGCAGGTCACAGTTTTCCCTTATCCAGTGAAACAAACATATAACAAGACTTACCAAATGGGTTACAACAAACTCTTTGGTTCTCAGATGATGCACTCTGAATTATTTGAATAACTATCATTTAAATCGTTCTCTAGCGTCCATCATGAGGTGTAAGGATTGATGTAAGAAAAACATCATCCATTAACTCCTTAGCTGCATTATGGGAATTGGTGTCTTTGGAACTTCACTCTTATTAGGGACAAAAAAGTAACAAATTTTGACTTTTTTTCTTTTATTCTCTCAGACGTCTCCTCACGTTATTAAACAACACAATGAACACAAGAATATGCTAATAATAATAACTACAATGTAGAAAAGATCGAAATGAATTGTGACAAATTGTATATCCAAAAAGAGAATATTCCGTTATTGGTGAGAAAATCACATCCGCTAATGGCTGAACCTTGTTTGATTACAGTGTCGTGTCCTGTGCTCTTGTCTCTGACACAATTATTGGTCGAGTTAATCACTACAGAGTCCATTAGAGAGCCATGGCCTTTTGTCTCATGTTTGCTGAGGCGTAGGGAGACGTATCTCAATATTTATTGCCTTGATAGAAACCTTCTGTTTTCCAATCCCCTCAGTTCCGCGGCAAATGGAATAAATGTTTATCGTCCTCTTTTTTGATTTTGGAGAAATGTATTTCCCTGCAGCATCCCTCAGACGCTACTTAATATCTGCCAACAAAGCATCAGAAATATTATAGTTTTCACATCAGCTAAAGTGCACAAGGGTCTCTCATGAATAAGTGAGGAAATGAGAAAAAACATCCTGTACTTGTCTGGGCTTTTGACTAAAAAATTGAGATAAAAAATTGTTTTAGGCAAGATGCCCTAATGCCCCGTCTACCGGGAGCTCAGGCAGTTTACAGGGAATACAATAAGACAACTTTTCTCTCTGCTGTTCGCCTGTATCAGACTGTTTACATAACTCACTCAGTTGGCAGCAGCAACACTGGCCTTATTCTCAGAATCCAACTTGGGACCACATCAATGACTAATTGTCTCCACAAACCCCTCACAGTCCAGAGATAAGAGCCTGGAAAGGTCACTTAGAGGTCTAAATCCAACGTCTTCATTTACTTACTCGAGGAGTTGAACCACCTGAATGTTAATTTTTTGTAAGTCATAAAAGAAGAACTCAAGAACCAACACTCCACCCCAGCCTATTTGTCCTGACATGGATTCTGATGTCTCACTAAAGGGTTTCACTCCTGCCTCCAAGTTAAGTCCCCGAGGCTGCACTTAGCCACGGATAAGCACCAACTAGCAGCTGATTCAATGCCGAGTGACCCAGTCTGAAAACTGTTAGCCAGTTGCGGGCTGAAAATGAGCATATTAAAGCTTTCTCTCTGCCGGCGCCACGGTGGAGATGAAGCGACGTGGCTGCAAGGGAAATCAGGTCGAATTAGGCGTCCAATATCTGGGTTTACCTCTTTTAATCGACTAGAAGAAGAACATTTGCTGTTATGTGTTTGCAGCCACTGCCCCGGGGAGGTGGTTGCGGTGTGCGAATGGGACTCGAGCACAGGTGGTAATGATGCCCGAGCCTTTTGTCCCGATGATGACACAAATTAGAGTGTCATTAGTCACATCCTCATAATACCCGTGATCGGTGCACGCGCTGACCCCGGCTGCCTTGTTAATGTTGAGCTGCCAAATCCACGTCTCCGTTGCCTCAGCCGTCTTGAACCTTCGGCCCTGCTGCTTGATGTATATCCCGCCCCATGAATGAGATGTATTTAATCAGCAAGATCAATAGCTGTTACCGCCATTGATCTTGCGAGTCTATTTCATGGGTGAGGGAGGCACACCTCATATTTTGTATACGGTGTAATTTCTTATAGATAATGTAAGCTGCTGAGGGCTGTTTTTAATTAACATTAGGGAGTTAGAGTGTTTTGGAATAATGCAACAGCGGTGACTGATGAGTGGTTTTTACAACCGGCAATCCATCAGAATAATTTTACGTTTTGCCCACTACCTTGGCTGACGGCAGACAGCTCCCTCTTTCAACTTCATTCCGACCCACACTTCACAGAGGTCTGGACTTGTTGAACTTGGCCAGCGTCTTCGTCTTAACAGTTAGTCTCAAATTCTGAAATAGCAGCATGCTGAGTTTTAAGGCTGCAGCAAGTGGAGCAGAGCTCAAATGAAAGTTTGGATCCATGTGACTTTTCATTTCTGTGATCAAATGTTTAATGAGTTGAAATATGATTTGGAAGGTAAATATAAATCTAGAGAGAAATATGGGATAACCCAACTATAATGCACTAGATTAAATGGAAAAAAAAAAGATTTATAAATGTAATCGTTGGTAGACACTGTAACTCATCTGTTCACACAGTGACAACCCTTCCAAAGCTTTGTCGACGACAAGGGCAATCGCTGGCTCACAGGTCGCCGTCATTGACCTTAATGGCAGAGATGTGCTGGGAAAAATCTCAGAGCACTCTGTGAGAAGGGTGAGCAGAGCCTCACACAGTGCAACAGACCCCAGGGAAGGTGACACCATTAGGAAGAAGAAGAAAATGGGAGTCTGAGATTCACTTGAAGTGACTGATCTTTTTTGCGAATATAGTATAAACCTCTGCTTCATATAAAAAACTAAAAACTGCAGCTTTTTCCAAAGATCAAAAAAGCAAAATGGCCGTGATGGAATGACCATGCCCTTATTATCCATTGGGCTTTGATGTAGAACAATGGAGAATGTCGTATATTGGTTGTAGGAGATACAAAAGGTTTCTAATCAAATATAATAAGAGCACTATCAGAGCACTCTTTTAGAATTTCAATGTTTCAACAAATCTCATATTCCAGATGAGTGAATGCCTTACCATCAGCTAATCATCTAGAATGAAAAAAACTGCAAATTGTAGCAAGAACAGTAAAGGAGATGAGATCAAGCAAAACACGTACCTTCTGGTCGTGACTGTAAGCCAAGGCCCAGTCCTCTTCAGTGGGGTGGAATAGAAGGCTGAGAACGTAGAACGTGAGACGGTACTTCTGGTAGCTGGCTCCCTCATCAGAGCTGATGAGTACGCTGCTCTCAAACTCCGGATCTGTCAACACCATAATCTGAGAGCAGGGAGAAGAAATACAAGAGGGGAAGAGGAGGAGAGCGTGCACACACGTGAGGCAAGTCGGTATGAGTTGTTCGTGATGAGAGAAGAAAGAATTCGAAGGGCGAGTTTTGAGTAATGAGGTGGAAAGATAGGAAGATGCGAGGAGGTAGAAGAAAGACGTTCAAGGCAGGAGCGGTGTCAGCAGAACAGTCGTGGCTTTTGGCACACGTCAGACTAATGCTTGGCAAACAACTCTGCTATGTTTCCAGCTTCATTTCATGACTGCCACTCTGTAGCCACAGCTCTGCCTGTGCTCTCTGCGGTGGAGGCATTTTTATCATATCTCTCCAAAAAGAGATGAGGCCTGTTCACAGAAACAAACAGTGACAAAGTGTGTAAACCAAAGAGTGCCCCCGACTCGCACAGGTGGGCTGAAAAACCGTAAAAACCAGTCCTGTGTCCTGATATATACCAGAAAGGTGATAGAGCTTAGTGACAATTAAGGACTGTAAAAACACAGGATAAAGCAGCCATGAATAAATCTGCATATACAGGATGTAGTTTTCTCTATCAGCCCGTCCTTTAGCGTGTCATCTCTTTGCAATTCCCCCTACAACAAAAATTCTCATTTCAAATTTAACAGTGCCACAGTGGTAGAAGCTTCCAATTTCATGCTTGGAATATTTCTGCCAGAGCTATCACAGTTATTACCAAATTCAATAAGACCAGGAATTCCACGATGCATATTTCTTTCAACTAATGACGTTTAGAGTCTTTGTGGAAGGAGATAAAATGATCAAATGAACTCCCCCTTGACTAAAGAGAAGGCGTCTGAATAGGTGTGCAATATATTTTAAGGATGTGGTATTCTTTTGAATTAGTCAGTGCTACTGAAAACATTTATTCATGTTTAAAGGTTAAAACATTTTAGGCATTTACCTGGTTAAACTGTTAGTAGGCTCATTTAATTTACAATAAATTCTCACTTAACACCATGTACTCATTTGATGGGATTATTCTAAATAGATGTTGACAAATATTACAAATTCATAAAAATAGTGTCAATTCATTATGTCAATGCCCTGTCTGATCTGATGCCTTCAGGTCAGATGAAAGTAAGGTCAAGTGAGGTCAACAATCATGGACGTGGTTTAACAATAATTCCATTTCCACAAGACATTTGTCACCTGACTTAATCCTTCACTTCCGTCATAATTCCTGTTGCTTTGTCAGTTTAATGTTAAAATACATATCACTTTGGGACACTTCCTGTGATTCTGTCATGTTTTTCCTCAGAAACTGCAATGTAGTCTGCTTCTAGTTCCTTCAGAGGCAGAACCAAACTTAGAAAAGCTTCATTGTCCATTCCACAGGAATGGGGACATGTTTTTGATGTAAGAAGTAAAACCGTCTGTCTGCACTTTGAATGTAAAATTAAGGTAATATAGAGACAATGCTGATTAGAGCAGTTTATGGCCCAAAGACCAAAAATAATGAGTAAAAATAGCTGAGGGAAACAGCATAGTCCTGAGATGATCCTTTATTGCTCCTTTAATATGCGTGCATTCCTTCACATAACACTTTATCATTTATTCCATTGGTTATATGAAGAAATCGGCTGAATATATATATTTAAATGTGCATCTTGAAGAATGGAGCCTTTAATCTGGCTTTAACGACAACACTCACACCTCTAAAGGAATGGTGTGCTTGTACTGAGGCTAGTGGCCTCACTTGTGGTCGAAAGTGGCTGTTTTCTCACGTCAATTCAGTCTGAATTGGAAAAACAGAAGCACATTTGTCACTGACAGAAATGCTCACGCTCTTTCCAGAGGTTTTAGCGGGAACCCTCCCTGGTGGTGATTAGATAAATTGTTTTTCATTAAGCACCAATAAAGAGGCAGCACATTTCCAACCTGAATCTCTCGTTGGCCGGGGCTCAAAGAACTTGCCATTTATTACCTGTCACTTTGCAATGCCAAGGCCTCCTGATTTCTGCCAGTATCTTTGGGGCTTGTCAGATGTAATTAACATTTTTTTAACAGTAATCATTTCCTATAATATTAGATTAAGAGTAGAGTCTATTATGATTGAGAAATTACATTTCACCCTGCTGTATTTTGAGCCAACTGTCAGGAGTTTCAGTGAAAGGTTGCCAGGACGTATATTAAAGTATCGGTTTCATTCTCTCTTTTCCATTTTTGTGCTGATCATAGATTGTTATCTTCCCTTTTCTATGCTTCCAATGTAAGTGTAACCTTCAATGCAGTGCTCATCCTTTCTCAAGCCTCGATTGCTGCAGCTCACATTGTGCCCTTTTTAATAATGCGAATTGGGCCCAGAATGTACACATCCACAACTCGTTTGCTGCCACGCAAGTGTGAAAACAGCCACATATTCCTCCAACCTTTCGCATTATCTTAACAAGCCAGTTTCTGTCTGTCGCCTCTGCGATTAGAAAGAACCCACAGCCAATGTTAAGCTAAAACAGAGGCGGGAAGAGGAGCAGCTGCGAATTTCTCTCCTGCCTACTAAAACAACACAATAATTACTCAATTCCAAAATCACAGTGACCGATAGCATTAGCAAGGGGTGATTACGATTTTCCTCACAGCATCCACTCAGCTCTTGTGAGGAAGCCGGCCAGCAAGGAGGGTAACAATACTAAATCGATAGAGGTTGGAAGGATAACCTTTGTGTTTTATCGGCCTGGTGTTAAGCTGTGCAGCACAGAGATAGAAGCCGGTAGTTGTCGGATCATGAGGTAAGTGGAGGTATGGATCAGAGACGGAGGGAAAGAGACACCCTGCAGCAAATGAATCACGTCGCGCAGGATCAATTGGGCTTAGTCTGTCTTTGACAGGAGGTTTTAGCAGAGAGTTGTTGCTGAAATATGCTCATTAACCATGGATCAGGACTTAATCACCCACATTTAGCAATCATGTTTCCTCTGCTTTGCTTCCTCTTTGGAGTTTCCACTGTGCATGCCTTGATTTTCTTTAAATTAACCCAAATCAGACAGCCGCTAAATCAAACCATTCCAGGCCAAAAAAAAAAGACATAAAAATATAGCCAAGATGATTCATGTGAGGTGTCATTTTTTAGATGCTTTGTGCTAAATGTCATACTATCATTCATATCTATAATGCGACATTGTTAAAGGTCACAGCTTCGACTTACTTCATGCACATTGTAAGAGAACATTTTTTACATATGCTTCCAGAATCGCCCCAGTGGATATGTAACGATTCCTTTATTGGGGTTGGAAAGAAATATCTCAAAGAGCAGCAGACGATTATATCTTACAGTGAGTGATTAGGCACCCAGACTCTTTTTATCCGGTAGAACACAGGCAGATGCTAAATAAGGCCACTCAGATGCAAGGAGGGACAGAGGAACGTAGCCAGCATGCAGGCAAACTTTCATCCATCTATGGGATGGCAAATCGAAATAATTAGATCAGAGATAAGGTGCAGAGAAAGAATTGGCCCATGGGCAGAGCCAGAGGTCAAGCATTAGGGTGACATTGAGATTTCTACTCTTCTGTGATGACTACACAGTAACATGATGCCTGCAGTAATAACAATCGTCAATGAATTTTGGTGTTACCAAAATCAGAACTAACTGCAATGGGGAAATTGACCCTCTGCTTTTAACACGTCCGTGTGAACACAGCACAACACACACAGTGACCTCACGGAGCAGTTGGCAGCAATGGAAAGCACCCTGGGAGCAGATGTTAAGAGAGTAAGGTGCCTTGCTCAGGGGAACTTAGACAGTGGGATAGGGAGAGTCCATCTGTCCTATTGGACTTGAACAGATCCATGTCTGGGCCATCGTCCTGTCCAGGTATGTTTGCCAGTCCGTGGCCTTGAACCAGCGACCTTCAAGTCTGATGTGCCTCTTTTCTTACCACTAATCCATCGCCACTCCAGAAGATCCCGTATATTGTATGATTTGTGTGGTAGAGTCTAATCAGTTTGCTCCTTTGGGTCTTAAACAAGTTCATCTAAACTTATATAATAAAATATTAAATTAAAAGGGTCACACCAGCAACAAAGACAACCTGAGGGACTATGTTCCTGCTATGGACTATACCACCAGCTATATGTTCTGCCTTTCACCCTGATGTCGATTAGTTGCGGAATCCTATTTACTCCTGTACCATGCAAACATATTCAGGGTCAGAACCTTGGCTTGGCTACGATCAAGTGAGGCTGAACCCCGAGCCCCTCCATAACATCCTGTCAGTGATTTTTTTTTGTTCTATTGAACATGTGTCAGACGAGGCAGCTTCACCTGAACAAAACACTTATTGTCAAGAAAAACACCTCAGCACCCATCATGTTGCTGGAACATTATTCTTAGCTCTTCAGTCACATGGCCGTGACTTGTTCACCACATAATAATGCTGATGTTCCGTAGTTTAAAAGTTCCTTGATCCAATCTGTGAATACCTCAGTCTTCTTCCTGCTCCTTGTTAAATGTGTATTGGAGGAAGATAAGTCTAAATACTTAAAATAAACTTACATTTTTACAACCTCTGCATATTCACTTTATTTTTAGTGGGCACACGAATGCTGCTTCTTTATGTTTTTTAGTGAGATGAGGGCTATTGGCTAGCTATATCACTTTTTGCTGCAGGAGCCCACACAACACGATGTGCATCTATACAAGCATCTATTTAGAAAACTAAACCCAGATTATTTATTGTCATAAACGATTAACTTGGAGCAGTGCTGTTTACATCATCAGCTAAATACAAGCTCTGAATGTGGATGCAAGGCACCCTATGTTTTCCATCACCCTCCACAGAATGAGGAATCTCTTTCCTGGTTAAAAGGCTTTACATTTGAATAGTCACCATATGTTCATATGTTTTCACTTCCTTGACACAAGACCTAAAGAAAACCACCCAATACCAGAGAGGTGACAAAGCCCCATAATGAATCAAGACATCAGCACCTGCAGCTCCAACACGCTTTAAGTCTATTCTCCCATGTCACTGTGCGTTCCTTATTGCTGATACCACAAAAATGGAGCTAAATTCATTGCAGAATATTATTAGCAGGGTCACTCCTGCAGGCATTGAAAAAAATAATGATTAGTGAGTAGAATGAGTATCTTTTAATTGAGATGCTACAATTGACAGCCACTGTTGATGAGGCTGAGGAGGCTCAGATACAGGTAACTGTTTTTAATACTGTGAGTGTGAGTGTGAGTGTTTGACTTAGTCGAGCCATGAACCAATGGAAAAAACTACAAAATAAGCTTTAAATCACATTACTTTGCTCTACACTTCCATCTGATATGAGCAAAATATATTTATATATTGCTTTTGTTTTCTCTTTGTTCTACCTTTTATGCAATGGACATCTGCAGGCCATGCTATCTCAGAATATTGTCTTGATGTAATGCTACGTGAGATGTACTGTGTTTGTGGACAATGTTAATCAATAACTTAATTCTGATATACCTGGATCATGATGGCTTGGACCCGAGACATACATGGACAGTTAACCCCATTAACCTAAGACTTGTACCCGTGGCAACTAATTTCATGTTAAAAATGATATACTGTATGACTGTATTCGATAAAAGGAAATAAAAAGAAGTTAAAAAAAAAATCACATTACTGATACTCGGTGAGCTATTTCCAAACAGGCCGTGGATTTGAAGCTAGTTAGCGGGTTTGAAGCTGTGGCTTTCAGAGAAAATAGGGAACTTCTTTGTTATGGGGAAGACAATGTGCTGGTGAAGAACCTTGATTGTGCCTTCCTGAAAAGAAACACCAATTGTATGTGGTGCATTGTCTTTTTGATCATGTCAGAACATGTATGTATATGATTGATCAAGTATTGATGACCATGGTTTAGTTGAATACACTCCAGCCTGATCTTGTAGAACCATTTGCTCTGTCCCTGAGGGTGCATGGAGCAGGATCCTTTCCTACTCGATAGACACAGTGAGGATGTACAATTCATGGCAGCCACGGGAGCACAATGCCTCACTGCTGAAGGGATTCATTTTCCAACAGCACCTGAATCATCTAGACTCGAGAGGCGGATCATATGACCATTATTATTCTAGCAATGCTCTTCAAGTATTTAGCTGGTATTGCTCCATGTAGGCTTGTTATGTTAATTCCTCTTGCTCACAGAGGCAGATGTAGAGACTGTTCATATCTGGTGATGTAGTGATGCCAGACAGAGGCTCCTCCATCTTAGATGTGCTATTTCAAAGATGTGTCAAACTTATTATACCAGCGGTCATTCAGAAATACAAGGGTAGAAGGTCTGATCCAGGAGGCAACTGGCACAAGGACGAATGCACATACATTTTTAGGAGTTATCAGGTCGTTCAAGGTGTTTACATTAATCTTCCAGACTGTGCCTGGCACATAAAGTGGACAAAATGCTCTGAATCCAAGAAGCACTTGTGAACATGCAGGCGTATGCGTGGCGATGCTTACAGTTTGAAAAGATGCTGATTTCCAACAACCTTATATTTATAAATGTTAACTGAGTTGCTCTGTTGACTAGACCTGCAGTACCTTGAGTGATTTTCCTCTTAATATTATGATATATTATTATCGTATCGATTGCGTCTATCTAAGTAACTAACTAAACTTTACAATAAGTGTCTTAGATGATCTAAGTTTGATACAAAACAGCTGTGTTTGGCAGCTAGAAGTACTGTATGATTCTCAAGGTTATAAATAGTTAAATATATTAATACTTTGCTACAGTGCTTAACTTGTTTCTAAAAAAATATGTCTGTTTGTAATTCTGTTTGTATTTCAGCTTTTTTTCGTTTTGGATATGGTCAAATACTTAACCATATGAAAATCCCATCATTTATAAAGTTATTGTATATAAACGTGATACTTTTTATTGATTGATTGAATCATTTAAGAAGGCACTAAGTGAAAAAGGCACATCGTCAGCAGAAAAACTCAATGCTGGAATCTCAAGAAGATAATATCCTCTCCATCCTTTTTTTTTAGATGAAACCATTGGAATGAGTCTCTTGTTAAAATGTAAAGTAACCGTAGCCAAGCAAAGGAGGTCATCCGGCATTGACCTCTTAGTGAGATGGTACATACGGTGGTTTCTGTCTTATGCTAGATTCCATTTTAGAACAGTACCAACTATAAACCGAAGCACTGAGTGTAACAGAACGAATAAAGCTGTATAAAATCTCTGCATGTACTGAATTAAGCATGAGTGTATTTTATAATTTGTGAGATATATTTCTATTAAGAAGAACCATACTAAGTTATATAGTTGTCGTTTAACTGCTCATCGGATCATTTGAGCTCACTCAAGCAATTTACTGGGAACACCACTTTAACACTGGGTCGTTCCTCCCTTAACTCCCATAAGCAGCCTGGTTCTTTGTGGCAGTGGCAAGATGTTGGAGATTCTGCTCCGTGTTGACGTGACTGCATCTCATTATTCCTGCAGATTTGTCAGCTGCACGGTCATGTTGCTAATCTCCAGAAGGTTCTACTGGAGTCACATCTGGTGACAGCGGAGGACACTGAAGTTCACTAAACTCATTGTCATGTCAAGGAAACAACTCTGAGAAGAATTTGACTTTGTGACATTGAGCATTATATTGCTGGAATTAGCTATGAGAACATGGTAAACTGTGTTTATAAAGAGTTGAACATTTTCAGCAACAATGAAATGAATGGATAAAAGTTGAATGTGCACTTACATTAGGTAATGTTAATTTCAGCATTGTATTCGGCTGCTACTAAGTTTACTTCTGAGTCTCCAGAAGTGTTCTGTGGACTCAAACACTTCACCCACCCCTCCATTGACTTAGTGGTGAGTGTATAATGAGTGAATTTAGATTTTTCAGTGAACTATCAGTTTAAGATGCATTTGATATGTTTTCAGTTGGTAGCATTTAGCATGTAAACAAGATAGTCCACACAGGCTTCACCTGATAAAGGTAGAACTCCCAAGTCGAAGCAGTTTAAGCAAATGATTTACAATACTTATCATGGAAAACTTAGAGGATTCTATCCCACTGTAATAATGTAGAAAGTAAATATTATCATCATAATGTCAAGTCTTCTTGGGAGTAAAGTCAGTGAACAGGTACCATATTTTCTAGAGTTTTGCCTTAGGCAACTGCCACGCATATTAATGTTGCAAAATGCTGGGAAGACGTCGATAGGATGTTTTAATTCAAACAAGGTGTATACATGTCTACATTATCCAAATAATATTAGAACAATCCAAATTTTAATCCATTATGCCTATTCTGAGAATAACCTCATTGAGAAGATAATCAGAAAAGGCTTTTTACATGGCAGTGTCTTATTCAGAGTATTGCCTAAGTAAGGCTTTTGCGGTCCATGTAGACGTTAATGTATTGTCAAGTCTGCCCTAAGAGGAAGCATTGCTTGTGTATGATAACCTGTTGTCTTGGAAACACATCAATGGCTGAAGCTCTAGTCTAACATCACCACCACCTCCTGCTTAGAAACCACACTCCACGACAGACGAACATTTGACAAATTCCACCTTTTAAATAAGCCTGTTTTCCTTTTTTTTCCACCATGGTGAATGAACATAGAAACATGAAATGTAAAGCAAATGGAATGAAATCCAAATATTTTCCCATAACATCTCACCTTTCTCTTGTTAGTTGGACAGACGTAGAGGTAACTCAGGACAATCTTGGATCCGACTTTGTCGTTCATTCGTTCATATGTAGAGCCATAGTCAGTGGATCTGAATGGAGCAAATGGAGAGAAAAAAAACAGGCATAGAATGTTGTAGAAAAAACTTTCAAAGAACACATTCAAAGTTTTGTAACATTCTCATGAGTAACCAAGGATTGAGCTATACATATCAAAAAATATTTCACAGTGATGAAAAACAATGCAATACCACACCCGGCAAAGAAAGAAGCAGAGAGAGGCCAGTATTGTACTGTATATACTGTATACAGCTACTCTGTGTGGGAGGGAAACCTGTGGCATTAGAACAAGAGAAGGTTAACCAATCATCTATAGCTGCCAGCAAAATGAACCATTCGGAAATATCTGGGGACCTGGCACTGTAAATAATTAATTCCCTCCCCATGACTACTATGAAAGAAAATCTGACGAGTGCAAAAACATGTGGATGTTCCTGAACCCTTGGGCTTTAATAATTTAGCGGTGGGAATGAGCGTGTTAGCCAGCCCAGTCCCCAGAAACTCCACATGAATCCATCATCACTAGTAACTACCAAATCCGCCTTCAAGTAGACTATTACAGCATTTACAGGCATCTGCTGGTTTCTCCTGTCTTTTTTTTCTGTCAGAGCCGCATTCTTGTGCCCTCGGTTTTCAAAAATGTCTCTCTATGGGGACAGAAGCATCCATGCACAACTGTGGCATGACTCCCATTTGGATTTGCCACATACTTCATGGTGTTATGAGGAAAGTGAAGATGATATCCATTTCCACATTCTTTCCTCTTTTTTAGTCAGACCTAGCAGTGTGCCCTTGCTCCTTGGGAACAGTGATTCAGAGGAATTGCAGAGATTCTTCACAATCAAATTCATTCCTGCACGCCTCAGAGTAACGCAGCAGTTGCTATGATTAAAAAGCACAATAATGAGTCAGACAGAAAGCAGTGTATCTGCTGCATATTAAAGATGAGTGGAGTACGATCCTGATGTGGAGCAGAGGCATTAATCTAAACTGTTGGTCTCAGTGAGAAACTGGAGCCTCCAGAGATGAGATTTAATTAATAACACATAACATACGTTGTTTTTGGCATGACATTGGCAAACACTTCTGCCAGGTACACTTCTGCCAGGTGTACCTATCCAGTCACTGTAATGCATATGCTTAGATTTCTCAACTGACAAGTGGTGATGCCTTGCACCTACAGCAGGGAGCTGTCACCTCTTGGATGTGGACCAACATTAAATCTGGGAACCCTCAAACCCACTCTTACCCTACATAAGAAGATGTCAATAAGTAGATGAAAATGAGCAGCATTTATAAGGCGAGCTAACAGAATGACACATCAGACATTTTGACAGTTTTTTCCATGGGAAATGGACATTATAGAATAGTCACACTTAAATATATTTCAAAGCAAACAGATAAAAAACACAGGTGCGTGTGAGTTAGATACTGGACTTCTAAAAATCATTCATGTCTTAATCAGCTGTCCGAAAAAGCTATTTTGGAATGAATAGCCCCCTGTGTGTCCTCTAGGGATCTATAGTGGCCCCCTTTTATTTAGCATCTATGTGCAAAAAAAGAAAAGGGACAGTGCAGGGAAAGGCATGTTGAGACATTATATTGCTGTCAGCTACAGTGACTTGAAAAACTAAAATCTCTAGTGTTCTATAGAAAATGCATTCAATAAAGGAAAAGACAAGACAACATTTGATTTCCTACGGGCGCAAACAAACTGAAGTAATCCTAATTTGGACAAGTTAACATTCCCAATACCTATTCATGTAACAAGCCAAAATTACTGAAAATAACTGGTTAAATCTGTACAAGTATCTGTCAGATATATGTTTCTTCTTAAATATATTGGAGTAAGGGTATTTTGAGGTGGTATAAAATGGAAATACTCCAAATTGGTTCTCACGTACAGAACTGTAAATGTAACGTTCCACCATATTGTGGCACGAGGAAGCATTCTCTAAAAGCACAATGTCTACATATTCATTAGTTACACTGAAACCAGACATATAGTTACATTTCCTGATGCTTGCACAATGTCCTATTTAACATTATGCAATTAGTCTGCAAACCAACTGTGCCTAACGTCAGTGGGTCACTGCAATTTGTGTTGTTTGCAACAAACAGTGAGGCTAATAGTTGATCACCAATTAAAGGGTTGGAAATGGATCCCTGAATGTAGTAGGTAATGCAAGTGTAGTCATTGTAAAGGACCAATCCCCTGTTTGGTTGAATGGCTTTACTCTGATGGACATGCAGTTCTTTCAGATAAACTTCCACCTGAATTCATGGAACTAAGGTTATAAGGAAGAACTATAATTCTGTGGTTATAGTTATATAACCACATTTTCAGAAATGTCTGCAGAGAAATGAGCCCCCTCTTGTAATCAGTGTGTCATTGCAACAAATTGAATTCAATGTGAGAGTCCACTTCTCACTCGCCGCTCTCACACTTAACTGACGTGTTCATGTTTCTAGTCCTATGGGACGTTTGTTTACCTCTCATTCTGACCTGTCGCTATGTGCGGGGAAGTGAAGAGGGTAGGAGGGAAGAAAATACTGCTTCAATTTTCAGTTTGAAGCCCAACACCAGTAAGTGTATTTGCGAAAAAGCAACCTGTTTCCAATTCTGTTGAGACAAGAAGTTTGTGAGCTTACTTACAATTTCGGGCTTGTGTTGAAAGATAGCAGGTGGAAATATTTCATGAGTTTAGGTAAAAGAGATTTGACTCAGGGAGTTACATCAGTCTCTCAGTCAGTCTGTGACCATGGACTTGGCTCACTGTGTTCTACGAGTGTTGAAATAACTTAATCTATTGCAGAGCATGCAAAGGCTGCTTCTTTACTTCGACTTAACATTAACATTTGTGTGACGTTTCCGAAATGTTACTTCCTCTTCAAATAAAACAAATCCATTTTGTTTAACACAGTTGTGTGGAGATGAGGTTTCCTGTTTTATTTTTTTCTCATGGACAGCCAGCGAGGGAGTGCTGTGGAGTGCATTGCAATGTGGGAACATAAAATGATTGGGGGAAAAACAGGCAGACAGAAATTGCATTAGAGGATGTTTGTGAAGTTTTGCCAGATGGCTGCCAGTAAGACAGAACAATTCACCATTGGTGTACAACACTGTTGACCATGCTCTGGGGAGGGAGGAAGAAAAAAGCCATGCACTTCAAAGACGGAAGGGATGAAAACTCCAACCAAATCATCTTCGTTTGTCAAGCTTACACAAGCAAAGCCCATCGCCCGGAAGCATATACAGGAATTACAGAGAAATGAAGCAATATTGTTCCAGGAAAACAAAAGGCTACCGATCTAACGCTTCTGACTGTGGAGCTGACGTTGGCTTGCTCGCTGATGAACAAAAACTGCTTGTGAATGCATGATCATGCGTTCCATACACCAAAGATACGCAACAAAATCCAATCAATATTCATCGTGGCTCTGGAGATGAGAGGATCATCAGGTGGTTGTTGGAGTCGAACTGAAGCAGCAACAGCTCAATTGTCTGTCGTCAGAAAGAGAGTCGCACCGAGACACGGGGACGCTCGGAGAGTGAGAGAGACAGCGAGGAAAAGGTTTCTGAGCAGGGAACCCTGCGGCAAAATCAAGCCTGAAGACTGAACGCTGGCTGACTGATGTGCTTAAGAAACACTCTGAACACCGGTGAACCAAAGCGTTCAATGCAGTGCTGAGGTACTGACGCCTGAATGCGTCGCAGACATTTCAACTGTAATCGTCTGAATTGTTGCAGTGTTTGGCTCCAGGGACATACTCTAGGGCAATGACAAAGCCAATTCTGCTCCAGCCACAGGTCCTCGACCCGAGCCCCCTCTCTAAATACAATCCAGGGAACTTTGGGTGACCAAGAAAAGAACTAAAGAGAACTGTCGCCAGAACAAATGTCAGAGAATCTGATGACAAAGTAGGAGAGACCACATTTGGGCATACCGAAAATTTTCCCATTAACCTCCATTTACCCAGGGAAGATTTTGCTGAGGATTGAAAGTCTCCCTCTACACTACATTTCTTTGAACTCATTCAGTAATATATAGTTATGTGCAAGCAGTGCAGAGTTGAAAGAACAAGAAGATCCTGGGTTAAAGAGTTTAGGTGTTCTCTTTGTGTGGGCTTTCTCCTGATGTTCCGTCGTCCTCCCACACCAAAGCCAGGAAACTCAGCTGGTTTAAAACCGTCTCAGTAGGACCTGAGTAGGTCATTCGTGGGTCATATGACATTTATTTGTCTGTGTTAAAACTGCTCAAAAAAGCATCTCAGTTACACAACCATCGACCTCACATAAAAAGAGAGCAAATGCAAGTTTAGTGAGGGCAAAGAATTAGAGGAAAATACTGAGAAACAATGAGAAACATATATGTTTCATGCCACAACTGGTCAGGGAATTGTTCGACAGGAATCCTGGTGATGTGAAACAGGCCTTCCCAGTCATCAGGAAGGATCTTAAAAAACACCTAGGGGAGATTATGGGGAGACGTGTTCAGCTGGGCAGTCCCTGTATGCTTTGATTAAACATGTGCACTAAACCTCACATTTTAATCAGCCTTCCTGCAGAGCCAGGACTTGTGACCTTTATGCTCACTCTGATTGATTGACGAGCCGTGACAGGAGCAATGACACTGAAAGCAAATATCAATGAATGTATTTATATAAATTTACAGTAGAGCAAAGTATTTCTTCACATAAAATAGAATAAGCAACATAAATCCCTATCCTATAATACAATAACCCATGAATCTCATTTTGATTTGTTATCTTATAAAAATACAGAATACATGGAAAATTTGCATTTCCATGTCAACAATGAGTCACATATTTTATTCCTATTTCTCAGAGCATTACTGTTGATAACCTTGAGAATCACATTTCTAGATGAAAGCTGATTTTTTTCTGTTCCTTCCAGCCTTGAGTAGTCATCTTAACATGCTGTGAAAAAAAACTGCCTACACCAAGAAGACAGGGCCAAATGACAAGCGGCTGCTTGTAGAGCTTAAATGCTGTGAGTTCATGGTAATAACTCAGTCTCAGATGAGCACAGAAACTCTGCTTATACTTAACCTACATGTTTCTAAAACCATAGACTAACCTAACTCTATGTTGCCTAGTTCTTCGTCTAGACACGTGGACTTAGAGAGGATCCCTGTTCACTGGGTCAGAACGGCCCGCAGTCTAGATTGTAATGTATTTGTCTGCGTGATGGCCCTGCAGCGACTGGTGACCTCTCCGGAGTGTGTCCCTGCTATTTCGGGTGAAGCATGAAGAGGAAGGTTCCAGCCTCTCTGTGAGGCGTGAGCAGTAGAAAGCAGGCACAGAGCCTCTGCATGGGTTGGTCTCAGCAATTATTTTCTTGCATCCCCTGTGCTGCTTTATTCAGCCAATGGATTATGAAGTGCTTTAATCCATTACACTAAACCGGGACTATTGACAGCATTCAGTCATAAACACATGGTTTACTGTTGAAGCAAGTGGAGTTCACTCTGGCACATTGGATCCAGTCCAAGCTTCTTTGTCTAATAATTTCATATTAGCATAGGCAACAAAAAAAAGTTAAAGCTCTAAGAGGGATGGAGAGGAAACAAAGCCAGTCATGATACTGTTGTTCAGTGTTGTCTATGCATATATGATAACGTTCTGAAGACAACATCAATTACATATTAATTCCAATAAGGTTTGGCAGCACACAAAGTGAAACAAAGGGGATTTTTTTACCATCAGATATTTTGCTAAATTGATTAGTCCAGATATCCTTTTATATCCAACATACACGATACAGCAACTTTGTTTCTAACATGTGTATTTGTCTATTGCTGACAATTTCGTAAGTCACATTCATGAAAAACGACATATTCGAAGAGATATGGAAATCTGGAAAGACGCACTCATTTTCAAATCTATACTGAAACTAAACAGCATTCAGAGACGTCTCCCATCCTTTCCTATGCCACACATACACGCCCTGTGCCAGCGGTTTGAACAGCTTGAGACCATGAAGCTTCTCACATGCGGTTGAGCCCCGGCTGTCTCAACACCAGATGCCTGTGCTGGGGTGTTAGCCCAGCCAAAACCTACAGGTTAAATTACACAGAGGACAAAACTCAAGCCTGAAACTGTTTCATTGCATCTAAACTAATACTGAAAAAGAGCAAGAATTTATTTGTGAATGGCTACCACTACAATTGTGGACAAAAAGTCACGGGCCAGATGTATTCAATTTGGACAATGCTTCCTACTAGTGGCTGAATAATTCGAGTTTTATAAACTAATATTTATTTACATATATGGTACAAATGTCCAGCCGGCTGATGTGATCTTCAAAATGAATTCATTAAAAACACAGAAGTGCAGACAGAGGAGTCCCTGATATCGCTGTCTCACTTGCCAAACACAGCACATAATGCAGAGCTGCATATCAGATTTCATCAGCTAATGGAATTGTTTTGAGTCAAGAGACAGAAATGAAAAGCTTCAGGACAATGAAAACCCATTCTGATATTTGCTGTGTGCCTGGTGAATCAAAATGGTGATATTACATGCGATCTGAACATGGGGAGCAGAGGCAGCAGACATCCTGCAGTATTTAATAATCACAGCTACCATCAGCAAGTACAATATATCTCAGCCAGGGGAGTCATAATGCACAAGCTGCCATGAAGTGTATCTGCAGAATATACACCCTACCCTCAGCTGCACTCTTGTGGCACGAGTACACACACAAGCTCACACACACACACACACAAACACACACACTTGTATCTTTCCATGTTTTCACCTGAGGCAACTGCTGCAAATCTCTCCTCTGATGCAGAATTCACTGAAGCATAATTGAAAATGACTTTGGAGAATTGCCACATTGTGATCGGAAGATAGCGTATCGGTGTAGGTGTTTCTGCGGGAGCGCACGGACTGTTCGCTGCAACACCACGAGAGCAGAGTACGGTGAAGCATGGAATAAAATAATGGAACCTCGAAAGACTGAGCACTGTAAAGTCTTTCTTTCTTACAGCCGATTTGGAAAAATGTGTTCATGTGCATATCCGTCTGTGTGCGTGTGTTAATGTTTGTGTCTGTGTTAGCGGCACACAGCGAACGGGAAATATAAAAGCAACCCATGTGTGAAAGAAACAGAGAGCAGGAAATGTGTTTGCCAACTGCAGTGGAATCCACGCTGCCGCTGATAAAAAGCCCTGAGAGTCAGAGACGGTCCTGCAGCGCAGAACAGTAGATTTCACATAACAACCACGTGCTGGAGTGTGATTCTTGTTAACCACAAGCAAAACCAAAAGAGCAGAGCAGGAGGTGATATAAAAATTGTGAAAAAAAAATCCTCACAGTAGCCCATGTTGCCATCAGGCCTTACCAAATATAGCCCTGACCGCATCATTGCACCGTGTCTGACAAATACAGTGTTGGGGAAATACCTTAAAGGAACAGCCGGAGTGGGACAGAAGTGCTGACATTCAAAGATCGCTCTCAGTGACAACATGTGCTGTGTTTCCCACTCACAGCCCGTGTTTTCCATTCAACCTTGACAGCAAATATCTTTGCTTCCTGTCTGTCCCTGCTCGCTGCAGTCTTGAACGCTTCTCTTCCAGAATTAATCTTTAAATAGAGAATAAATCTTTAAAAAAATCCTCCCAGACATGATGACTTTTTCATGAGGTCTAGAAAGGCTTTTTTAGGTTACAAAGGATGAATTCACTTTTCACATCCACCACAATGTCGACTGCTGACCTGACCTGTATCGTCTCATGATTTAGTCATCACACCAAACCTTTTTTTCTTTCACTTCTGCTCTGTCCAGTTAGGTAATCCAACAAGCAGCATCCCTTTCAGCCCGCCACAGATGCTACTCTACAGTATGTGATTCACATCTAAGCCAGAGTGCTGGCTTCAGAGGGAAAAGCCCCATGTGTTTCTTTTAACTGCACAAGTCTGGCGGGCAGAGAACACCCAGATATGACTTCCATTCATTATTAATGCCATGACAAGGCCTGAAAAACAGCATATTCTACGGTTAGATTATTACCGACTGTCTTTGTGAAGAGTGGCAGCCCACCACAGGGGCTATAGGTTCGACTCTGCGCTCCAACAAGGTCTCCAGAGTGTTGTTAGTGATAATAAGTGACATGCCGGGGTCAGGAAGAAATGGAAGCCCCTGCTTAACAAGGGAACGGGGAGGTGGGGGCACTCGCTTTTGAAGACACTTGGGAAAGGTGGTAGATTAAAAGTATGTTTACTCTTTTAATAAAAAGTAGCTAAACCACATCAATATTTTTTACAGTTTTAGTGGTTTACTAGCTGCTTACAGTGTGTACAAAACTGTAACATGAAATAGTGGCTCACTTGTTAATATATGAAACTCTAAAATTGGCAAACAGGAAAGGCAATGAAAGATTTCACTTATTAAACCAACAAATCAAAGTGTTAATGTAATAATTTAATTGCAGTTTTAAAAACTCCAAACATCCTAACTTTTTTTTAACCAGTTGAATTAAGAATAGATATTTCTCCGCTACCGTCATTAGATAAGTGATTAGGTTTAAATTAAATGTCCGTGTCAAATGGAACATAAATGGACAAATTAGTTTTGTAAATGCAATTATTATGAGCTGTGCATCCCACTACATAGCTTGACCTAACTGATTTAATCAAAATAATATTTCAACATTTAAATACCGTAAATAATCCATCTCCTCTATGTTGTAAAGACTCAGTGTATTCACCTTTTTACTGTTAAGCAAGAATTTTAGCCAGCAAGCCAACTATAAACGATAATAAAGATAAACTCCTGTGTGACTCGTCTGTGTTTAAGGGAAATGATCCCTATTAGCAGTGAAATCTCACTTTACTGCTCTCTACAGAGAAGAGTGGTAAACTATCGAGTCTGGGTTATATGAAGAGTCGTGACTCAGTGGACGCAGCCCTGGTGTCTGTGTATCAAGATACATGGACACAATTATCTCATTATAATGTAGGCACACAGGAACAGTGCGTGCTCTGATGTTCTATGGGGAAAATACAGAATATATCAATTACTGGATGTTGTGGAAGAAAATGACAATAAACAATCTAAAAAATAAAATGTTCTCAGAAAAGATTAATAGGAATGTAAAATTAACTTTGTTGTGTAAATTTGAATCGAAAAACAATTATCACTGCAATGGAACCACCGCCATCAGTAAAGTTTACATTTCCCCTGAGCTGAAGCTCAACCATTGTCCCACTTTTCATCAGTACAGATCTACAGGGAGATTGTTAGAGGTGTGGAGCTCAGACAGGGGGTCAGCTGTGCTTTCACACATCGTTTCCTTGAACGTATTCATCCCATGGTATTTGGAGATAGGTTAATGTCTTTTAACTCACTAAATTACCCTCAAAATAGAAGGCTCACTTTATAAAATAGTTGTAAGTGCTGAGCCACACAGTGAAAAATATAAAAGTTCCCTTTTTAATCCGTTCCTCAGTGACTACAGGGACCTCTTTGAATACTTGTTTTGACTGTTTCAAAATATATGAAGGTTACAAACAAACTTTTGATTTATATCTGCCATAACTCCTTTGGATTTATGCTCATCATGAACCGTGCAGAATCCACATTTTAAATCATTCTCCCCTTTTCTGTCAGCACCACTTGCCGGGGATGAATGCCTCACAAATGCAAGTGTTTAGTCGAACACCAGCTGTGTCCCTGGTGGAGACTTGGTAAAGGAGGAGTGATAAAAGCCAGGCAGGAGTGTAAGAAGTCTGAGCACACTCTAAATGTCTCTTGTTTGATCGCCTGCTCATTTGCCAGTGCGCCTCCTGTTGCTCAGCACAAGGGTAAATACACCTTTCGCTGCCATTTCCAAGCAGAAGGAGGGGGGACTCTCGTGGAGGGTGAGTGGGATCTATCCTTCACGACTCTGCGGTGCCTTTATCTGGTACCTTTCTTCTCTCTGATAAGCAGCTCCGGAGCCAATCATGTGGAACCTATAACTCAGACATGTGAAAGACAAGTTTTACTGAGCTAAGTAAGGGGAAGCAGGGTGAAAATTAATAATAACCTTTCCTTTCCAACCTTTACTAAACTTTCTTCCTCTGCTGCAACCCACTTTTACTGCTGTTCACACATCCACAGTCCTGGCAGCGTCTCTCAGCGATGGCAGCAGCCCATCCATAATCGCTACAGATCTGAGCCTGTGTCCTCAGCGTTGACTTGTGCAGGCAGCGGGCAGCTGGAATGAGCAAAAAACAAAACGTGCAACTAGCTATGGCGCCCGTGCCACCAGCCACATCACCAGCCACCACGGTCCAGCAAGATGCTTCAGGGGACTGATGTCAGAATGCTGTCCTCTGTGGAAATATTTGTGTCATTTCAGATAAGCCGTGGAGTCAGAGCTCTCAGGCTACCCACTGCTGTAGACAAACATAGGACATTTTGACTTCCATTCACTGGGTGTTCTCATTCTCCTCTGTTTGCTTCCGAATCCATTAAGACGACAGGTTTTTGTTTAGATTTAAAGTAAGAGTAATGAAAGTGATGTGGATGGGCAACACATTTAGTTTATTCTTAAACATTAAGAACAGTTTGTGCTAATCGCTGGACGGCTGAAGGGACATATAGTTGATTAGTGAAGCAGGGGAGAAGCCCTTGAATTGCATTTTCATGAAATAACAGTTTGCCTCCAGACTAAAAGCTTCATGATGAAATCCACCAATTGCTGTTATGACAGAGAGAAAATGAGTATGTACTGTAATTCAGGATATGAGAAAAAAGCCAGAGAGTGTGTAATTAAAAAGGTAAGAATTTGAATAGCATGAGAAAGGACCAGACTAAATTACCTCTTCAATAACCGTGAGCTTGATTTATGTGTTCACTCGAAGGTAAGGCACGAAGGGAAAACAAAAAGGTGGCAGTAATTCCCGTGAAATTAGTTTGCATGTGATATACGGGATGTTATTTCGGGCTGCCTATAATTCAGTGCTGTCATTTTTATTATATTGCCACAAAATATATGATTTGCACAATCATAGCTGCAAATGCACTGGCTTTGTGTTGATCCAGGTTGACAGCTGCTAATGACTTACCCAGTCGTCCGAGTTATTTTCTGACAATTTCTGTGTGTTAATGGCTTTGTGTGGTTGGTTTGTGATCCTTGTGAGGTGCATGTATTGGATGCTAACATGCAAAGCATTGACTGAGAGTACCACTGTAATTGGATGATAACACAACCAGACATACAGGAAGTGAAGTTCATGACGATTTTTTGAAACACATGATTTACCCCCCAATGCCGACATTAATTGACAACGTTGGAGCCACAGTGTCAGTGTCAAGGCAGGAATTGATGTTGAGGGAGAGCGGGTCTTCTATTAACAGGGAGGTCGGTGGTTTGATCCCAGCCTGCTTTCCGAAGTGTCCTTGAAGTGTCCACCAAACTGAACCCCAAATTGCCCCTGGGATTGTGTGAATGTGAGTTTGATAGAAAAGACCTGGCCATTAGAAACACTGAATGTGTCTGTAACTTGTACCGTTGAGCACTTTGAGTGGTGGATACGACTAGAAAAGTGCATTTAGGTTCCATCACAGACTAAGTAAAAGTGTGGTTCCATCAGTGTAGAGGTGTCTTTGTATGACTCTGACTAGTAATGTGTATAAATTCATATATGTAAACTATGGAGTGCACTAGACTGTATAAATTAAATGTTACCCTTGAACCTTACTTGAATGTATCCACTGCAATCTTTACAGAAGAGGAATGTACTTTTGAAATCATTAAAATGTATAAGAGGAATGGAGCCTTTTATAAATATAACCTGTACAGTAAAGCGCTTTGAGTGGTCATCAAGACTAGAAAAGTGCAATATAAATACAGACCATTTACCATTTATTAAAGTATAACAGTCACAGGGGGCACTAATCTGAATTTAAATCTGAAAGTACCCCAGTTTTATTCAATAGCTTAAGGGCCAAATTACATGAAGAAAAATCCCAGTTTAATTCCTGTGACCCCTGTATTAATTGTCTAATAACAATATTTATATCCGTGTAATGTTGTTAATTGTTCTTTCCATATGGATATCTTCCTCCTTCTAGCTTCTCGTTCTATCATTGTAATTCACATTTTATTCAATCTAATTGCTGAAATCAGATGACTTGGCAAATTGGCCAACAAAATCTAGTTGATATGTACAGATATGGTAGACATAACTGTTTTTTTTACTAAAAGTCCATATTCATTTCCCTTTTCAATATTTTCTCCCATACACAGTGTTTGAGGAGAGCCAGTGGCTGTGTCGGTCATGTCCTCCCCTCAGTGCTGCCACAGACGTGCTTTTAAAAAGTTCTGGGGAGACCAGGTCGATGACGTTTTGAGGAATATACCCAAGTCCAATTGCAAAAGGTCACAGACATCAGGTGGGTCTCTCTGAGAGAGCCGGCCCCTTATTACAGGCACTGACCTGTGAAATATCAAATAGCCTGTGAGCATGCTCAGCAAAATGATGCAATTTGAGAGGATGTCACTTCGGGATGGGGTCAGCCCCAGGTGAGCCATCTCCTCTCCCTCTTAAAATGCTGTGCTGCTGCAGATCCAATGTTGTGTTTTTTTTTCTTTAGCAATTGTGTTTTAACAGAGTTAAGTTAATAGCAAAAACTAATACTTCTGTCTTATATGGTAATAAATAAAACAATGGGTTACATGTAATGTTCTCAAATAAATCATTGGTTTCAATATATGTTATGTGTTAAATGTCTTCCTCTGATTTACTTGGAAATATATCCCTTTTTCCCACGTCACCCAGGGTTCGCATCATTATTAACTATATCTACACTCAGGATTTTGTCAGTAAGATCAGATTTGATTGTTAAATAAGAATATTTTACTTTTTTCCCCGTTTTCAAAAAAATTATATTGAGGAATCATTAATTCAACATCCAGATATGTTAAGAGATGTTCAAAAATGCTTTTTATTATAATTTTTAGAGGAAAAAATGAAGAAATGTGAAACCAGACCAACATTTTTTTTTAATATTATGTGTTATAGAATTGATGTCCTCCTCAAGAGTTACTTTTAGTTTTACAAAGAATGGTATGTTCTCTCCTAGTAGCCTAAACTGACTATTGTGTGTAAGATTGGTGAAGATCACCTTTAACAAAATTTAGCGCAGCACAAAAATCTTCCCACAGCTTGACTGACTGCGGCCTAATACTTCATAATCACTGTCATTTTCTGTGACACTAATTTCAGGCAGTTATCCTCATTATGAACATTTCTTCCTACCAAACATCATTACAACTGCAATCAGCATGTTAATAAGGGACAAAAAGATTGAGGAGAATGCTATTTTTTATTTTTTTTATCAGATCAGTGGTAATTTGCTGAAGGCGTGAATGAGACCAATTAAATCAAAATAATTAGACTCAAATGCTGATCCTCTTGTGTTAAAATGTGTCTAAATGACAGAGCAGAGAACTGACTTGGACAACAGCAAAGTTCCCTGCAGGATAGAATGAAAAAGACAGACATTTACAGTGTGTTTATTGGTGATATGGTGTTATCATTTAGAGGTCCACTGGGGCAAAGTTGTTCATTTCCATTCATATTGATAAATCTCATACACCAGAGAAAAGATAATATTAGTTAAACAGAGAGGCAGTAAAGACTATAAAGCTCCTAAAATGACATCTATTACAAATCTACAATAATATCTGTCAGTTGTATTAAGTATTTGGACAGTGACACTGTTTATGAAGCAGCTGTGAGGCAGCCTACAAGACACATTCAAGTCCACTACTTGTCCAACATGCAGCGTTGTCAGATTTGACTGATACAAAGTGACCCGGTCACAGCCTCAAACCCTATTACCAAGTTGTGATAAACTTAAATGTCATTTGGTTTTGTCTTTTATATCAGTCACTGCATGCAGAGCTTCTTGAACTCTCCCTGTCTATCTCACTATACTAATCCAAGAAGAGGGTGATTCATTGAATTTTAGCTAAACTTTTCACTGAGGAAAAACCATCCACGTGATATAAAAAGTAGCCCAGACTGTCACAAGCTGCCCTGAACCTTTTTACGTAACAACTAACAGTGGTCTGCTGCACCTGGACAGCTCACCTGACACCCCTGCTGTTTGTACTGCTGCCATTCATATAGCATATCTTGCTCATATCTTGGAGATACATATGTGTTTGGTCTGTGCCTTTTGTTTAGAATTATGATTTAACATGATAACTAGGTGTAATGTTTATTACAAAGCTGTTTGATGATAAATTGAGGTACAATTGAGGAGAGTGTGATTTTTTTGACACTTTACTATAGCAGGTGGTGGAAGAATCTACACACTGATACTCCCATGGTAGTGACCCACCACTAGCAGGGTTAAAGATATTAAGTTTATGCTGGTATTAGGTCTCAAATATGGGATTACTAGTTGAGTGTATCTACAGTTGGTCCTATAGATGTGGGTCCAGCAGTGGGGGCCATAAAGCTATCATAATTGACACAGATATATATACAACTCCTGATTCAGTATGGAGCTTGAGTCATTATTTGAGTGTAAGTGAAATTGAAAATGGTTCCTTTCAAAAAAGCTAAAAAAGATTGTCACATTTAATGTGAGTTATGTTAATAAATACCTAGGTTTTGAAGGCTACTAACAGAGGCCAGATGAGAGAGGCTTAGCCACTTTGAAGACGAATTTCTGTGCTGAGTTGATTTATCGTCAACAATGAATAGCTTGCCTTCATTTCTTTTCCCTCTACCAAGCACATATGAAGGCTCCTTTGGAAATTATGCACAGACTGACTGATCAGCTTTCATTGTTTAAGGTCATGATGTTCATTAAAATTGACAGACTGACTAGGCAATAGTTTGACATGTTGCCACCGGTTTGACCTTTGAGGTGAAAAAAAGCTGGTGTTCGAGCTGCTAGTCGGGACCTTTCCCCCGCGAAGTGATAACGATTCTCTCTCACTGCTCTTCGTCAAACCCTATCAGAGCTGTGATCTCAATTAGCCAGCAACAGAGAGACAAAATCATGGACCCGAGCCGATGTGAGACAGTCGGGCTGCGCAGCACTGCTCAGTGATGTGTGGTAGTATGCTAGTTTGCCTTTTATCTCTCTCTTTTTACCCCTTTATCAAATCACCTTCCCTCCACTTCATCTACTTCTACCATTCCTATCTCAAATTCTTCTTAACATCCTGTAAATTGGAAAGTGGAAAGTCAGGCGAGGGTGGACAGCCGCTCCCCTCAGTGAAGGTTTTGTGGGTGAATGACGGAGCTGGGAGTGCTGCCAATAATGCTGATCTCCAACCATAGAGATGTATATGTTCTCACACCATGGATAAGTCGCTTCACCTCATTATGTCTCCCCTACAGAGTTTCACTGCATGGTGTATTTAACTATGATGAGTGTAAGGATTGGTGTGATTCAAATCATCACTTATTTGTGTGCAAAAAAAAAATACTGTTTATCAGGTCAGACATACTTTTGAACTTTTGATATTGCTGAACGACAGTAGATGTTCAGTTTAAAAAGGCATAGAGGTGATGATGTCTGATCTACTGAGCGAGCCACATGACTTTCTTAGTACTGCGATACAGCCAGTAGCAGTCAGATTTACCTCTAGTCTCAGTTTACCCTCAAGTTGGGCCTGTATCATTGATATTCTATTAGATGCCCTGTGTGAATGGATGTGTGAATGTGTGAATGGTAAACTCTACTGTAAAGTGCTTTAAGTGGTCAAGAGTAGAAATCCCTATATAAATACAAAACATTTACCATTGTTTTGTTCCTAATGGGACCTAAGGCATGATTGTGCTTACTGCTTGAACTGCCTTTACTAACTATCTAACTGGAGGTCAACCCCAGACCCTCTCTCTCTCTCTTGTGTTTTGCAACATTGTTTCATTGCAGAGTTGGGTCTTTAATACAAGTATACAGTTGTTCCTGCATTCTCTCTCTCTCTCTCCTGTTCTCTCTCTCCTTTTCTCTCTCTCTGTCATGGCGGAGTGAGCATGGAGCTGAGAGCTGTGTGTGAGTGTGAAAGATATTGTGGGGTTAAGTTTAACTTTACTGAGCTTTATCATTTAGGTGTATGTTTATTTGTGTCGTCTTTAGTTGTCTAGGTGTTGTTTTTTTTTCTGTTTAGAGTAGTTTGCCGAGTGAGTGTGTGAGTGTGTGAGTGTGTGTGCGTGTGTTCTAACAGGCAGCATGCCTGTGGCAGCGGCAGCGGCAGCAGACTTTGAGAGTCTGACTCGCCGACATGCCATTAAGCTGATCCCCGCAGTGGCATGCAGTGTGGCAGAGGCTGCGCTGGCTGTGGGAGAGGTGGTCGGCTGTGACTCGGTCAGGTCGGCCTCCCGGATGAACGGGGCCATTGTCATGTTTTTAGATAACACTGCAAAGGTGAGCGAGGTGGTAGAGATGGGAGTGGAGATCAACGGTAATTTTAGCCCTGTTTTCCCACTCGTAAACCCAGCCACGAGGGTGATTATATCTAATGCACCCCCTTTCATTAAGGGCTCCGAAGCCCCGGAGAGTCCGCTCCCAGAGGTGGGAGTCTAGAGGGGAACCCCCCCTGCAAACAGTCACTCTGAGCAGGCAAAGAAAAAAACCGACAGCCAGCCAGAGCCAATCGAAATAGATGAGACTGATGATGATGACATGAGTGAGGAAGAAATGTCTAAAATGTCACAAAAGAGGAAAAATTCGGGGACTGGGCAGAGCTATGCAAAAGCAAGCAAGGCAAGCCGCGGGGTGAGGTCCAGTCAGGGTGTGCTCCCCTCTCAGGTAGACACCCAAGGCCTCTACCCCCCCTCTGATATAATGATATAAGAACCTTCTTAAAAACCACTAAAGGTCAGAGGCTGACCTCGGTTAAAGATCACTTCCCTGACCTAAAAGTGTTTTTAAAGTCCTCTAAACCGCTCGCCAGAAAAACAGGCATCAATGGTGTTTTAACAGACCAGGAAATCTTTAGACTCCGGAAACTCATGTTGAGAGTAAGCGGCGAAATGATCACTGATGAGGAGGAGTTTTAAAAAGTCCTTTTTACTCTTCTTTTTTACTGACCTGTTTCCTGACTGTTTTTTTCCTGTTATCCATGTGTTATTTTATTTTTAAACTCATGGATTTTAGTGTTTTAAAAGTGTGCAACCTTGGGACAAAACAGCGAAGGCAACAGGGGTACCCCCTGCACTGGCTGCTGCAAGGGCCTGTACTGTACGGGACCATTGTAGATCCCCCCCGCTGGACACAAGGACCCTCTCCGGACTCTCTGCAGGCTGCTGGGTCTCTACGCTGGATT
The DNA here is from genome assembly GCF_963576545.1 of Limanda limanda. Lineage (NCBI taxonomy): Eukaryota > Metazoa > Chordata > Actinopteri > Pleuronectiformes > Pleuronectidae > Limanda > Limanda limanda. Next base: position 29,989,050 of record NC_083637.1, on the reverse strand, counting down.
TTTTTTGCTCTGCCACTTTCCTGGCACTGGACATAAAGGACTATTCTGGAGCTCTGACACTGCCGGCTGGCCCTGTCTCCCTGGACGGAGCCGCCGGGAAAACTCTATACCGACTTTTTTTTGGAAAGAACAACCTGGACTCTGTGGTGTTTTTCAAGATGTTTAATGTTCTTGAAAAAATTGAGAACTTGTGTATGCTGATTATCTTGTATGAATATTTTATTTATGGCCAAATGTGTTTTTTAAAATAACTTAGTTGTTGTTAAAAAAATAGTACTTTTTTTTTGAAAATAAAGTTTTCAAAAATCAAAAAAAAATCTCTCTCTCTCTCTCTCTCTCTCTCTCTCTCTCTCTCCTCTCTCTCTCTCTCTCTCTCTCTCTTCTAGTTACACATTCTGATGTGGGGGATTGACAATTCCAAACAACAGAGTAAGTTAGGTGCCAGTCCTGTAAAATCTCTGTAGCAGTGGGCAAACAGTGATAGTACCAGGGACAGTGCAGCGTTACCCAGAATGACTCACCATCCTGTGCAGTCTGCCACTATTGGAGCACGGTGTTAGCTCAGGCAGAGCATTGACAAATTAGGTGATTGCATTAGATGAGTGGCATCAGAGGCTTCACTCACTGGCTAATTCAGTAGCAGAAATGTGACATGTTTGTTATGGAGGTCATGGAAGCTCAACCCTTTTGAACAGAAAGTTACTATTCTCAGTTGACTGATGTATTATTGCAAGTATTTAAACCCCATCATGAACATGGTGTAAGTGACCTTTTAACTTTAGTTTGAGCTCTTTTTATGTTGACATTTCTTACCTAATGTGTCTTTGTTATTCCTGTCTTTGTGTAGTTTACACTGATTTTGCCCCCACATGATGTGTTTCACCTAAGTCTGATTATCCCTGCCCTCTATGTTTATTTAGTCTCCCAGTAGTGTTGATCAGTTAATCGGTTCTCTTCAATCAAACCATGTGCTTCTGTTTTGTGCACCTGACTTTGCACTTTTTACAGTTTCTTCATATTTCTTTGAGTTTTTTGTGTTTTGATCATCTTTGTGTCTGTGTGCTCTGTGCCTACAGAAAGATCTGTAAGCCTATTCATTCACATTAAATATTATACTCAGCACCTACCTGTCTTGGTTTTTACTCGCCATTATGTGTACCAGAAACCTAAACCTAGGAGGTTGTATGTATCTTTTAACACAAGCAAACTTATAAATGTAGAAGTTATAAAGTTTTAAGAGGGGGATGCAACTTGGCTCCTGATAAATACATATTGTCATGTAAAAAAACCAAGTTTCTCCTTGAAAAGGTTTATTCCAGCTCCATTCAGTTTGTATTATGATGCTTTTCACCTCACCTCCAGGCTACAGTGTGTCATCTCTCTGCCATCTGTTGTGGTTGTGAAAGAGGACGCATGTCTGGGGGCATTTATGCAACAGGGACTTTAGGGATCACGAAAGTGAACAGATTTCAACTTTTACACACTGTAAGATCCTGTTATGAGCTCATGGTACATTCATTATCAAATACTTTATTGTACAGCACTTTGGTTATGAAAAGTTTAAGAAAATACATGTGGGACATGTGTTTGAATAAAATAAATAATGATAAGAGTTTAACAAAGACACTGAAATAAGAAGTGTTTTCATCTTATTTAATGATCTATATTGTTTGCTGCCAAAGGAGCTCTTCCCTGTTTTACTGCAGGACATCAGGGGACTCCATTTTCTTTGCACTTATTCAAACACAAAAACACTGCTACGTTTTTTCACCCCAGAGTCCAAATTATAAAGTGGCTCTCTGAATGTCAAAAATGGTTAGCAGTAGCTTTGGCACCTCTCATCACTGTCAAACTACCACTTCAAGCTGGGCAGAGTAAGCAAAGTTGAAAAGTGCAAATGTTTTGTGCTCGGGCTGTCAACTCAAGAATCTTAAAGGTAAAATGGCATACAGATATAATATAGGAGAGCAAGGAATCTTGTCACACTTCACCCCATCAGCAAGTAAGTTGTCAAACTTGGTTGGATACGTAATACTGGACTTTGCAGCGAATAGAACAAGAGCATATTCATTGTTGGGTTTGGGGTTATTTTCTAAAATTATTAATATTATTTAGATTATTTTCCAAATTTCAATTCAAGATTAAATTCAGGCCATGAAATTACTTATAAAAAAACTTGACAAATCATTTAAAACAAACTTTCAAATAAAACTCAAACATGCACTCAAACAAATCTCAAACCAGGTCTCAGACCTGTTGGGCTTGTTAGAATTTAGAGACCTGAGTCTCTCTTAAGAGGCTTTTCATATGGTTGGGTTATTACTGGGGTCTGGTAAGAATGGGTTGGTGGAAGGACTTAGAAGTGCTGCAGTGGTTCTGGGGTCATCTGAAGTCATATATTCCAAGCGCATTCCAGCATTCTGACACAAAGGTAACATGTCTTACCAGCAAGTCATGAATGGGAAAGGATAATTTTCCTTTTTCTTTGTCAAATTTAGTCCATCAATGTAAAGATAGCAGCTGCTCCAGAGAGAACCCACCTGGCTTATCTTTTGAACATTTGGCATGTTCACCAAAATGATTGAGGAAATCAACAACAGCTTTTGCTTTAGTCAATTGGATGATCCATTGGAAGCTATTACAGAAGTCCTTCTGTGTGCAGGTACCCTTCCCCATTGCTGTGACTGCACATGCTAACCTCTTTCACCATTTCGTTGACCATATCTGATAAACAGGCATCTGGCCATCAATCAGTCTGTTTTCAGCAGAGTCATCACACCAGTTTACTCTATATTCCAATATTCCCTTGGTCCCAGTGAGTGTTTGCTTAACACCTCCTCCAGATTGTCAAAGAAAGCCTTGACATTCTCCTTGTTAAATACACTCGCCTTGGCAAGCCCAAGTTGCCTCTAGTGTTTTGAGATTGTGTGGGCTACTTTTTAAGGAAAAATAAACGACTTGCTGCTGACCTTTTCTTTTTCAAGTAAGGCTGGTGGACACCACAGCTTGCAGGCCAGGGCAAATGTGTTAGCTGATCTCATAAGGTACTGCTGAAACCGCAGCTCCAAGTTGGCGCTAAAAATCTCCCGTGGAGATTTAGATTGAACACGCATAGTCGGGACGGTGTGTCTGACTTTCTATTTCAACTGCAGTACAGGTCTCACGATAGCCATTATACTGTATTGTGCTATATTCTAAAGCAAAAATATTGCAAAAGTCAAAGACAAGAGTAGCATTAGCATCAGAAAGAGACTAGGGGAAGATTTTAAAAAAGAAAGGTTTAAAGAGTACTTTCCCCAGAGAGGCTATAATGTCAGACCAAAGAGATGCATAACACCAAGAACTGACATTAAAGTCATGTCCTCTGGTGGTGAAAACATTACCAGAGTACAAACCTAAAGCCCCGGTCTCCACTACTGTTCCCCCCTTTCAAATAGAGCTGTTGGGGATTGAACCAGTAACTGTTTGTTCAAATGGGGTCAGATGTCCTTGGGAAGTAAACAACTGCTCTCCTCAACTACTCCTGTCCGCAGGACCCCATTCTATTGTCTTTCATTTCCTATTCTTTTAAACTTGAGAGGACACTCTGTGGACTCCCACTTAAGATGCAATATTTTAACTATATTACCACATAGGGAGATATACATCTGCCAACCCACATAACTGACTGTTAAAAATACAGCGTCCTTAGCAGCTAATTTAATCAGTTTAGTTCTAGTAACCCTAACCCTAACCCTAACCCTAACCCTAACCCTAACCCAAATCATCAGGCAGTTATCACATTCTAACATAACCTTATACGCTGCTTCCAGACATGAACTGAACTGGCTGACTCCAAAATAGTGTGCCAGTTCTAAAGGCTTGTTATCAACTAACATGTAATCCTATAGGGGGGGGTCTATTTAAATGCAGAGTTACGGACAGTGCCCCATGCATTGCACTTCAAGATGTGGACAAAAATCCAAAGCCTGACAGACCTACCGTCCTTAGTTACAGTTGATATATTATGACTGCATGATCTCCTTGGGGGTATATTTTGGAGCATGGTCAATTACCTGAAGGAACTTGTTGCCATAATGTCCATAGTCTCACTGGAAAAACTTGTCAAATAGTTCAGTTAAGTGCTGTAAAGTCATACATAGGAATATGTGTATGTGTGTCTATTCAGATTTTAAAATTGGTTACATGCAGTTTCAACTCAGTATGGATGTGTTTTTCATCTTCTTGCTAGTGTTTTTTTTTATTCTTTACAAGCTTGTTGCTTAAGATGCGTGTGTGTGTTTGTGTTTTGTTCCTAGGAGGGGTAAGGAAGAAAGGCACATCAGATAATACACCAGAAGAATAGCATGGAGAATAGCTTTGTCCATTATGCGTGCCCTTTCTGCCCATGTATGACACCAGATCATACTGATAACGGCACCAGAGAAACGAGTGAGTGCAGGATACAGTGTTTGCAGATAGGTGAGAAAAGACACTGGTGGTTTAAAGCTACAAGCGAATGAATGTGTAGGAAAAACAGAGGCAGTATTTTTTTAAGGGCCAGGTCGGAGGGTGTCGGTTTGTTGTCAGTCACTCGAAAATATGTTAAACTATCAATAACAGAAACAAACATCAGAGGATCATGGTGCAAGGCTTATTATACTCTTTGTCATCCTGACCACTATTAACACACTCAAAGGCACTTAGTTGCAAATATTTAATGAATATACATTTCCTTTATACTCACCTCCAAAGAGTGCTCTCAGTGACGCTGCCAATATGAAAGTCATAGAGCTTCGTTAGAATCAGGATCACCTGAAAAGAGAGGGAATCAAACCATTACAAAATATATTTTCATGAGATATAGTGATACAGTGAACTTAGATAAAACATCAAAATATATATTTAATGAATTGCTCCTCATGACCCTTGCGTAGCACCAGAAGGTAATGTTTAATAGTTAAAGAGAATGAGTATCTTGGGTTTTTGTTTACAAGTGAGGTTGAGTTGAGCAGCATATGGACTGGTGTTGCATCAGAACGGTACTCGATACCGATTAGTCAGCCAGCTCCCATCTTTTCCACCTTCACCTATGGTCATGAAATCTGGGTGATGAAAGCATAAGATATCTCCGGCCAAGGAAAAACAGGACATTACTTTTCAATCAGGTATAACAAGTTAAGCATCGGGTCAGAATGCCTGCTTGGTGCCTCCCTGTGAAAATGATATTTGCACATTCAAGTGAATGGAAGTACCCGCCTTATTATTGTTAAACTGAATATATATATAAAAAATCAACAGACTCACATCATCAAATATAATGATATAAGCTCAGTTATTTATTTACCATATCTCAAACTAAATGTGCATCCCATGAGGCCTGTAAAAATAACTACATTGAAATATCCCTGACAACAGTAAGAAAAGGTACTAGGTTTTTGGAAGCAATAGATCAGTATGCTGGGAGGTAGCTTGTTGCATAATTAGCACTATTACCAGTCGTATGCCACTTTGTAACTAAGTTTTTCTCTTGACGGAAGACGCTGCCATCCTTAGACCCAGTGGAACAGCTTGATCCAACAGTGTCTGTGTTCTAAGCTTTGGTCTTTGCTCTGCTGGAGAGTTAATCAGCAGGCGGGCACTTTGATAAGCATTGTGAAAGTCCTCCAAGCAAATCACTAGACATGATGGCCAAGTGAGCCAAAACAGATGTGATTCGCCATTCCAGAGTGGACGATCACAACTCTGTTGCCAGGGGTAGGTAGTAAAACGAACCAAGTAACACACACAAGTACACCTACAATTACTTTGCATACTTTTTTTTTAACTGTAGTTCTACTCAAGTACACTTGAAAGCCAGTTTCCACTTTTACTTAATTGAATTGGCCCTAGCACCTTCATCCCGATAAACATGTTGACTAATCTGGGAAGGCTTGAAGAGCAACTCAGTGAAGTGGGTTTCACTGAGGTGCCTGGCAGAAAAAAAAGAACCACCAGTCCACCACAACACCGACACACTGGGATGAGAGGGGCAATCCAAATGAGATCTAGTAAAAACCACGACTGGCCTAACAATGTGAAAAATAATTGTCAAGCAAATATGAAACCACAACAAAAGAGTGACTTTGGCACACATGCAATTATCCAGCATTCATCATACATTTTTGACCTGAGTCCAGAGAGATCAAACTCTCTTTTACAAAATAGTTCCTATTTGCATCCATCTGACTCTACACAGCCATCGGCGATTATGGCTGAATTAGGAGAAACCAAGTCCCTGCATATATTGGAAAAGAACCAGTGTCCGGCCATGCTCAAACTCTTATGTCCTCCTGAAGCTCTAAGGCCCAGGGACTTTCAGGACCTTTTCAACCTCACTGATCCTCACTATCCCCACAAGCCCTGTGAAGCCCAGCAGCACACCAGGGACCCTCTGATGGCTCTTGTGGTTGTAATTGACAGACTGCTGCACACTTAAGGGAACAAATTTTGACAGGGTGTCTATTTCAAGTACACTCTCCCTTCTCAATCCCCATTTGACTTGCAATTATTGAATACAAATGTCAGTCACAGTGCGCTTGTATTAACCTTGTTGCCTCAGCAATTACCCAACTTTTGTGAAAACATTACTTGCATAACGAAATGTCCAACCTGTCCTTAAGACAGAGTCAAACAGACAACGCTTTACAGCCTGCTAAGGTTTCACTGTGATCATGACCTTAAAGAGTTGTCACCATTGACATCAAGCACTACACAGTATAGCAAAGCCATTATACTAGCTTATGATATATAAATATATATATATAAATACACAAAAATTGTGTTGTAGATTGACAAGTTGCATTCCACACAAATGATTTAACCCTAAGGTTTTTCAAAGAAAGCTATTTCAGTGAACAAAATGAAACATAATGAATCAAAGACTGACTAGATTAATATGCTTTAAAAAGCGCCTTGTTTGTAGAATTTAAATCAATTAATCCTGCTTCATAATTCATTTGACACAATTCAAAGGCATTTGTGGCATCAAAATGACTGATCAAAGTGAAACAAAAGATTCAGAAGTTGAATCCTCATCAAGAAGCACAATAATCTTCTCAAATACATCTCCTCCGACACTTTTGTTTTTTAGCTCAGACTGTTTCAAAGATGTCCACTTTCTACACTCTATTCAGAACGAAAGAGCTCTCGGTGCCTTTGATTGCAAAATGTCTTGCTACTCCAGTATTGACAGTCTCGCACACAGAACTGAAAACAAGCTTTTATTAGTCTGCAGACACGAGTCAGGATAGTCAACAACAAAATGGCAGCTGGAACTGATCATTATCTAGAAGTGATTAAGCTTCTCCGCCTCTCTGTAGCATGTCAACAGCTGAGCAATTACTTTGTCAATTGGAAAGAGCTGTTTATGGGATAAAACGTCAACTTGGGATGACAGTGCCACCAGTTGATGCAAAGGCAGGCCCCAAAATAAACTGAAACCTTTTACACAAACAGGCATGACTGCACAGGAAAATGAAGCCATTCACTTAAGTGTAAGTGGATAAACACACTGTGTGATGATTTCCAATGATTGTATGGATCGTAAATAGAAACAAATGGAGGGCTGAAATAAAGAGGGTGACAGCAACACTGTGCATCTGACGCATGGGGCTCGACTGTCGTCTGCTGCCTTTGTTTTCTTTCTTCTTCTTCTTTGTTCGATTAATTGGCTGTTGGCAACCAACTAAACTATAGGGCACCTGGTTCACTGCTTCTTCTTCCTTTTTTCTTCTTCTACTCTGTTTGATTTATCGGCAGGTGTCAACCAACATCAAGGTGCGCACCTGCCATCCAATGCTGAACTTCTCTTATCCTTTTCATTACTGCACACCCCCCAAGGTGGTGAGGGGGATCACGGCTCCCTCGCAGCCCCACTTTTCTCCAAAGGTGCTGTACAGCAAATAAAACACGCTGTAATAGAACAACACAGAGGCAGATGACCTTTAATCTTAGAAGAATAAAGCTGTGCCATTCAATATTACACACACTAGATCAAGGATGGCGGTAATGCACCCTGATGTTGGTTGCCACCGGCCAATAAACCAAACACATAATAGGAACAATATAACCCAACTCTGCAGTAACACTCTTTTTTAGCCTATTTACAGTCTATTCTTTCATTGTCTAACCCATAACTCCATTCTACACTCCACATTAATTATTCTAGCTGCAGCAGGCAACTGTTTTCAATGGAAAAGCGGTGATGAAGTTAGGAACAGCATCACAAAATGACGGATACAGTTAGCAGCTGATCGGTTAGGATGACCACATCCACTACCACACTACAGAAATAAGATATCATTTAAATTACTTGTTTCTGACCATTCTCAATATAGAATTTCAAGAGGGTTTAAATGTCTCACTCTCTCACATCATTATCACACACGTAACCTGTTTTTTGACAGTAAAGTTTGGTTTAAATTATATTGTCATCGTTGTAGAATTCATTTTATTCCGTCTTTGTTTACTGAGATGGTTTTGTCAGTCCTTCTTCCTTGTTTGGCCAAAAGAGGTGGCTTCTTCTTGTGACTGTCACCTTCTGTGTGTGAGTGTGGATCAGAGTGGTTAATACATTAAATACTCGTAAAAATAAAAGCTAAATCCAGAGACCTGTATGTTTTTCCACACCGTCAGGATGTCTTCTTTTGTCACTTAACATGTTAAAATAAGTTGTCCCTGTTATCTATCATGTTGAGTGTGATTAAATCAAATGAGTTTTTAAATTCATGTGTAATTAAAACTTTGATTTGATTAAATCACTCTATTTACTAATATGTAAATGAAATACATAAAGTCTCCATTTTAGAATAGTTATTATTTATTCTATTTTGTTGGAAGCCCTGTAATGTTTGCAATATTCTGAGCACAACAGCTGTGTACACTGAACGATGGTCTGACACACTCTTTTAGAATTAAGATTAAGAAGCCCAGTAAATGGACCAGACCAAGAGCTGCATCAGAATGAGGGGAATGGTGTTTCTTTATGTTGGATTTTAGTTATCAATCTGTGCTGTTCCCCCTTTTGCCTCATTTTCAGTCAGTCAGTTTATTTAATGGCTTGTTTTTTTGATAGAGCTCTGTGGGGATAAATCTTGTATTGATCCAGGTTTCTACTTAATTTGCAAGAAATGTCATTCCTGTGTATTCTTTGTATTTCTTTTTTGTAGAAGTAATCCTGTGCTTGTTTGTCCTTTGGCTGCTTGGTCCCTGACACTTGCTGGACAGTGTGACATCATACAAGCTACAGTGCCAGATGTTTGGTCTCACAAGTTGATGGAGGGGGCAGCACAGTGGTTCAGGCCAGGGTGTTTCTGTGAGGAGTTTGCATGTTCTCCCCGTGTCTGCATACATTTTCTCCAGATACTTGGCTTCCTCCAGTCACAGTCCAAAAACATGTAGATTGGGGTTAGGTGTGTTTGAGAACTCTAGATTGACAATATATGTTATTAATGGGTATAACTGTGAATGGTTGTTAGTCTCTGTATGTTGGCCCCTTTGATTCGCTGGTGATCTGTCAAAGGTGTACCCCAGTGTACAGTTTCTGACAACACAAGCTGATGATCGCTCTATCATCAGCTTTTAGGAACTACCTGCCTATTGTTGCAGGCAGTTCTGGTCACCTGCTGAGGAAAGTTAAAGCTTTAATGTCGCTCTCCAGCCAATCAGTGTGGCAGAATTAATCCTAGTGCTGCCACTAGCCAGTCCAGCTCTGACAGAAGGGTCAATGTGTTCAGGCTGGGCTGCCAAAGTCTTGGTAATTATAGGGAAATATTACAGTAGAGTTACGCTAAAAATGTAAAGCTAGAATTGCATCATGTTTAATGGTTGAATCAAGAACTGGATTTCCAAAGAAAGAAAGCAGGTGTTTTAGCACTTTGATGGAGTCTGTGTGACCGTCATGTTCCACATCTCATGCTACGTCTTGAGCCATCGGTACATGGTGTCCCATGAATATGATAATGTCAAGCCTCCAATTCAGCTTTAAATGATGTGAGGAGTTTAAGAATAAGAAAAGGATTGCACTCGGAGAACTGGAGCTAGGTGAAACGCATTAGTGTCTGACTGTGACAGACAATGTTGAAATGCTTCTCCGTTTTCATCGTGCTGTGCACTTAAGGGCAACATGCCCAGCATCAGCAGCATGTGTGCATGTACCGTGCACAGACATTATGCACATGTCAACACAGGCTTCAAGGGGAAATAATTCCCTTTAGCCTTGAATGGATATGGCTGCCTCAAACCACAAAGAAAATACAAGAACAAAATTGTGTTCACAAGTCACCGCTCTGAATGTTAACTCACCAGAATCACATGCAAATTAAATACATGCAACCCTTCAGATGAAGGCCGTCGCTGGTTGGAAGGAAGAGAATTAAGATGTTCAAAGAGTTGTGTATGTGTGTCCACCAGGGTATGCTGTGGTTGTTTGTGTTAGAGTCCCATGAAGGCCACACAGACGAGGAGACTGCAGCACTCAACCCCTTCTGGACATCAGTCCCAGCGCTCCCTTTCAGTTCCCTCCTTCTCCTCCGCTGTCACTCTCTTCCTGTCACTCTGCTCCTTCATGCTCCCTCTCACGCATTCTGTCTCCATCTCCCCCTATGTGAATTACTTCCCCCCTTCTTCGATTTCGCTCCGATCCTCCCCTTGAAGTGAAGTCCTCTCTCTCATTTATTCCATCAGTCATGCGTTCGTCTTCCCTTGTTCCCCTTTTCCCTTGCCAGCCACATCTCACCCCACCATTACCTTACCCACACTGAGATTTCCTCCCAACTAAAGCCCTTTTTATTTCTCATCATCTGGGCTTGTCTCCTTCTTCTTCGTCTCACAATTTTCTCCTTTGGTTTTTCTTACCTCTTATCTTTATTCGTTCAGATGTTTCTCATATTCTCTCCCTATCTCCCATATTCTTTTACTTCTACTTGTCGGCCTTGTTTTGTTTTCCTCCTCTCTTTTTCACCCACCACCTGGTTTTGACCCTTTAAATTAAACAAGCATAAACTCTGAGTAGTATCCTGATGCAGATGCTAAATGAAAGTAATTTATGGTTGTGGATGTTGAACTACAGTGAGGATATTGTTAGCTGGAGAGGCCCCTTTGTAAAGATTATTAAATAGTCTGAGAAAATAACCCTTCTGATAAGCAACACTTTGAAGCTTATTTTCTTTATATTAACAAGGAATCAGAAAATTATTAAAACAAACCCGTACACTAACTCTGCGGTTTACATCAGTTCTGATCGTTAGCTTTGTTTTGAACCATTTAAAATAAATGACTGAATGTGTATCATATGTATGATTTCCTTATACATCCAAACAAACACATTTAAAGTTGATGGAATTTTATACATGCTGTGTTTACAATTTTTTCTTCTCTGTTGCCCCAAATAATTTATCAGTTAATCCAACTTTAATTTAAATCTCTCTCTTTTTTTTTATCTATACAAGCTTTAGGTTGTGTCTTATTTTCCTACAGGATGCAGAGATATCCTGGAAAAAAGCATTTTGATCTATGTTTGATGTAAATTTCTGACTTCATTGATGAATGTATGATATATAAGGAGGAGTTCATTCCTAAGCAAATACACATTTGTTACTTCAGGTTCTTAAATCTTTTTTCTTTGAGTCAAACTTTTCAAGTGTCTGATACCATTTGTAGCAGCAGCTCTTTATTTGATTGCTCTATCCTTGACTGGTACCAAATAAGTTTCTACTTGAGGAAGTGGCATGGCATTCAGAAAAGAGCTGGGGGATCAATATGACGCTGCAAGGTGAGGGGAAGGTCAATTGATAAACCAATCAAGAAGCCTGCATGGCAGGAATGAGATTGTGAGCCTGTCTTCTTTATCACAGCAGTTGGATGTGGAGTGGGAGGAATAACCTTTCCAGCAGGCCGATATAAACCTCATATTACGCTATGTACTGCCCCTTTAACCCAAAAATTGTTTTTAGGTGCAGCCATTTCACATTCGGAGACTAAATCCTCCCCCAACTTTTTCAGCTGGAGATAGAAACACTACCGTTACCAAGACAACTGTTGTTAAAGCTGCTGCGAAGGTTCTCAAACGCTTGAGCCATTTTTGATCCACAGTTTCTGAAAGAGTGGAGTTAACCCGCTGCGCACATCTTCAGAGAGGATTCATAATTTGTCAAAAGCAGGGATATTCTAGCACAGATAAAGCTGAAAGACAGAACATACTCTGACATGCTGCCCAATCTTTGCTGCTCTGCAAGTCGTTGCCTATATTCAAGACATAATAGGCCTTCTGAGCCAATGGGTGTAACACACTGTAGCAATTTGAATGATTTTCATATCCTGCCTGATGCTACATAACAACATAAAGGGTTAAAGAAACAACAGCGTCAGTCCTTCATATTCAAATTTCTTGGCAATGATTTCATGTTTCTTGGAGCACAGTCAGGATGTTGTTTGTTGCACGAGTGTAAGGTAAGACGCCAGCCTCATTCCAACACCTAATTAGGGCTTAACTAACTCTAAAAATATTTGCAGACTCAAAAGGAATTCTACATTGTCTTAAATAAACACGGCGAAAAATTGCATCGCCCGTTAATGAGGGGAAAACATTAGACAATGTTATTAGTAGCCGTCATTTACATGGGGCTATTTTTGTCATTTCAAGGTCAAGCAGGACACCAGCCGCTGTGACCTCCCATCTCCTCATTTCTCCGTCCCGTGGTGCATCTGTCTCTCGGGCCAGCTCAAGAGGAAGTTAAGCGAAGCAAAGACTATCTGGCGAGCGGCGGAGCCTGCACTGGGGGTGAGAGCTTATCAAAGTGCAAGCAAGAGAGCAATAAAGACAAAGCCTGTGTGGACTCCCTGCCTTTCCTCCAACACACACTGTAACACGGAGGCAGATAGGAAGAAATGGAAGCTGTGCAACTTCACTGACACACAGACACAGACTCGCTTCACATCACAAAACAAATTAAAAGACTTCCAACAATCTCATAAACCAACGCTGATTGTAGAAAAGAAAAGAGAGAACGTGAAACTATAGCAATACATCGTTAATGATAAAATAAAAAATAAAATATGTTACAAAGCATTCTTTGCTCTACATATCTGTTTTTGTATGTCTTATCATTCACTCCATGTAGGGTTAATTCAGTGGGAGCCCACAGTGACAATCTGTGAGATGTTCAAAGAGATTTATTTCCTCTGAGGGAGCTGTTATTATACGAATGTAGCCCTGCTTCTTCACTAATTAGAAAAACAGGACTTTGGCTACTGAAAGCAAATGATACCTCCTGTAGCAAAATGGACTGTGGTCCGGAAAAAGCTGTCACGAATAACATATTGTATAGTGTAACCTTTAAATTTGTAGTATACTAAAAGTGGCATCAGTAGCATGTTTTTCCTTTTCTAAGGTTTGTTACCTTGTTCTCTGCATTCTGATGAGTTGATGTTGGCACAGATTTCAACAACAGTGCACATGTGCTGTATTATGAAGGTTAATAAACAATTCTGGCACAAAAAAAACTTTAAAATCCAGGAAATTTGCTGTAGGTCAGGAGTGGGGAACCTTGAATCTGTATATAATGTATGAGGAGGTGAAGATTTGTTAAAGGAAGTTGTTATTGGTATTGAAGTGCCTTCAGGGGCAGTGCACCAACAAAGTAGATGGCAGGAATGCACCTTGAAGTTGGTTGCCACATGCCAATAAGCCGTACAAAGAAGAAGACAAGCTGTGAGTATCATTGTCACTACCATCTGACATCAGATGACTTCAAGCCATCACATTCGAGAGGTTAGAATGAGTAAATACAAAATTTATTTGTACAGCACCTTTCACAGAAACAAAAGTGCAATAAGAAATACACCATTTAAATATGACATAACGAATAAATGAGGAAAATATATACAGTAACAAGTAGAATACATATGTTCAATAATGAAGTATCGCCCAGTGAAGAATGTAATGAAAGTAAAATGGCCCTTCCATTATCAGAAACAGTACTAATTTGTTATGTGTTCCCTTTTACGTTAGGTATGATATGTTTGGCAATAACACCATATGTATGGTCTTGTTTAAATGATAAGGTTTTTCAACATTAATTAACTAAGAAAATAATTTTGCAGTAAAACTTGTTAATCAGCCGACAACATAGTTTTTAAGATTTTTCAACAATTTACAATGTAAAATAAAGGATTGTGTTTGTGTACACAATATTGATATTATTCTTCTATGTATGTATGTACGTATGTAATTATGTATAGCCTATATGTCTATACATCTTACATGCTAGTCATACTACGCTATTCCTACTTTATTTTTACTGCTATTACCCTTGTTATATTGCTGCTGTGCTTATTATCATTATTATTGTTATTATTGCTTTTCTATTACTTTATGTTTATGACGCGTGTTTATTATTGTTACTTTAATTTTAAGTATTATTATTATTATTGTAGTTATTATTATTATTGTTATTATTATTATTATTATGATCATCATTTTATCAGTATATATTAACACCACCTTATCATAATGTCACAATATAAGTGTGTTTTGGGACTTTCACTGCACCTTGTGTAATTACACACAATAAATATAAAACAATATAACATTTTTTGCCAAAATATAAATATAAAGTCTTTTACTGCTTTCAATCAAGAGGCAAACAATTATTTTATTTTAACTGTATTCTTTACCTTGTGTTTATTGTTGTTGTGACAGCTTATTTTCACTCAATATCATTACAGTAAGCTATGTATCTATCATTACCTCGTCGTACTGTATATTTTACATGAAGAGGTATTTCTCATATTAAAGTTTCAGTTGAAAAGTTGTATCTTGATGGTAAAATCATGCTCCTCTTGCCTAAAGAAACCAGTTGGTCAGGTGACACCTGACAGGTGGGAAATATTGTATATATTTTTTTTCCTTTGGTAAGAAATTGTTCAGGATTTGAAAAATGGCATAAAAATAAAATTGGATAAAGTGTAAGGAGACATGGGAGAGAGAGGGAGAGATGGAGTCAGATTTAAGTAAGGAGGTGTCACCAGCCACAGCTCATGTGCAAATAAGAACATTTCTACCTGTCTACCTGTTATTTAAGACAGAAAGAGACACTGTACTGTATTCACAATGACAACTTTTGGCTTTGACTCTCAAAAATCCTGATGTGCCTGACAGCTCAAGGTCTAAACACATCTTCCAGCATGAGCTACTATAAATCTAATCAGAGTCATCTTCCAGCACAGCAAGTCTGAATATGCTTTTTCCCCTCCTCCTTGTACTACTACAGGCACATCATTTCTGATTAGAGGGACATACTGCTCTTTATTCAGCAACGAACTAGCGAGAGGAATTAGTTGGGAGTCTGTCATTTTCATCTTCATGTTATTTCTTTTTTTTCTCTCTCACTCTCTCTCTGAGCTGTGGTAATGTTTCCCACCCTGGTGTCAGCTGGAGACGAGGAGAAGTGTGGCAGAGAGCCTTCACTGCAGGCGTACTCGCATGTCATTGCAAATCTTCTCAGAGGTGACACGACACCGAGGCAGCAGGACAGCTGATGAACGCCAGGCTCCGTCTTAAACTCTTAATTGCGTTTCTCCCTAGCTCTGACGGTCTCCTGCCTCTGGATGGTACATGCTGATTAGTTGGGGGGGGGGGGGGGGGGGTTATACTTTAAAGAACTGTTCAGTCTATAATATATATCCTGAGCTAATGCAGGTGTATCTGGATTAGAAACCGCACAAACACTCAAACCATAACAAGTGGGTTGTCCTTTCAGGGACATTATGTTATCCATCAAATGCTTGATCAATTGGCTTGGTTTGACAAGGACCAGTCCGCTGATGGCCTTAGCGGCTGCTTACACTGACATCTGCTGTGACGATGCTGGGTTAGCGGACATCAGAAAGTGGTAGTGATGCAACCCTGGTGTACCATCCATTACTGTTATTCCGTCGATTCTATCGACCGCACTGGGGGAATCACGCAGATAGTCTTTATTAACAGTGAAGGAACTTGGCAAAAATGCGCATAAAACTTTTTTCTTGCCTTTGTTCTGTCACTGAAAGCTCCAATTTGGGGAGAAACATAACTCAGAGTGCACAGTAGGGATGGGCATTCGATTAAATTGTCTTAATCGATCGTCGGGAGAGTTAATGACGAATTTTCGATTAATCATTAATATTTTTATATTAAAATTCACTATTTATGGGCTGTTTAAATGCAGTGAAAATAGAAAAAACACAGAGAGCATGAGTAGGAGGGCAGAATATCCGAGTTGCCTGAACGCAGCACAGTGATGACGTTAGCAGCTGTAGGAAGCAGTCCGGAGTTATACTCCACAAGCTCCGCTGGGTGACCGGTGGCTGGCCGCTGGGAGCTAGATGGATTTGACGGTTCTCGACGTCTCAGTCCGGTTGTTGTCATGTCATCAATCCCGGAACCTCACCCAGACCAGGGGTCTAGCTCCCAGCGGCCAGCCACCGGTCACCCAGCGGAGCTTGTAGAGTATAACTCCGGACTGCTTCCTACAGCTGCTAACGTCATCACTGTGCTGCGTTCAGGCAACTCGGATATTCTGCCCTCCTACTCATGCGCTCATGGAGACGTATAGCTTCGCAGTGTTGGCAGTGAACGCAACATAATTTCGTCGAAGACAAAATAATGTCCTTGATGAAATTCTTTATGATCAATTAATCGATCGTCGATTAATTATGCCCATTCCTAGTGCACAGTAAGGGTGTTCCATTTGCAATTCTCTTGTCTGTCAGCCAATGTTCTTGAACCAACCATTAACTGTAAGCCAACAATGGCAGGGAAAAAAAGCATATATAATATGTACTCATGTAATAATATTATATTGAGGAGTTAATTTAGCATTAGGATATATATATATATACACTGCTCTCCGAAAAAATTAAGGGAACACTTAATGATCACAGTATGATACCAGGTCAACTAGGGATATCAATCTGTCCGGGAAGCACAAGTGAATCAATTTCACCTGCTTTGGTGCACAGAAAGTGACAACAGGTGCAATGGAGGGGCAAAAGCAGGGTAACACCCAGAAAGGGGGATGGTTTTACATGTGGTGGCCACAGATAATTGCTCTCTTTAAACCTCCTGCGAGTTATTTTCTAGTTTTGGGTTCTGCTAGTGTCCTTGTCATATGGTAGCATGAGGTGGTACCTGCAGCCCAATCAGGTTGCAGTGGTAGTCCATCTCCTCCTGGACGGTCTCAAGAAGGTCCAGTATCTGCTCCTTTGTGTGTGGAGGAACAGGTGGAGCAATACCAGAGCACTACAAAATGTGCTCCAGCAGGCTCACAGCCCAGCTCCATGCCACTCGATTGGCATTCTCCAGAGAACGACAGCATTGGATGGTCCGCCACTGGCGCCCTGTTCTCTTCACAGATTAGAGATGGTTCACACTGAGCACATGGGACAGGCGTGAAAGAGTCTGGAGATGCTGTGGTGAAAGTTACGCTGCCTTTAACATCATCCAGTATGTGATGGTCCATGATTGTCTGAGGAGGCTTATCTTTGGAGGGTCACATAAACCTCTATGTCAGGGGTGCCCACACTTTATAGGCTCGTGAGCTACTCTTGAAATGACCAGCTCAACAAGATCTACCCCCCCCCGCGCACGTACCACCTCTTTTTTCGCGCACTGAAAAATTATTTTATATGATATAAATGATTAAATATGCATCCCATAGTTTGTATTCCCCTTCTGTTGTCCTGGAGATTTAATTTTACCAATTTTACCAATCACATTATTAAATGTCCCCCTCTACCCATCCATACAGACGAGCAAACAGCAAACAGCGGAGAAGTTCTTGAAGATGGATGATATTAAATTAATCATTTAAGTGGAGAAGTACAGTGAGCTGTATGATCCTCAGCACATATGAGACAAAAAAGACACATGTTGGGCTGTGTTGCAGTTAATGTTGGAGCAACAAGTAAGTGTATGCTTGAAAAAAATGATTAAATGCCGTTTTTACTGCAGGCTGATAACAGAAAAAGTATGTGATATTATTAGCACGGCGCTTCAGCGTCCGCTGCGAACAGCCAAGCGCCGGCGCTCTAGGGATTAGCGCGGCGCGGCCCTTCGGCGTCGCTTCCGCGTCCGGTTTGAACCCGGCGTGACGAGCAGTCCGCCCCGGTTGACGTTCGCAACATCGTTCAGGGCGGGGGGCGATCGACGTATTGGGCACCCCTGCTCTATGTCATAGCCAACAGTACCCTGACTGATGTTAGGTACCTGGATGAAATCATCAGAGCGATTTTCAAACCTCACGCTTGTGCTCTGGACCCTTGGTTCCTCCGGGTGCAGGTAAATGCCCGGCCTCATGTGGCCACAGTGTGAAGGCCGGGCCTTCATCAAAGTTCCTTGATGAAGAAGGCATTGATTCCATTGACAGGCCCTCTCGTTCCCCTGACCTGCCATGCACATTACTGAGTCATATAATGAGTTGCTTTGATGAAATTCAAACAGGTTGGATCAGCCTGTGATTTCAATTTGTTCTCATTCATTTTCATAGTGGGTCTGAATCCAGCCCTCAATGGGATAATGGTTTTGGTTCCAATTGACCGTTGTTATGTAATTTTGTTCTCAACATGTGATGTTGATTTTCAACTTGACCAATTATTTAGGCAGGTCGGCAGTCCGATCCCCAGTCTTCCCCATCTGCATGCCGAAGTGTCCTTGGACGAGATGCTGAACACAGAATTGCCCCTCATAGAACCAAAAAAGTGCTGCTAATAGATGCACTGTATGAATGTGTGTGTGAATGGTTGAATGTAAAGTTAATTGAGTGGTCATCAAGACTACAAAAGCGCTATATCGATACAAACAATTTTACCATTTCATCAAGATCTGAAGAGTGATGTAAGTGTTCCCTTAATTTTTTTGGAGCACTGTTGTGTTTCATCTTAATTGTACATATTGTTGTTTTCTTAAGCCAAAATGGGCCCTTTAAATTTAAATACAACTGGAGCGGTTCCTCTCTACGGAGGCCACCATATTTTTTTATGTCATCCAGACTGGACAAACTTAACACCTATTGAGTTTTTATGAAAACTGAAGGTTACCACATGGTTCTCTCTCATGTTTAGGGTAGGGGTGAGGTGAGGGGTATTTTGCTGCAACATGCAACTTCACTACTAAATGTCACCAAAAACTACACACTCAACCTTTAAGTTTAGTTTTGAATTGTTTGCTGTTTACATTTGTTGTATCTAAGGAAGCAAAACTTTCTTCTCTGGGATCGTCTATTGCCACACTTATTGTCAGTTAATGGTTAATTATGAACATCCTCAGAGTACTGACATGTTAGCAGCTCTAGGAGGCTGTGCGTTGACCTTAATGTTAACATCAGCCTGCTAACTTTGTCATCATGTCAATGTCCAAGTGTTGATGCTCAGAAGGTATTAATTTCTACAATCTTATAATGAATCAGTAAAAAATCAAGTTCAGCCTGATGGTATAGCGTTTATTGTTGATGTTCAAAAACAAAACAAAGGGAAGAGCTCACAACGAATTACAAGTCAACCTTTTGGGGACAAGTATTTCATTGCATTGCAGCCAATTTTGTTGAGCGATATCTCACTGAAAACCACACTGACACAGAAAATGTGGTAATTACAAAAGCACCAAAGTAGATGAGCTTACCTCTCTGGGCTGCACTGATATATTTTCTGTATGTGATGGCAATCCTCACAACATTTATACATATATTTCACTCCCCAGTCCCTAGAGCCATACCACTAGTAAAGCTAAAAAAAAATTAAAATAATACATTAACCACTCTCAATTCAAAATCCGATTGCAAAAATACATATTTGTGTGAAAATATGTGAAGGTGCACATGATCTTTGTCAGCTTTAGTAGTATGAAACCATAGGATTCACAGTCATATCTAAATTCTGAGTTCAGGCAGGGAAATTAGAATTGGTAGCTTCTACAGATGCATGTGAAAATTCTAAATGTTCTGCTTTATGATTGTGTTTTGCAGACTGACTCCTGGACTTCGAAATGTTATTCAAGAGAATCACCGAAGTGGAAGAAAGAGCTCAGTCTATTTCTGTGAAATTGGCCCATCCAACTGCATAGTTCCATAGAAAGTAAAAAAAACTGTTGCTGCGGAGAAGTTCCTATGAGACCGCGCTGCGTCTCTGTCTTCAGAAAGTCTGCACGTCTCAACTCATCATGCGGTGCCATCCCGGGTCGCGGGCAGGGGGCATCAGTTTGTGCCAACAACATAACAGGGGAAACAGAACAGTTGGTGCCATGTGTTGCATGGCGTGATTCATTCTGACATGCCTGGCGTCCAGCGTCTTCACAGCCAAAGCATTTTAAGTGAGTCACATCCGAGAGTCGGCTCTGTTGTGCAGGTCCCCAAAAAAAGCCCTGCTTATAGAAGTAAGTGGTTTGCTCAGAATCTAATGATCTAGTAATGAGTTGCCACAGGATGCACCGCCCTATATAATGAGACCTTTGCAATTTCAAATAATAATGGTTATACAATGAAGGGTTACAAGGAGATGGTAAGGGTCATCAGATTCTAAACATTTCACTATTTGCTTCTCTTCCACCATGAGCGGCTAAAAAAAACAGTTTTTTAAAAATAATGTTGTGCTGTGCTTAACTTGCAGAGTTGAACTATTAATTTACTAACAATTACATGAATTAAGAAAATGAAACTTGCTCCAGCTTCTGGTGAATCCCTTTCCTGAATGAAATAGAGAACTGTTCAAAGCAGTAGAAATTGTGGGTCATTGTGGAATCACATGGCATCATGATTCAACCCAGATATTTGTAGCAACACCCAGGAAAGGGGCCCCTCTCAGGCTGCTGTATCGTCATACCTGGCCGGTGGATGTGAAGGAGATTGTTGATTTCCTGATCAATAACCCGGCCTTGCCAAAAAAGAACAAATTGTCCCCTCAAGATTATTTATGAAAAAAATACATTACTATTGAGTTCCAGATAAAAAAGCTATTGAAATTTCTCCCCAAGGCATGTGCAGCTGAACAATCAATTAGCCTCGATGAATTTGAATGGACGATCTTTTTTACTGTTTATGAAAAAGAAGTTGTTGTGTTTTATCATTGCACTACCAGTTCATTTTTCACAGTAAAAATAAAAAAAACACATTTGAAACAGCCTTTACTTATCGAGCCAAGCTTCAGTGCAGCTGTGAGAGACTTTCCATAAACCAATTACAGGAAGAAAAGGTCATCCAGTAGCCTTGGAGAAAAAGAGATAAAAGCCTGATTGAATTGGTTCATGCTCTAATTTTGACCATTACACTTTTCACTTAGTTATTCAACTGAACATAGAGGCTGAGACAAGATGAGACCATGTGACCATTCCATTATGTCTCCCACCGCTGCTGATAAAAAAGAGCAAACTTATCAAAATGGATTGCAAGCAACCAGATCGCTGTGTTCGTGTGATGCAGAGTGTGCCCAAAAGATGAAAATTGATCACAATCTATAATGAAGTTTTGTGAGAATAACAACAACATGAGACATGAGTTGCTTATCAGTGAAAACAAGGGGAGAGCGGCGTAAGATGCACAAAGAAAATCCAGCGCTATAGCAATAAAACTGGTTCAGCGCCCACACACACACACAAACACACAGTGTGTTTCAAGTGAA
Organism: Limanda limanda; assembly: GCF_963576545.1. Classification (NCBI taxonomy): domain Eukaryota; kingdom Metazoa; phylum Chordata; class Actinopteri; order Pleuronectiformes; family Pleuronectidae; genus Limanda; species Limanda limanda. The sequence continues at coordinate 29,967,384 of NC_083637.1, read as the reverse complement.
AGTAAAATGCTTGTAATATAGCAGTGTGCTTGATTTACAGTTTAGCCTTCACACTTGTTTCACTTCACACGTTTCATGCTTGCACAGATAGACGTCCATGTTGACTGATAAATTCAACACAACCAGCGGGCGGGCACAATGACTTCATGTGCTCAGTTAATGCTAAACTAAGCTAACTGAATGAATCCTGTCTATAATGATAACACATAGACATGAGGATAATTTTGACATGCATATCTTAGTTATGTTTAAGAGGGTATATTTGTTTATTAACAATTAAATTAAAATTTAATTTTTAGTCAAAATCAGACACCATATAGTTTTTTTCCCTTTAAGGTTGTGGTGAGCACCAGAGAAGAAGAAAAAATATATTTCTGTATCAAATGTTGACACGGAATGTGTCAAATGATGAACCTGACGAATAGCTGTACAAATGATTCTGTAATATTGTATTAAGAAAACATTTGATCAACTATGCAAAAACCAATCGGATAAGAGTTTTTTTCCTCAGGTCATTATTTCTTCCTTTGTTTGGTTGGTAACTTCTTAAAATAGTCTGTCCTCTTTATGCAGGTCACAATCAGCAGACTGCAGAGTCCTCCAGTCTGACCTCACTTCTTTGTTCTCAGCATTGAAACTAAAAGATCGCTCCGTTCCTCTGGTTGCTACCGGTATATAATCTACTTTGTTGCCTTGAATTCAGAAAGAAAGTAAAGGATTTTCTATTGACAAAGAGAATTAGGACCATTAGGTCTCATTAACAGACTCGAATGGGGCCTGCTATTGTGTTTTCCCTAATGTCCCTTGTGCCAGGGAGATAGTGGAGGCCTGAAGGGATCGTTACAAAGAGAAGAAATTGTATTCTTTCAGTCAGTTGCTGAGACTCCATTGATGCTGCCAATGCATCTCTAATTTCTTAAGCCACTGAGATGGGGAAAATTTCCAAAAAAAAGCACGTTGCAGAGCATGGTGGTTCTACTTCTCGTGTGTGTTGTTGTTGCACAGGAAGAGAAAGAGACGGAGGGAGCTCAAGAATAATGTGTTAGGAGCAGAGTATCCATTTGATCAGCATCACAGCGGGTCCTTTGAATGCAAAGTAAGATGTATGGCTTGTGCAGGTGCATCCATTTTTATTCATGACTGTGAAAATACCAACTTAGCTTGATATTGCTTTTCTTTTATAAGCAAAGAGCCAGCACGCACTTTGCACGCTCCTCTTTTCCGCAGAGCCAAATCTGAATGCTAAAAGTGGAACTCTGCAGTGTGCTATAGTATTATACTCTTCAGCTAGCTCTCTTGGCTGCTGTTCTCTTTGTATCTATACTATGCTATAAATAGCGGCCCTCAGAAAAGCGAGGTAATAAAAGTGTCACGGTTTTGCAATGAAGAATGATGCCTTTGCTGTTAAGGTTCTCCATTGGCCTGATGTATCATTGAGGTTGAGCTCTTATTATCAACTCCGAGGATTATAGGCCCTAACTCTCACAGAGGAGGGTACTCTCCGTGCCTCTTAGAGTCGGTGTAATTCAGCTACATAGAGACCGGCTGGCAGTTGAATAGGGACATGTCTACCCCGTGTTCCGTTGCTCTGACCGTCCTCTTTCTCGTCTATTTACTCTTCCTTCACTTTCCCCTCTTGGCCATTTTCCTGGACCCTATCTCTATCGACTGCTTTCATTTCTTTAATGCTGTCAGAAAGTTCATTGACTTAGCTGACTCTCGCCAGACTCTGAGGAGAGCTAGAGTTGAGTTGACCAATCCAACAGCAGACATCTCTTCTCAATTAAATCTGGCACCTCAGCTGAACATGGCGATGGCTTATGGGTGGTCAATTACACGTAGAATTCAGTCCTGGGTAACAGAGTACACACTTGAATATAGAAACACAGGCAGTGCTTTGCTTTGATTTCAATGAATATCGTTCCTAGCAGAGCAATTCGTATTCATACGCCCCATTTTAGCTGCCATAACTAACATTGATAAAGTGATGGTGCAGTTGGTGTGAGGTGACAGTATAGGGACAATTTACCAATAACCAATAACCAGTGTAAAGAATATTATTTTTAAACAAAAACATATTCTCCTTGTTAAGTTCGGGAGTACTACTTCTTCAACATCTAATATATATGTGTTGATTTATTTGGACTTTTGTGATACAGTTACTATGCAAACAAGTGAAATTAAGATTACTCAAAGTAATTGTACTTCAGCCACAGAGTGCTATGTCGTTCGATTGTTTGGGAGGAATTCACTTTTTCCTTTGCTCTTACTGTAATTTACTTTGGACAAAATGTCAGGCAGATGATTGTGATGTAGATGTGAGAGGAGTTGCTTGTCGAGAAAAACACACAGTTTAAAAAAATTACCACAGTGCACTGCTGTGTATTTCAATATTGATTGGGATTAATTATACTAGTTATAATAAATACAACCCCATGTCACACTCTTACTCTGAAACATGTTAACCAATCATTCAATTTCTCTGAGCAGCTTTGTGCATGACGATTGTTATTGGATGAAGGATTTAAAAATACAGGCTTGGTGTGCAAAGACCTGAAGTCTAACCATATTGATTTAAAAACTTGGTTTCTCAGCTGCTTGATGTGTAGGTAGATGTCATGAATGAATTGATGTTGTGGCATTCTAGCAAAGCCCCTACATTCAAATGAAGCTACTCAACAATAAGACACCAAATTGTCCATAAGCAAATACCATTAGTGTGTCTCTTGTGTTGTTGTTAGCTATTAGTTTTGTGAAAAAGGTCGAACAAGGTTTGGCTTTTCTGGGATTAGTACAAAGCTCGGTAACGCCACCTGACAGGTGACAGCAGCGAGATTTGTTCATGATTCAGTCCATTTTGCAAAAAGAGCTGAGTTAAAATGTAGCACTCCGCTTTCCCTTGAGCTAGATAATGGATGTGGGAGAGGGTGTGGAGGATATATGGGAGTCCACACAGCTGGGTCACATCACAATAACAAACCATGGCAGCAACAAAAGGCAGCATTCAAAACATAGTGGTTTTTGTTTCACAGAATCACAAACTGGGCTTTAAATCGAAGTGGTTTGGACTTTGCAAGTTGTTTTGACCAAACAGGGACTTTGCAAAGTTGCAAGTCATTGATCTTTAGAAAGTGACCTGAGGTTTGTTTGTACAACTTGAGGGTGGACACAGCTCCTTGCAGACCACAGACATAGACACGCTGACAGATGTATGAACAGTGACTGGGACAAAGGACTTCTATATATAAAGACATCATAAATATTTGATGATTTGCCTTATGACAAACTCTGCCGCAAAACACAGATTTCATAGTTGAGAAAAAGGAAATATTGCCATGCGTTTCTCTGTTTTATGTTCAACTACTAAAAAATAAGTGCTCAGTTACTGGTTGTCAGTCCAAGGGGGTTTTAATGGATTATGGTAAACAAGGGAGAGCTTTGTCTTCTAGAGAAAACAAACAAAACATTTAATAAAGCTAGAGGAGGAAAGAAACCCTCAGAATCCTTATGTCTGCATATAGAGGATACAGGAAGCACTGCTTGTTTTCATGTGAATCCCAGGAGGCAAGAATTTATGTTCATTATGAAAATCAATTAAGCAAAGCTACTGGACCATGACAGCTTAGAAGTGCACATTTTTAAACTTACATTATGTTTGGAAAAGTGTTATGTCTGTCTGTGAACTGAAACAAGTCCTATTCCCCTGAAAACCAATGCTTCATTTGGGCTCTCATTTTTTGCTACTTGCCACTATGCTTGAACAGCTTGACTCTGCAATGCTGCAGAGTCAAGTATTTTTTTTCGCTCTAGTCATTCACTTCATGATTTCTGTGTAGAATAAATGAATCACATATTTCTGTAATTCAGCCAGTGTATCATATCATGTATCGAGGTGGTGTTTACTGGTATGGCACATGAACATCTCTATATTGCCTTTTCAGTCCAATGGCAACAGTTAATTGAACAACACATTCCACAAAATCCTGAAATAAGTCAGATATTGAATCTGAACACAGTGACTGAGAATATGTGCATATCAGGACCAAAGAAACTTGATTTACATCCGTGAGGTTCATAGAGGACGTGCAACTGGGATTGACATATGTGCTCTTGAGACAATAGACCTGGCAACTGGATGTCAATTTAAAATTAGTAAAAGTGTTTGTGTTAAATGGATTGGCTCTTGGCTGTATTAAATGCCCAAATATACAGGATGCACACTTGTGTCATTTAAGGGCTCTTTACATCATGTACTATACAACATAATCATGCTATAGATAAATCTTCATTCCAATACAACTTTGGGATTCTAGAATTTTATGGAAATCAGAATGGGCCATTATTACCTGGTCACCTGCATGTTTGTCCAACTGACACAAGGGTGTCATGAATTTAGATGTTCACGTATTTTGCCATATAGTCCACAGTAGGTGACAGAAGTGGGGGGAGGATTGATTGGCCTGCAGACGGGTGTGCGCCTGATGTTGTCGATGAACATCCTTGTTATTCAAACATAATGTCAAAGGTGAAGACTGTTAGTAATTCTGCCTAGTAAACTTTGTTTCTAGAGACCAGTGAGGCTTTCTGCTTCTTTTTCATCTTCTACCGTCCAATGCTGTCTCAATCTTCCTGCATTAGTCTGACTGTCTGAACAATCTAATAAAGTGCTTTCACTGTGCAAACAAACTGAACTGTAGTCCAAAACTTGGTCCAAAGCACTTTTCACACCTGTTGCTTAACTTTGGAGGAAACAGAAAAGTCCAGACAAAACAAGGCCCCATCCTGTCATTCATGTCATATACGTGGTAAGGAAGATATCCAAATTATTTGATGTGAGACTTGCTTGATCTGAGCAAACAAGTTGTTTTGCTTGATTTAACACAGACTTGCTGGAAATTTAAAGGTTAGGACATATGACTTGCTTGGGACTGGCACATGTTCGCCTTGCTTCAACCTTTGGTAGGTCGGAGCAGCCCATCGTTTTGTAATTTCCTAAAAACCCTCAAACTCACCAGCTCTAGGTGGGCCGACATCCCACAATCCATAATACACTTGATGGATTAAAATGGCAGGGTGCCCATTGAAAAACCCTCAGTGGAATTTTCCACAGCCTTTTAATTTATTGATGATCACGCATCACAGGGATATTAGACAGGGTCTGGGTATGAATTAACGGAGATATACTGGAAGTTTTATACACAATAAATAAAAAACAATCTATAATACTAGAGTGAACCTGTTAAAACATCCTTCATGTGTGGGTTTGAATAGTAAATATGATGTATTATTGTGCTTTAAAAAAATTTAATTCATCACCTACCTCAGGTTTCAACCTAGAATGCTTGCCATAAATCAGATTTAGAGCAGAGCAGGTTTCAGCCTGTATCAACAAATCAGTCAGCACAGTGCAACATGAGCGTGAGGATAAGAGCTGTGTTGTTTGTTCATTTGGTTGTCTATTTGTTTATGCATGAACGGTTGAAGCAGTTTTATATTCTTTTGATAAATGTGTATTCTGCAAACCAGAAAGTCTTCACTGTGAAGGTCATTATCCACCATAATATATTCACATGTAATTTCTGCGCCTCTTTGAAGTATTTGTATTTGTTGGAGAAAATGAGTTGGTGTATATCGAGGAGTAGTCTGTCAGCTCGGCTAGAGGAGTCTGTCAGTGACTGGAGCAGTCAGTGACCTTTCAGACAGCCAGCACACGGCAGCCTCCAGTCACCTCCTCCACTCTACCTTGGCATGTAAAGACGCTGAAGGCTCCCCGACAAACACCAGCTCCAGCCCAACTCTCTTTGTACATAACAAACAAAGCTGGTTTTGCTCCCATGCACGACCAATGAAAGCACACAAAGCTGCCAACCTTATATATGAAGTCACATGTCTCTCTGATGCAAGCTTTCTTTTTTCCCTCCACCTCACTGTTACTCTATCTCTGCCTTATTTTTTCCCACAGTCACATGCGAACACACTCAGCAGGATCAATCTCCTCCGATTGGATTGATGGTCCACAGGCCTTCTGCTGACTAAGGCGTTGCCAAATATGGTGAGTTATTGGGAAATTATGCTTAGCTGCCACTCTATCTGAGATGGTGATCCACTTTGTCAATCCTGATCTTTCGCTGTTGTCACCACAGCACCACCCAGCTTGCCTCTGTGACCTGACACCGCTTGTAGAGACAGCAGATGTCACAACAGGAGTGATAAATGCATCCCAATGAGTTCAGGCTTCAGTCTCTCTTGATCAATATTAGTGACCTCCAAAGGGAAACATTAACATTTTCTGGAGGAATTTTAGTCCAGATTAGGTGCCAGAATTTTCCCCACACAGATATTGATTAATTTGAAATAAAGCAGCCGACACTGTCAAGTTACTGGCAGGAACAGTGAAAGGAAAAGGAGCAATTGCCTGTGTGCGGTTGGGGGATTTGGTGAAACAAAGGCGCACAGATTTTCCCTTTCCTTTCATGCCCGGTCATTTCCATATGTCCCCTTGCTCTCCTACCCATCCATCACATTTCACTCTGAGCTAGACAGCTGTCTGGGGCTGGAGCATATTCACAGTTCAGCAGTCCATCAAATTGCACCAAATACAGTAATTCTTCAGTCAAGTCGAAGCAGGGGGTGGCGGGGTGGGAGGCAAAAAGTGTCAAGGAGTCAGAGCTGTGTTGTTGAACCCTTGCAACCTTAACCCTTTTAACACCGAGTCATTTTATGACATGGCCACTATATATTCAATGTGCCAGTCCTGTAAAAGGGCCAGTGTCCCCCCCCCCCCCCTATCTTTGTCACTATAATTGCGTGAATACAAATTCAAGACATTTATGTAACAAAATAAAATGTATTCTTTATACATAATAGTTTACTTTCCTACATTTTAATTAAACAGGAAAATTAGGCTCAGACATGAGGGAAAACTTCACAGTTGTATAGTGCAAATACACTTTTTTTCTACAAGATGTCAGTGTCACTATCCTCAATTTACTGGCATTCACTATTCTCCAAAATGTGCATTGAAGTTATTAAAATCGTTTATAGGAACATATTTCATGTTATTGTTTTTATTTTAATCAAATTAAAATTGTTCAAAGTCCAAACTTTAGTGGACACTCTGTGAAATACTGTTAAACTTAAAGGGATAGTTCACCGAGAAATGAAAATTCGCTCCTTATCTACTCAGCACTAGGCCGATGAAAGTGTAGGTGAAGCGTTTGAGTCCACAAAACACTTCAGTCAGGTACGGTAAACAGAGTTAGAGCAGAATCCAATATAACTGAAGTCAAAGGTGAGTCCTTCTTCAGACGTAATGAAACAACAGAAAAAAACTTAACGTGCCTCCATACTGCTTGTGTGATGTCATTCAAGTGACTTCAAGCCCCAACATTCATATTCAACTAAAAACAAGGTCATTTACATCTAACTTAAGCCTCAAAGTCCACCAGAAGTGGCTAAGCGAGCAGACATTGACACGTCCGAAGTTCCCTAAACGCACCTCATCGGAAGAAATCAGCTGAATCTTTATGCTTAAAACTTGGTATAAACAAAGACAATGGCCTATTTCAGTCCATTTCTGTTATTCTATTTCCTTCAATTCTGATGCGTATGAGAATACAATGCTGATAGCTCAAAGCAAATATGTCACTGCAACAGTCTACAAGGTTGTAGAGGATATAACCAAGGTCTCAGGGGAAATCAGACGTGAGAGTGCAGGGGTGATTGAATAAAAGCTTGATTCGTCTTCTCCACTGTAAGATGTAGTGAAGAGTGTCTCACACTGTGGCTTGACTATTCATATGCATTTAGTATGCAATCTCTAAAATGTATTTTGCCACCATTTTGCGGTAAAGGACAAAATGACACGATGCCTTGTAGCTAATAAGTGGAACACTCATGAGAGCTAAAAACGTTTCTTTTGGCTGTCCGATACAGACCTTCACCACTAATACTTAAAAGACAGGATAGTGCTGTAGAAGCATATGAGGTACGACCATTTTATTACCTTTAAGTTTGACTGCAACACTGTGAGAGGATTATTATACTGAGTTTTATTCCCACTTTTCCCCTTTGAGAAGTTTTATGACTTTTTGGAAAGGCTTGGATGTGAATGGGCCTTTGTTCTCTCTGGGGCATGTTGATCCTTCAATTGAGAGTGCCTTGTTAACCCACTCAGTGAGCACACAAGTGCACTTTATTTAATGCATGGAGGTGGCACCAAGCCATAAGCTGCCCAAATTATATTATGGCAGGCTTCGCTCAAAACCCCTCTATCAAAGCCTGCCAACCTCAACTCATGCATCTTACTCATTATGTGGGATCAACCTGTAGTGATGTTCTTCACTGTGGCTTGACCCCCCCCCAACACAAATTTAGGCATCCCATGAATGCAAATGAAAAGCATATTATATGATTGATTAAAACGAGGAAAATAAGGATTCTGTCCTCCACTTTCACAGATACCTCATCTTGGTTGAATTGTTTGCATATCCCCTTTACCCTGGGAACTGTGTTGTTAGTGGAAATTGCTCCTGATTTGTTCTCTGAGAAAGAGTGACCTCACCTGCAGTATGTAAACCAGGACTCCCTTCTGGAGTCAGGGTAGCTCACAGGCTCTTTCCGCATTGGCCTTGACAGGCTCTGATCAAAGAAACAATATGGGACGCTATCATCTCGGCCATGAGCAACTGCAAGTAGGGGATGGGGGTGTTTGACAATTCTTATATTTCTGAAAAAATTATTTAAAGAAATTATCCAGATTAAATATCATAAATTAGGAAAGCCAATAATAGTGTAAAAGAATAACTTAATCACTTTCATTCACTAAAAATACATCTAAACATAAACAAGGAGAGTGACATCAAGTGTGGAAAAACAGACCATTTCACAGAAAAACATCAAGGTGCACAGCATTTCTCATAGTGAAATGAGATGCCACTTGGACACCGAATAGAGATTACTACTGGAATATTACTGCAGTTAATTAACTTCAAATCATGGTCGGGTAAACTGTACCGCAGTTTTGAAATATCAGCCCCTTGCTGTGAATGAATGTGTCAAACTGACAGTAATTTCCTACCATTTCAAATGTAATGGAAACATTTGATACAGGCAGTGCCAAAGTCTGGAATTAAAAGTATTTTTCATAGAAAGGAGATCGTGCTGGAAAATGAGCAACATAAGCACTGACATGGCCTGACAATCGTAACTATCACTGTAGTTAAATGTTAAGTTAGCAAAAACCTCCTTTCCTCCCAGAGGTTCATGCAATTTGCTATAGTTTCAGAGTTGAAAATCTCAATGAACAGCATTTAGGCAGACCGCATATCAAAGAGAGAGAGAGAGAGGAAAACAGTCATTAAACAACTCTGGATTCTAGGAGCTAGCGATTCATTCCCTGTAATGTTTTATTAATGCTGCCTCTCTGCCTGAGGGGTAAATGTTTCTTTTCCTGTGCCACACAGCCACTTTAAGAAATCAATCATTCTGCTCGCTAATGGCAGATCATCTGTGCTTGCAGGCAAGCAACATCTTTTCAAAGTCCCTATCTCCAAGCTGTTGCACTCTGATCAGAAAGGGCAGATTAAATGAGGGTAGCAGTGATGGACCTACACACCTTTTCTCTTTTGTGTGGGTTGAGGAGAGGAGTGGGGGGGGGGGGGTGATGAGGAACATAGAACTGTGTGACTACAGCAAGGTTTTTTTCTTAATTCTGCTCCTGAACAACTCCAGGAGGCTAAATAAGAATGACAGAACATAGAATATTTGTGTGGTTGGAAATTAAAAAACATTCTGGGGACATCTGCAGCAGCTCCTGTTAGCTGAAACTGAATAGTCTTTGAACCTTTTGTGGATTTTTTTACGCATAACTACAGGTAGAACTTCATCTGATTAGATGCTATGAAGCCTTTCTCAGAGTTTCTTGTTGATAGTCCCTTTTTATTGCTGTAGACTCTATTCAGGGTCTTTGTTGAGCTTTGTAGAACCATCACCCTAACCTGCTTTTAACAGCTATGCTAAAAGCCTATTTGATGATTTGATGAAATTAATAGCATTTAATTTAATTTAACGCTGTTGGTCTTTTTGTGTGTTAGTTTAAATTTGTTCAAGTAAATGCAACTAATTGATATTAACAAGTACGTTTTTCTACAGACACCTGTGCACAGACCATTGGAATCCTCATGCTGAGTGATTGTATGATTTGTATGAAACTTAAATCATGCACATATTATCACCCTTTACATGACATGTCAACATACTGAGATACAGAGTATATTAGCATGATACAGCTTTTATTAAAGATATTGATTTTTTTCCCTCACCTATACACACAGTGCTTGTATTCTATTCTAGTATATATTCTATAGCTGGCCTGAAGGGGCGGCTGTGGTTCAGGAGAACAGGTCACCCACTAACCAGAAGATTGACATTTTGTCTCCCCATTCCGCATGCTAATGTTAGGCTGAAGTGTCCTTGGGCAAGATACTGAACCCCCACAGCCGTCTCTGATGGCCACTGACGGCTGTGCCGGCATTGTATAATAGATGTGTGATCGACAAGGGCTGCACATAGATCCACTGTGTGAATGTGTGCAGGAATGGGAGGATGGCAAAACTGTACCGTAAAGAGCTTTGAGTGGTCATCAGGACTTGAAAAGTGCAGTATAAATACAGACTTACCAGATTTACTTTATTGGCCATTTGTCAAAACCATTAACTCATGGTCAGCTGGTTAGTGTTACAATAGAAGTATATTTTTTAATAAGCATCCGTACAAAAAAAAAGCAGGTTCCACTAGAAAAAAGTTCCCCACAAGGGAGACCAGACAAAACATAACCACCAACCAGCTACCAACCACAAACAAACCGCCAGTGTTATAAGAGTGCATGACCAAGGCAGGAAACTGAACCCCAGGTCAGTGAGGCAGCCCCTGTGCAGTATATACACTTTCAGCTTCAATCCTGTTTTCTGTGGACGGTGTGGTTTGCTGCTGCAGAGACAGAGGAGTTCACACACAAGCACAAAATGGACCCAAATACGCTGTTTGAGAGGGGACAGGGCTTCAACAACAAGAAAGCTCAGCCATTCACAGTAGCTGTTGTGATACCACAGTGACAACTCTATAACTCCTGGCCACCCAACATCACACCTAGTTGAGCTGCCGGCAGCGTATTTGTAAGTACGATATAAGACAGAGAATGCCAGTCTCTAATAAGACAAGCTATATCCCCAGTAGAGATAATACACTACTGTTACTTTTTCTCTTTTCTATTTTTAAATCCTTTTTCAGCAGGGAGTCTGTGTTTTCCAAATGTTATTCTACATTTCAGAGTATTATCGGTACTAATTTGTGAGTTCTCTCATAAAACACGGCTTTTCCCTGTGTTATTATCTGCTTTATTGGCCGGATAAAATCCCTCTATTTCTAGCCTTTTTAGTTCCTGTTGAAATCCCACAGCCCTCCCGCTGAATCCTTTCTCCCGTTTTTTCAATTTAAAATCTCTTTATGATATTCTGGTACATAGAGATGTGCAGGCACCATGGCAACAGAAAAAAAATCTTGGTCACTTGCTTGCATTATGAAAGCCTGCCCTGAATCCAGCTCTGTGCTGGAGTTTATTCAGGCAAAACCTGTCTGGCAGACTTCCCTGGCTCAGTTCACGCACCACACATCAGTGCAGAAAATGCAGAAAAGCCACAGAGCTAACCTTGACCGTGGCTGCCACTGTGGGCGGCTGATGGAGGAGCGGAGGAGTGGGAGAGGTAGAGGTCATGAACTGCCCCTCTGGTAGTAAATGGATAATTCAACTCTATCCCACTAAAACACCTACCGGAGCCAGGAGGCGATAGAGTTTGTACAAATCCTCATACCATCAACAACATAACAGGCTCCATCGGCTTTTGGAATAAAAGACTGAAATGGTGAGTGACCCCTCCACATAAAAACCTCCTACCCCCACTTTCTTTTCTATTACTTATTTCTACCGGTCTCTGCCCGTAGCTTGATACAATCCATCATCTTCTGCAGTGGCTGAGTCTCCTCAGGTTCCATTGCTGCTTAGTGCACCATATGGTTTCCCAAACTAAACATTTTTCCTCTCTGCATCCAACTCTCTGTGCCCCTGTTCTTTTGACCTCTTGTTATTAATAGACTAGATTCTGAGCAAACGACTTAGGCAGCGGCAGGTTTGGCTGCGACAGATCACAGCAGAGATGTAACAAAGAGAAGATAATGGGATCCTTTCTCCCTTCGCCTCCTGCTTGGTTTTCATTTAGTTTTCGTTGCACCTTCAAATTACATTTTTTTCTTCCCATACAAATATGTTCTGTACACAATAGCTCTGGTCTTAACTCCAATAAGATGCTTCTGATACTGGTGGTTTGGCAATAACAGCTGTATATGTATTTTTTTTTTTAAAGCTCTAAATAAGAATTAAGAAAATAAATAATAATAAAAAAAATAAACTGTAAAAGTATAAAGTATAAAGTAGACAGGAAATCTGTATCCAGAAAAAGAAAGAAAACAAAGAACTTCTTTGTGCATTACTGATACAAGTGTGCTCATGATTAATAACTTGTAACTGCACACGACAGAGTAGTCTATAGGCTGGCTCCTCACATGTAGAGCAGTATTGGGCAGTAACGTATCACAGTAAACCAAGTAAATTTCTCTGCAATACATAATAAATAAAAACAGTATTAAATTAACAATCACCACTAAAATATTTATTTATCATGGCAAGTACTGTTCTGAGAAACAATTGTCTTCCCAAGTTGATACAGTTTTCATCATTGTGGGTTCAGCAGACATACAGGTCTTAGTCCTGTTAACTTAACTTAGTCATATTAACTTAACACAGGGACTGAGGGGTTTTGTTATGGTATTAAATGCAAATGGCCCTTTGTAAACAATGTGGCAATGTGCACAGGGGTCAAGCGTAGGGATTATCCTCAATTATGACAATCTGCAGTTCCACTGGGCTTTATAGAACTCCAGCACTAAACAAAAGCCAGTTACATGGAGGAGCATTTAGTAGCATAAGAGCCGGATGTGTCCCTCAGGAGTAGGTTGAAACCAAAGTCAGTGCTAAGAGAGTTTCGCAATTACAATCATATACTTTCTAACCTTGTTTCTGCTGCAGCTAAATGTTAAGGTTGTAGGATTACAGACACCATTGTCACAGCCAGAATGAGTGGTGAAAAAACTGTATTGTAACTTCTCCCATTTATTGTTAAATGAAATAATTTTATGAATAAATTTAAGCAAAAAATACCTTTTGGCATTTGGAACATGCAGTGTACACATACTGAAATTGCCATTTGCTAAAGCTGCATCTGAAGGTCGTCCCTAACCGTGTGTCACGTTATTATTCAAAAGATTTGAAAAACCTTCTTAGTGAAGATCATCCCTGGGTGTTTCTGAACTTATGCATAGTTAAGTATCGTGCTCATCATATTTTCCTGCCTACGGATGTGTGAGGATTAGTCACACTACTTGTCACTGTTGTGTGTTGTTTTATCCAATTTTAATGTAAAGATTAGAGCTGGCTTTGTTTGCTGTCACTGACAATATGTGATTATCTGTTGCTTGGTGTATAAGCCGACTATGCTCTAATGATGGGCCGCACTTCTCTGCATAGCTTTTTTATTGCACTTTAACAAAACCTTGATAACCCCTCAGCATTTATCAAGCTCTGGCATTATCAAAAGTGACACAGACTGCAGCAACGACGATCAATATTTGACGTTTCTTCAACATCTACACTCAATATCCCACACACTACCTAAATGCCACTGATTCTTCAAACTGAAAACACAGCAACTAAAATGTGCAATAATAGCGCACAGGCAGCCAGACATTGGAACTGCCAAAACATTAATTTAGGAAAAATCATTAAGATACTTTCAAAGACCTTGTAGAGGCAACTTGTCTCTGCACTGCCTCAAAGGGGTAAACACATCCTGTCAGCACAGAAACAGTATTGTTCAGACAGTCACTTTTGTTGTAAAGTCAAATGAAGGATAAAGCAACTGTCCGTCTCATGTAGCTCATTAAAAGAGAGATGAGCTGGGTGCTCTCAGCAGAGTACGACCCATCAGCTGTCAAACACCTGCCTTCCACGATTGGGAGACAGGGAGCCTCACAATGCTGAGTGCAAACATTTGGTGCGACTCTAGAACATCCAAAACAACAACATCAAGAGGAATACACCACATCATTATGGCTAGAGCCCATTCCACAATAACACAACAATATGATAGCAGCTCAAAGCCATTGTGGAGATTCAAAAGCAGCTTCATCGCCTTAAAAACAGACGCAAATGCATGATGAAAGCTCCATTTTCATATGGTAAAAGGCTTAATAGGAGTGAGGATGTGCTGTTATTCAACAGGGGCTCAAATCTCTCTAAATTCAGATCCTCCGCAGTTTTTTCCTGTCTCTCGTTAACCCCAGTAAAGGTCAGGCTCAGTGCGGAATACATCAACTTGATCATCGCCAGAGGGTGCACAGATGAATTGTCCATCAAGCTTACACCTCTCCCAGGAGAGATTCTAGGGATATCCCAACACTTGGTCTTGCTGACCGGTCGCATTGATCATCTTCCCGTCAGACCACTGGAGATTAAAGACACCCAGGCTACAGGCTCCCAGGCTGTCACCAGATGTACACTTAAAGCTATTCCATCCTGCAATTAGTCCACTGATAACTGGTGACCTTTCCATGCATGGTGTGACTCAGCTAATAGGACATTGGTATTTAATTATATCATTGGCGTAATAGGGCTCTGAATAATTACAGATTTGATCACACTGAAAAAACAAACAGTACTTAAAAATGTTTTGGATGGAGAATTATAATAAATTATAACAAACAAGGCGGTCTGAACAGTTGGCTCAACCATTCTCAACTTTTTTTAATATATACGTTAACAAATGGACCCGTTTGTCTTTATTTTACGCTCATTTCGTCTTTAGTTTAGCATTTCTTCTGAAAGCTTACCGACACATATGCAGTACCACAGGAAAGCATGGGGGGCAGTGTAGCCTATAGATCATTCGAGGTGACCATAGGTCAACACTTTGTCAGGATTTACTCATTTATTGCACAAGAAATACAGTTACGCTTAGCGCGGATGGCTCCATTCTTTGGAGGTTCCCTGGATTAGCGAAGCAGCATGCACAGATAAAACAGGGAACTTGTGCAGAACCCCCCTGGTGGGCGTAGCAGGCAAGATTCATTTGTATAATAGCAGGGCGTGAGGGGCAGTGTCAGTGGGCAGGGATCAGTGAGGATGAGGTAATATTTAAAGGGAACACTTTGGTGTAGAATGGGCTGTGATTGGTGGGTGACTGACGAGCACCCATAAACCTATCAGCAGCTGACAGCTTATGACAGCTGAACACATGACTACGTGTCCTGCATGAACTAACGCGATGCCTCATTGAGTTTTTGAAGCATTGGTATTTCAGCTTCCAATATGACTGAAACTTCA
Source organism: Limanda limanda (assembly GCF_963576545.1). Taxonomy (NCBI): domain Eukaryota; kingdom Metazoa; phylum Chordata; class Actinopteri; order Pleuronectiformes; family Pleuronectidae; genus Limanda; species Limanda limanda. The sequence continues at coordinate 29,951,891 of NC_083637.1, read as the reverse complement.
AATGGTTTAGAATTTCAACAATATCAAATGCAAATTTGCTGCAGTGAGCACATCTACATTTTCTATGGACCATGTTGCTTGTTCTGGCAAAACATTTTGCTTTCTAGTTTATATTTCAAAGAATATATATTTCCCATTTAGACAGACAAATCTATCATATCATATATCATATCAAATCGATCTTTCAGATCGATCTTTCAGATCAATAGCTACTGTATATAAATCATATTTCTTCTGGTGGCTCTTTATCTCAGATGCAACACAAATAGGCAGAGGTTTTGCAACATATAGCCTGGATCCGCCCCATGGAAAATAACAGCAAATCTGCTCTGCAGCTTCTCTTATTGTCAATAACACAAGGAAAACCCTAACATGCGTAAAGAGCAATTACTCTGGTTTGTACATTACTACTGAATAAATCTAGGCCTTAGATTACACATGGCTTCACTTAAGAGAAAAGTTCATTCTGTCAGAGAAGTAAATGATCTTCTCGCTTCCCTGGTTTTCCCTTGTTTCACCAAGCAACAGACTCACTCTTAATCTTTTCATGAAATGAGACTATAAACAATGAGAAATTCACCAGACATCTTCTATTCCATTCCACTGGAAAAGGTTGAAGTTAGCCTTGGGCAAAGCTGTTAGTGCTTCATGCTCCAGCAATCTGGCAACTACTTCTGTTGGGAAACCTTCGCGCGTGGATGAGAGAGGTTGTGTACCTTGGCAGGTGGCAAGATGTGTGTTTTTTTGTGTGTTTTTTTGCTGAATTTCTTTCCTTCCTTTCTTTCTTGTATTTTCAAAATCAATCCGTAGTTGTGTCATGCACAGAGGAGAAAAACAGAATGAGGTTGTTTAAGTTGCGCCACAGACACGTCTGAAACCACTCTCTTTGTGACTGATGCTGTGTTCAAGCACTGCAAAATTGAATTTAGCTTGAATGTCGCATTGTCAAGGAAATGTAATCTGTGTGTGTTCGCGTCCGAGAAGCGGCTTCATGAACAGAATGGCGTGAGCAAATTGTTGTGCATTCCTGTCTTGTACTGTCAAAAGTCAATGGAGGTCTTAGATAGCATTTTTGAATCTTTTTTTACCCCTTTTTGTTGAACCAAGCTGATATTGCTTTTCAAATCACTCTCTTTAGAGATTACGTTTGCCCGTGTTAACCTTGTTTGGCTTGTTTGGTGTGATAAGGCTGTCCCTTTAGCCACCGTTATTTTTGAAAATCAATAGAGAACGGTGCAATGGGCCAAATTCCCCAGCCATCTTACGGCGATACACTCAGTATGCAGCCATCTTTCCCCTCTCCTCTCTCATCAGGCCTCCTGCAGCGGATCTCTCTGCTCATTAACCTTTATGGTGCCGCACACCCCGCGGCTCTGTTTTTTGGGCGCATTTGCTCATTTTGTGTTACTCAGGGTCTGAGTGCTCAGCCGTTTCACGCCTTGACCAAATACGTCCTATCACTCTTTTTGAACTTCTTTTGCACATTTCTGCCTTCCTCTGTCCTCTGATAAAAGGTTTCTATCATGCTGGTTGCCGAGTCCTCCTGTTCTCCTCTGCAAACCACCAGAGGGTATCCTCTAACTCTGCACTGTCCTAGCACATTAAATCAAATATATTGAGCAGCCTCTACCATATGCCCTCCTTTGACACTCTTTCAAAGGATGGACCTCACAGAAATTTGCTGAATGTCACCAAAAAACAACTATGCAGGGGGGAAAAAACAACGTAAGCATTTCAGTATCAGCTACAAACTAAAATCCTCAAACTAACTCAAAGTCATGCATCTAGTTTTCTAACCGACAAAAGCTGACTTCCATTGAGCCACTGAGGATAACACCAAGGAATAGGTGGCACCATACTACTTCAGCATGATAAGAAATATGATATTTAGCTCAATGGGAACTGTTTCCTGTCAGGGCTGTTGTTTTGCAGACAACTCATGAGAGATAACAGGTAGTTGAATATAAACACAGATGAAAACTTTTTCAACATCAATCTGGTAAGAGAGGATAGTCAGGCAGATCCACCTCAGACATCTGTACTGAAAAGTGAGCCGATCTTCTACTGTGTTTCTGTCCATGATGAACAAATGGGTATGTCCTCCTGATCTCTCTCTCCTCTATCTCACCTCTTTTCCACCCATATCTTCTCTCTTCCCCATTTTCTCAGCTCAACCCCTCCGGTCGAGGCAGATGGCCGCCCACAATGAGTCTGGTTCTGCTTGAGCATTCTTTCAGTTAATGAGTGAGTTTTTTCTCTCCAGTCGCCAAGGTGATTACTCATTGTGGGAAGTGTTCTAATGTCTAATTCTCTATAATGTATAAGTTCTCAACCTTAACATGTAAAGTGCCTAGAGGTAATGTATATTATCATTTGGCACTATACAAATATAATTGAATAGAACTAGATAGAATAGATGATATTCAATACCTGAATGCTCGTTCATCATTATCACCTAATTGCTAACATAGTCCATCCACGATGCTTGCCAGGTTGCATGCAGTTGATTCATGGAGCTTGTCATGAAATGCAGCTGTGTACTAAGGCTGGAAGTTGCAGTGGTCAGTAAATGTTGGGGTAACACCCTAATATTGGACTCATAGTTAATACTTTCTCATTTTGGTCAGCTTTAAAGTTGCAAGTGAGTGTTTTGCATGTTTCACCTTGCACTCCACAGGATATGAGAACAGATTGTGAAGATAATAAGGACTGACAAAGTTCTCCTTTCTTATTTTGTATAACTTATGAAATATAACAGTAAAATTCCAGTGATCTCAGCACCCACGGAGGAAAATTGAAGAGAAAACTAAGGTCAAAGGAGAGAGTAATTAATCTCACTCTCATGTGTTTTGACATCCTTTATTCATATATTTGCTACAAGAGTAATCTCACATGCTCTAATTAATTTTCTGGAGGGAATGCATATTTAGCACAGAGTAGCAATGCAGCAGCGGAGTTCGGGTCTAATGAAGCAAAAGCTACACAGCTATCCATTTGTGTTCCATTTTAATGAAACAACTAAACACCGCCTTGGGCTTGAACATCAGCAGAGTAAAGAATGCATAACATCGGCAGAAAAGGCTTTGGAGTCCCCACTCATCACACACCATGTAGCTGTAGAATGTCACGGAACTAAAGTGTTTGTTTTTTACTCAAATGTGATGAAATTGGTCTCAATATCCTGCCCTCGAGGTAGCACAATAAAAAGCATTTGGGAAGACCTTTGTTCTCCATGGTTGCTTCTAGCCTTTTAAGAGAAGCTCTGTGAGCAGTCATGCATTCAGGTGAAATACGGTGCAACACATTGTTTTCCAACTTTGTAATGCGGAGGAAAAACACACCAGGTATATCTGCCTTCACCTGTTTTACATTTTGTAAAGTCACAGTGAAATGATTGTTTAATTCTCCTGCTGGGCTGAGTTATTTCCAGGGCTAATATAGCGATATAAATTTTATCATCAACTCATGACAACTTTCTCTTTCTTTCCGACTTCGCTTTTCTCCTTGACTGCCTTTATCTCCCTCCGTCTTCGCGTCTTCTGCTCCCAATTCTGATTCAGCCGACACCACATCACAGGCACCCACTTTTGTCATTTCCTTATCCTCCACAGAAACTCTTGCCTTCCCCTTCTTCTTGCTACCTTTATTGTCCCCTGTGTTACTTCCTGGGCCCCAGACTGTGGCTGATGCTCTGCATTCTAATGAAAACGCTTGGAAGGAGAAACACCCCTAACAAAGGTTCTTCAGCGCTCATTGCATTAATTTAAATATCTTTTTAAATCATTCGCTGTTTTCGTCAGCAAAGATTCGTCACAGTTTCCATAACTGTTCCACCATTGGTGCCCATCAGCGAAGGTCTGAAGTGCTGCTCAAGTAGGATATCACCATTTAATTGGTCACGGCGGTGGATCGTGGATCATCATGGTAGCAGCTGATCATGAATTATGATTACAACTAGATTGCCTAGATATACAATATGCCTCCTCACATATACTGCTATTATTGTCTAATACTTCTATCATTACAATTACCATTGATGCTCCCTTCATCTCTGTCAGACCTTTTCTATTGTACTAATAATTTATACATTCATACATCTCTCCATTTATGTTGACACTGTCATGAATGTTGTAAATATTGTTATTTTGTTGATGTGCTCTGCTACACGTGACATGGATTGCACTTTTTTCCATCCTGGGAGGGTGATCCCTCACATGCAGCTCTTTCTGAGGTTTCTATGGTCTTTTTCCCCACAAAAATTTTGAGGTGTGTAGTTTTTCCTCACTCAAATCAAGGAAATTCAATAGGATTCACAAGTGTCTGAAAGGAACTCATGGCAATCCTTCTAATAGCAGTAAACCAACCAAACGACTAGCATAGTTATATATGTTGATGTTGGTAGCATGTATCAATCAAATTCAATTAGATTTGATTTGTATAGCCCACATTCACTAGCCTGGGTGCCAGACGAACTTAGCCCCGCCCACAACATTTGTTGTTCGGGAAGTTCGGTCTGGAGTCGCTCCGTTGGGGAGAAACTATGCTCCAAACCGAAGCGGTTCGATCCAATCAGATCGTCAGTGCGGGCTTTATACGATGATTGACAGATGATCTACAGTGACGTAATCAACCACGTCACCAAAGAGCGCTGCCTGCCGAGCTGAGACATAGACATATATAGTGTTTATATCTATCAGCTGAGATGTGTCGATGCCATCGAGTCTATTTCAGCAGACATCGACAGCGCATTCATTTTGAAAGAGGAACAGAGGAACGCGATCAAGGCATTTGTAGATCGAACAGATGTTTTTGCCGTCCTCCTACGGGATTCATAAAAAGTTTAATTTATCAGCTGGCCCCGATGCTGCAGCCACACAAGCAGTCATATAAATAAAAAGAGAGTGTGGGGGGGGGGGGGGGGCGCTACGCTCCTCAGCACATATGAGACAAAAACACACATGTTGGGACGCTGTTAATGTTGGAGCAACAAGGAAGTGAATGCTTGAAAAAAACGATTAGCTGCCGTTTCTCCTCCTCGCTGGCTCCTGCAGAGCCATGACAGCGGAGCTCTGCAGCGCAGCTGGCGGATCAGAAGCTCCGTGGATTTCTGGTAGAGACGGATCTCTCTCAGAGCCTCGGTATCGGCGGGTCGCGGCCCCGGGTCCCGGTAGCGAGGCTCTGAGAGAGATCCGTCGCGGGCTTCTTCACGCCGCCGGCGGCCGGGGCTCTCACGAGCAGCCCTGGTCTCCAGCTGCTTCCTGGGGGCTTTGCCTCCGGTGGATATACGAGCGGCATTTCCATTGATTTCTTTAGAGAGTGAATCAACTCCTGAAACAGACAACTGACAGCAACTATGCGTCGCTTGACATACGTCACATATTACGTTGCTCTGATTGGTTGTAGGTCTATCCAATTGAGCGAAGAGACATTTGGTTTCCTGGTTCGGTTGAAACACGCCCCATAATCACAGCCCAATGGAGCGGTCTCAGACTCATATTCTGACTAGAATAATGAGTATGACAACGTCAGGCTACACATTCACTAGTCACAATTTGTCTCATAGGACTACACACGGTGTACAACCTCTCTCCATGATCCTTGACTAGAGTAAGGAAAAACTACCCAAAAAAAACTATTAACATGACAGTAAAACCTTGAAACCTTAGAGAGGGCCCATGTGATCCCTCTCTCAGGACAGACAGAAGTGCAATAGATGCTGTGAGTATGTGTATTTATCCCATAACAGGACACTTGGTGCATGGTCACTATTGTCAGTATTGTACAGATATAGGAGATTTTTCCAAACTGCTTTTTGACACCGCTACTGGCCCCAGCAGGGACCCACTCATGATGACATTAGAGTTGTGTGTTTGGTCACTCCCAGTGGACGTCTGGAATGTAATTATGTTCCGCTCTGCACTCACAAAACTTTGCCAGGACATTTCTCCCCCTGTCACATTACTGTGCTTTCTGGGATTTCATCTCTTCCTAGAGAAAAACACAGATGGCACATTGGAACTGATGTGTTCAGGACTAAATGGGCCATGAACATCCTGGCATGACCTCTTGTGCGAGCATCTCTAAAAGAGAAAAATGCACCTTTGTCACCTTGGTCCAAGCTGTGCAGAGCTATCTCTCCCCCTGTCTCTCCCTCTGTGAGTCAGTCAAGGATTCAATTTAAAACCATGCCGCAGTTCTCATCAGTTACACTTCCTCTAAGAAGTCAATAAGCCATGTGCCAGCGTGACGTCAAGTTGTAATAGTCAAAGCAATTTGCTGTGACTATTGTGGCTCCACGGGGAGACTTCAACATGGACATATGGACAAGAGGCTGTGAGACTGTGAAAGTCATTGCAATTAGTTCATTACCATAATGAGGCCAGCAGCAGCTTGTCATTGTGGCATTTCATTGCCATGTTCTAAGCAGGATAAAGCTAACTATGTCCATACTGAACTGGGCATTAACAGCACCGGTCATTTCTACTGCTCTGACATGCCAAATTGTATGTTTAAATGTTAGGAAACACGCTGTGAGCATTCACACAGTTTAGATTTAAGATTTAAGATACATTTATTTATCCCACACACATGCACAGACATACTCATGCAAGGGGAAATTTAACCTCTGCTTTTAACCCATCTGGTGCCAGACACACAGAGCAGTGGGCAGCCGTGTACGGCGCCCGGGGAGCAGATGTTAGGGGAGTAAGGTGCTTTTCTCAGGGGCACTAGACAGGGTAGGGAGAATCCTCTTGGATTTTTGGACAGATCAATCCAGTCTTTTTGTTGTTTCTCCGTGGAGTCGAACCAGAGACGAACCAGAGACCTTTTCTGCCCATTGTCCAAGTTTCTGCCACTAGTCCACCGCCTCTCCAGTTGCACCTGTTCCCAGATGTTCAGTGCATTTTTATTTTACAAGAGCAAAGTAAGTGGACATGTGGAAATATCTGCACCGCTAATACGATTCTAGCTCCTAGAAATGACATGATGAGAGGAACTTCAGATGGCATGTTTTAATATCATTGTGAGGAAACTGAAACTGTAATGAATGATGATCTGATTGATCAGTTTTCAGGCGTTCACATGAACAAGACGTTTTCAGGACGTACAAACAGATGGATGGACAACGGGAAAGCATAGTGCCTCTGGCCACTGGCTGCTGCTGGCACAGAGGCATAATATAAAACTCCATAGAACTAAGCTTTATATTTTTTGTATCATCTATTCAAAATTATTTGTAGCACAAAATGTAGTTTTCTTGATGTTTAAACTGGAAGTTAATGAATAAGAAATCAGTTAATGTCACAAAAGTTCTGCTTACGGCTTCCAGTAGTATTACCAGGCACAAAACCTTTTACATTATTTATTCATGTGAATGTCTTCATCTGATTTATTGTGTCCACTTCACGCAACATGATAAAACTCATGATAACAACAGATCCATTACATGATAGTCTCAGCTACTTTGCCTTTCATATGCTCATTTAAATGTAAAGTACAGATGTCAAATGTCTTCTGCTTCCACCCAACCAAGTCAACTGAGTCCGCTGATTCACTGTTTGTATTTGCATTACAAGTCACACTGCCCAAAAGAGCACGTGGGTGCTTAGGCAATGAACCACTGTTCAGATCTAAGATTTTTCTGATTTACAATTTAATAGATTTTCTCAACACGTTGTCAGTAGACACCTACAGAACAGTGTGTAATTAACTCAACTGAAAGACAAAGGCTCATTAAAGCAGTTCAATCACAGACACAAATATTACAAAAAAGGACGGTGATCTTCCCTTACCCTTTCAAGCAATTTTCTGAATTATTATGTGTTGCCCATGATTGCACAAAAACACACGTAGGAAGATGAAAATAGCAAACTCTTTGTGTCTATCTCTTGAACTCACATCTTTTCCAGCGGGAGCTTCAAGCTATTTTTATTTGATTATTTTCAGTCAGCTGAGGTTGTGAATACAAAGTGACCCACTGTGTATCTCTCTGGGTCATGTGATGCCTGCTTTTCCATCTAACGACCATATATGAACAAATATCTGAAGAACTTATCATGGCGGCCTTTTTTCTCTGTGCCCTCTTCTCCTGCCCTCATCTCCGTCAAGTTCACCATTGACCAGAATACAAAACCTCATCCATGCATACTGTATAGTGCACGGCACTCCCTGAGAAACTGCCCCCCCATAACTTATCATTAGGCAGATGAAAAGATAGTATAACACAAGTATGCCACTTTGTTATGAATAACTTGGTCCAGAATGCAAAGTGAATTTATTTTTAGTGCCATTCGGAGCAGAGATACAGTACGCAGCTCTTCAGATGCACGGCTAAAGTGTCAGTAACAGAGTTCATGTTCTATATTAAAATATTAGATAAACACAGAATCATTATAGAACATATTACGGCTAATTGAATCTCTAGATTCAATGATACATGTTTAGATGCTCTTCTTTTCAATTGTGTTTCTACTTATAGAGCAAATCTTGCCTGCTTTAACTACAACAGCTTTAGAAAAGACATTTCTACAATAGTTCACAAGGGCATGACTTTACACCACAATGAAGCATATAGAACACAGCATCATATTGTATGTTAAATGACCCGAGTAATTGCTGAGATCGCTAAAAGAGAGCGTCCAAATAGTACAGACCCAGATGGAGCAACCCCCCCCTCCCTGCTCTATTCCTATGTCCTGTGAGTCATCAGCGTCTGATCTGAGCTCCCGTTGCCATATAGTGCTGGATGTTCGTGGACATTATTTCAAGCTGGGACTTGTAATACCCAGCGCAGTCTTGTGTTTGGTGTAATTAGGAAAATTTTTCTGTAGGTTAGAAACCCTTCAAAAAGCCTGTCGATAATTGTCCTCACCTGGAGAGTGAAAGCATTTCATCTGGCTGATGAAATAATGATTTCAGCCTCATCAACAACCCATATATATAAAAGCTGGAGTGGAAGAGGGCTTGAGTGCTCACAATGCAACAAGACATTGTGTTTGTTTCATGCTGCGATTATCGGCAACATCAACTGTCTCGCTTTATGCCCAGCTTCCTCTCACGTCGCTCAGGCAGAATATTAAATACCACCCCTCCGACAATCATTATTGCGTATGAGCCATTACAAGCTAGTTGGTGTCCAAAAAAAGAAAAAACTGTGGCCAGTATACAAGACCCTCTCCATCCTCTAAAAGCTTCCTAACAAGATCAGGGATTGAATGATCCAAGTTGTGAAGGAGGGCTTCCTTATCTCAGAAATCAATTAATGGCAGAGGCTTGAATGGGGCTCACCATGGGAACCTGCACATGCACCACTTCTGACACAGCATGACAGTTTAAGCACTCGTAAACCGGATCAAGGCTGAGATGCTAAAATGCTCTGCATGTTATTTTGCCCACAGAGGTCCTGAGATATCTTTAGTCTCCTGAGAAGAGAGAGTGAGTAATCAATACGACTAGGAGAAGGGATGAGTAACACATTTAAAAACGAGGCTTTTAAGATTTAAAAATATATTTTATTTAATTGTGAAAATTCGACGGGAGATTTAATAATAAATGCCCTTCATCAGTTTAGTTCTCAACAAGCAGCTTCCATGAGACCACGCTGACAAAGACAATGTTATGCAGGGAATTTTTTGTGTTGAGCGAGCTGATAGCCAGTCTTGTGTTTGGTGTAATTAGGAAATTTTTTCTGTAGGTTAGAAACCCTTCAAAAAGCCTGTCGATAATTGTCCTCACCTGGAGAGTGAAAGCATTTCATCTGGCTGATGAAATAATGATTTCAGCCTCATCAACAACCCATATATATAAAAGCTGGAGTGGAAGAGGGCTTGAGTGCTCACAATGCAACAAGACATTGGTTTGTTTCATGCTGCGATTATCGGCATTGCAACTGTCTCGCTTTATGCCCAGCTTCATTATCCCTCTGAATGAGCTGACACCTCATTCAGAGGGATAATGTGTGAAGAGCTCTAAGGACCAAACAAAGTAAAACAATTTTCAAGGAGTCAGTCTGTCTCTAAGAACTGTCACAGAGCAGATTTCAGATATGGCAGAAGGTATTAAAAACCACAGGAAAGTCTTTCTATCAGACATAATATACACCACCCAACAGGTTATTGTGGATCATCATCATCACCACCATCTTACAGCATATTCTTAAGAGAAGCCTTTCCTGCCACTACATTAGGAGAAGTTAGAGAGGTGTGTTATAGTAAGTTATGTAATTAAAGTTGATTTGTACAGCATGTTTCAAACATACAAAATAACAGAGGGCTGTACATCAATAAATAATAACCCATTAAAAAACAAATTAAAAATACCAAAGAATAAAATACCAAGCCACAATTAAAACTACAACAACAATAACAAACCAATGAGGAGAAAAACACAAAAACAAGTACATATATATATATATATATATATATATATATTCAATCATTTAATATTGCTGACGAAGGATGTTATAAAACCTGAAGGATTTACCTTTTTCCACCCCTTCTGTAGATCTCATTTAACCACAAATCAAGGTGTATTTAAGAATATTCTCTCAGTCAAAGTAAAGTTCATCTTTAGTCAAGAGAACATTTAGATCATTATAATTCAACAACCATCAAAGAGGATGTGTTGTCCACAGCAAATCTTTGTTTGACCAGTCACTGCCACAGTCTACAGACAGTACCAGGAATTTGTCCTGAATGAGGCTGCCACTAAACTGAAAAGTCACTATTTGCAAGAAATGACGTCATCTAAGATCTACATTATTATTATTAAACATATTGGGAAACATGAGACATAGTGTGCAAATTATTTTACTTTTGATTCATTTTTTTATAATTACAGAGTTCAAATAGCTGCATCTATTCTCCAGAGCCCAATTAAAGTGTTTGCATATCAGAGTTGAAATAGTAAAGAATTAAACATCACAGAGAACTCATTTCTAAATCCATCACTTCCCGGGTATTTCTCTTTTTTTTTAAGGTGGCAGACAAATCTGCCTCAGGTACTAGTTTAATTTGTAGATTTGCAGGATGATATTGCTTCAAATTTTATTTCAATATTGTCTTGTTTTATTAATATGTTACCCATACTGTCTACTTTACTTTGCCTCTGTTACCTCCAGGCTAACACTACCTGGGTTCTTGGTTCATATTTTAAGCTGTTCCTTATCTAGGTGATATATTCTTTTTTTGATTTGATATATTTTAGAAAACCTATCTGATCGCTTTTTCATGTTCCTCTAGAAGTCTTGTCAGTTTACTCTCCAAACTGTTTCTCTGCTTTCTCCTAGATCCTCACTCTCCTCTAATGAGGTGTATCCACATCTCCAAACCACTTATGGGAGATTTCTATTGTTTTATCATAGTTGCTGTTTTATTGATTCATTTTATTGAATTCAGTGTCATTGAGTTTCCAAACTAAAATCTTTTTCTATTGCAAGTGACCAACAGATGACAAAATAGCTAAATATCCGAATGACTACCTCCACCGATCACCTACACTGGAGGGGGGAAGTCATGAAAGGGATACAACACCAAAGCATAGTTCCTCACTACAAACTAAATTGAGAAACAATTGTAGTTGAGCAGCCAATATCCCATACTATAACATATAAATATAAACTACATTAGCTCATAATAAACTTACTGAAATGAATGGATGATAGAGATTACTTTGCCAGAACCTAATTTTTAAACTATGATTTAAAAAAAAATTATTTTAGGAAAAAGAAAATCTCATAGAAAAAGGTCACTTTAATTAAACCAATCACTATTTGCTAATGCAATTACTCTGAACAAAAGTGGAAATTAATGGAAGTTCAGCAAATTGGCAGATATTATAATTTATAGGTATCTGCTGAAAGGGAGAAGAAGAAAGATATAAGAAGTGGAAGACAGGAAACAGAGAGTAAAGGAGGGAAAACGAAAATAAGAGGGGATGGAGTCATAGGAGTGGAAAGGAGGAGGAATAATAGGAGAAAGGAAAGGGAAAAAAAGCGATCAGGAACATCATGAGCTATTTTTCATTTTATTTATCAGATATACATCAGATTAAAATCGGATGTATCTATATCTTTTTTTAACGACAAAACTGAAGTATAAAATGTATGTTTCTTTAGTAAGTAGTCGTAAGACATTGGGATGCCTTTCATTTGGTTTGAAGGGATCTAATTGGATGCAGTTCCTGTCACTGTGATAAAGGTCTGGATTCGCTCAAGGCCTCTTGATTGTAGACTTCACCCATATGGTGCTACTTGATTGTCTCTGTCAGATTGCTTGCATTTGACTGTCACTGTATACATCATCGTTCTTGTATAAGAAAACAATACATACTTGCAATATTTGATATTTATATATATATATAATCCATTTCCAAAGACAAAGCATAAAGATCAACATGTGTACTTTAGTTTTGGATTCGGTAAAGAGGAAGTCAATCCAAACCTCAAGCAAGAGACAGAAATGTGTTAGAGTTAGAAAGCAGTTCCTTAAACAGCAGGAGAGGATGTGACAGCGGGAGTCAGAGCTTTTAAAAATGTATGAGTGTTTTACTTTACAGAATAATGTCACATATCAGAGTTCATGGAAACTGATTTCCTGAGCCAAAAGGTGAAAAGATGGCAGCTCTTTGCTCTCCAGTTCGATGTTTTTGATTTTGTTGTATTCTGCTGATACATTGAAAATAATGGCTTTCTATTTCTATATAATTTTATGACCTTTTCTGGCAAACTCATCTCCTCCTTTCTTTATGGAACTGAAGTAATACTTGTTCAAATGACACAATAAACAGTATGAAACAAAAATAGATTTTTAAAATGACATACGTTCAACCAAAGTAATAATGTTGGATTCATTATAGCTAGGACCTGATATTTCCTAATAAATCTGCCTCTATAATATTAGGATGTAATGTTAGTTTTGTAAGATTCTGTTATGTCTGAGGTAGAGAAATGCATTTGATCCCATGAACTTGTGAACCTGTATAAGTTATGCGTGTCGTCTTGACTGATTTTCTGTCTGCCTGTCTGTTCCCCATCTTTCTCAGTAAGCCTTTGTCTCTGTTTTGATGTTGTCATTCTCCATTCTATTTCTTTCTTTCACAGGTGAGAGAGGAGAACTTTTTTTCCTAATGAAAGCCAGCAGTTGTGCCCATGGCCCTGTGGCACTCACAGTCCGATACATGGATCCACAATATGTTGGGCTTTAAATGAGTTGATCTACTTCAACAGGAGGATACAAAGTGTCATTGATAGCCAGTTAGATTCTTAACAGATGAGACATTTATCAAATCCCCTTCTTTTAAAATTAAGGGATATACTGTTCCTCATATTATTATAATTTGGTTGATCATTATTACTGAGCAGAAGAGAAAAATGATCCGCAAAAAAACGACCAAAGCTGACTGATCACAAATTGTAGTAAATTAACAATAGACCCATCATCTGCAAATTGACTTGTGTTGCTTGTAAAAAAAAGCCCTCCTGTTATCAGAGTTTTCATGGTAAAATGATCAAACTCAATTTGGCTCATCTTACTTTGTGGTAGCTCAAAGAAGGAGGACTTTGTCATAAATGCTTCTTTCTGGACTAATTTATATTTTGATCAATGTTAGTGGCAGCATTTTGTATCTTTCAGTCTGGAGAATAAAGTTACTTTTCAGGTTCGGCAAGTCAAACTCAACATCGAAGCTAAAGTCAAACATTATTTTAAATGTTTGGTAAAGAGTTAAGATAAAAGATTGCAGTGTCATAAGATTTACCTTTAGCCTCAGCTTACCCTCAGGTTCTGCCTCAGGTTCAGCTTTTAACGTTATTGCGGTTAAAAGGCTGAAACACCTGATGATAGCAAAGTACAACTGAAGATTATTATTATTGTCTCTCTCTCTCTCTCTTGTCTCCCCTCTTTGCCACCCACCTCTCCTCTCTTCCCCATTTTCTTAGCTCCCCCTAACTGGTCGAGGCAGATGGGCGCCCACAGTGAGACTGGTTTTGCTGAAGGTTTCTTCCAGTTATGAGGGGGTTTTTGTGAAGCCCTTTGTAACCTTGTTATGATAAGTGCCTTACAAATAAAGTTATAATTAGTATAATTATAACTGTTTATTACGTTACAGCCAGAAGAAAGTGTCTGTGATAAAAAATAAATATCACCAAGTTACATGTTACTTGGTCTCAAACAAAGCATTTCAAATTTACTAAATTATTTCTTTGCTCTTAGTAGTAACCAGAAAATAAGAGGAAGTAGCTGTATGCAGCCACAATGAATTGGGACAATTTAACAGATTCTTATGCCGATAAAACAAATAAAGCGTGTTAATAACTGAGCTTTTCGCGTGCTGGTAGTACAGAGAAACTGAAAGCTATGCTATTCCCTCAGTCTCCTGTAAACTCTCTGTCTGTGGTTGTACGAGTACAGACAGAGATTAGTGATATCTATCTTCTCATCTAACCCACGATGCGTATTTGTGTAGGCTATGACTATTACTATATTAATGTTTTTAATTCCTTACAGGGTTATGAGACAATGCTAAATGCTTTTCTGCATTGGCATTGGCATTGAACATTGGGACCGAACATAAATCCTTGGCAGGAAAATTCTCCATGTAAATGTTATTAAAAAAATTACTGAGCTTACGGAGGCTTGAAGCTATGGGGACATCTCTTACAATTCATTTCTTAAAGAACCTGCGTCATATGACCGTGCACAGGGACACATGTATGATTTTAAATTTGATGGTTAAAGATAATACATTACGGACACATTAATGGGGCGTTTTAGAAGACAAATTAGACAATTCTAGGAAATGGGTAATGGCTCATTATATTGCAGGGTGATTATTCAGTGGAATTCAATTTAAGAGAATTCAGCCCAGGGAGCCATCACGCTCATAGTTAGTCCTCTGTGTGCAATTGCCCTGCCATGCATGATGAGAAAAAATACCTAAATTCAATGAGGTGACCAGAGGGTCAAACAGGGTCGGCACAGCTCTTCTGTGTGCACCGGGATATCAACGGAAGCCTCAGCAGCCTTTTCATCCTCCAGATAGCATTATGTATTGAGCAGTATGAAAAATCTGTAAATCACCACTTCATATTTTGCACAATATATATTGTATTTGGTTTGCTCACTGGCTAACTGGCTGGATTGCTGAAACTCAAGGAAACATCGGTTCAACCTTGAAGGAGCCGACATGCAGCATTTTGCATACGCTAACGACCAGTTGGAGTAAGACGTGGCCTCAGAGTAAATATAGTCATAAAGTGATTCAAAAACTTTTCATCTCTGTGAAGAGTTGCCGTGGTTGTTAAGCATGACCCCAAAGATGTGTGTTCACCTGAATAACTAATTAGAGCAAACATTTGAAACAAAGGCATGGTTGATGAAGGACAAACTGATTAAATTCAAATAAACATCCTTCAAGATAATTATGTATATATACACTGTCAAGCTGAGGGTTAATGTATTTATCAAAATTCCTTGAACTCTTTGTTTTTTATTGGATTGCAAATCTCATGGTATTTTATGATTTTTTAAGGGTTTTTACTATGGCTGTTTTTGAAACAAACCAGCTAAATAAAACAAATCTAGCTGCTAAAATCATGAAAGGGTCCACGCATCGACCTGGCAAAACGGTATCTCCAGATATGGTGCACAGGCGCAGTAGGTAGCGGTAATGCACCTTGATGTTGGCTGCCTACGGCCAATAAACCGAACAAAGAAGAAGAAAAGATTAAAGGACCGGAACAAATGGAGCTGAATGACTTCAGCTTAGCAGACTGGGCTGATGATGTATGGATAATAAAGTGAGTTACCTGTGAAACAGTCAACCTGAAACGTGTTTCTCCACCGTGAAAGGATTGGAGCCTTAATATAGATGGTTATGAATTGTTTCAGAGCTTCCTCCTCTTGTATTACTGTCTTTTCAGTTCCTAGGCTTCTAATTTGATAAAGGAGTACATTTCTGTATTAAACTCAGTGACCGAGGAAAAGGCAGAAAAAACAATGGGGCTACATGTAACATTTTGCTATAGCTACATAGCCACGGTTAACATCATCAGCTTTTTATTTACTAATCTGGCAGAAACAGTATGAGGATAGCATCAAACTTCATTCTGTTGCTCAACAAGTTTTAACTCTTGTGTTAATTGTATCCCACATCTGTTGCATCCAGTCTGCCCCAAAAGCAGTGCTACTCAGAGGTGGCAGTACAACCACTTGTTTTGTTGTGCATTCATGTGGTGTGGGATTAAGCTGAAATAGTGTTCCAAACTGGAAAAAATCATATGAATGCCATCTCAAGTTGGAAGAATAATTTGGTAAATCAGCATAACTTTTGGTACAAGAGCTGCAGAGCTGCTGATGTAAGCTCTTATAAACTAATTTACATAATTTTGCAATCAGCTCTAAATAGCTCTTATGTCCTCTTGACAAATGATCAGTTTGGTAATTTGCAAACTGCATGTCCATCTCTCACAAACCCCTTACACCATATTGTTTAGCCAATACATGTGTTTTTATGATTAATGTGCACATTTTCAATAATTTACATGCCTGCTACATCTGATCCTTTTGCTTTGCTCTTCATTATTATGCATATATTAGACAGAGGTGTCAGGGGGTTAATTAAGCACTCATCCCGTTTACAGGGTGGATGTATTTTCCTCATTCCGACGACATAGCACGTGAACATACTGACGATGGGACAAGGACTTAACAACTCGAGGACTGGGACATTCTGAGTATCACATGAATGCACAGATATAAACACAATGGCTGAAGCACTTGACACGTGACCATCACCACCACCTGCTCCCGACGAGATACCAAGTTCATTCGCAGGAAAACAACATATAGAACCTTAAACCTTCCACAACCTAACTGATCTTCAGTCAGTCCAACAAGGCTTTGTGAGTGTATGACAACAAGAATAATCATGATTGTATACACCATTTATTGCACTGCTGTCATGAGGTCATCATGTTACAGTGAACTATGGGGTTGTATTAACTTTGATTGTGTTTTAATCATACTGTTTATAAAATTAATGTACATTCTGGGTATTTAAGTGGCTGATTCTGGTATTTTCTGATTCAAAATATTCAAAGCTGCACCACTCAGGATTGATGGTACGTTTTTGAATCTTTCAGCTCCTTGTTTTAGTTTTCTGGCTCAATACTATTGTTCTCTGGTCATCTCTTTCAGGAGGTGGTGGATAACAAAGCAGAGATAAAAGTGGGCGAAATATTTTATTGGTATTCATTAGATGGCAATTAAGTTTAGTCGCCATATCTTGAAACAGCATTTAGACTTTCCTCTTAGAAAAACTCAAACAAATATAAACAAAATTGCAGACTTATCTCTTTCAGGTGTTGCTCTGCAGGACCTTAGTATTTCTAAAATCTTTCCAAGGGCATTTCCACTTTCCACAGTTGGAATATGAGAGCATCACAGCTGATTGCTAGAGTGAATCTGCCTAAATGAAAACCGGCTCTACTGGAACTAAATTCCTCCATGCTAATGTTGCAATCACATATTTCTAGGGGATGTATCAGAGCAACATTCTCTGATTGCGTAAACAAATATGCAGATTCTCTCCTAAGACAGTTTAATACCTGAAAATCAAGTTGAGTTAAATGACAATGGTAAAGTTCCTCAAGTGTAATACCCCTGGATCAGGCTGAATTAAATCCTCCTGCAGCCCTCCGTGAAGGAATTCTTCACATCGCCACTTCTATCTGGGTGTGTGTGTGTGTGTGTGTGTGTGTACAGTCTGCTGTGCTGTTGAAGCATGAGACCCAGGCTGTATCCTCAGAGTGGAGGAGCCCTTTTCCAGACTGAGGGACAGACGTTGCCAGCATTGTCTCGCCTTCAAGCCAAGAATGCTAATTGGGCTATTTAAAGGCTGTCCATCCCTGGCAAAAAAAATGGAAACAGTCCATAATCAAGCCATTTAGTATCCTTGTGTGATGTGTACAACTATCACATATAGTATGTGAGACAAGTATTAATTCATAGGCAGTGTGCGTCCCACATACACTGTTGACTCACATACCCATCCCCAGTGATACGAACCATGATTACATTTATTTTCTTCTGATGTTCCAAACACTATTGCAATTATTTCAACTGATGATAAAGTGATATACAAAAGTCTTATACAACAGATTTTAAGTGAGGAAACTACTAACTTTGTGAGTTGCTTTTTCTTCCAGAAGTAGTACACACCCAGATCCGCGCCTTCCGTCTCACATTAGGCCCCACACAGATTCTGACAGGGTGACATGATGTGAGAGGAAACACTCTCACTGCGGGATCCGCGGTGCAATTAATGAAGTGATGACATTATATATTTATTTCCAAGTCATTAGGATTCAGGGCCCCGGGTGTCACATCCCATGTCTCTGCCAAGGCTCTCCAAGGAGCATTCATTTTGTTTGGTCTACATAACAAAGAGAAAAATTAAAAGCTGCCACAGAAGCCCTCAAGCTTTAAGCACACAAAGCCTCAAGTTTGCATTGTTGACTGAGAGGCTTTAAGCGTGGTGAGGGAATTTTGTGACTGAATGTTTATAGTTTTAATTAAATTACAAGACGAGACAAAAAAAAGCCCAAAGGCAAAGTGCTATGTTTAACAGAAGCCAGCTATGGTTATTTGGAATGAACAATCAGCTGGAATTCCTTGTCTGAGGTTTAATTTAGCTTTAAATTCTGCATAATGTGCTGGTGAGTAAGGATTTCAGTGGGTTTATTAAGCAATGGCCACACAGAAGAACAATTCTCCATGGTGTGAGAAGAGGCACAGCAAACGTGAGAGAAACTGTTGGACGATGTACGGTGAGTGCACGTTTAGGCCCAGTGTCGGGGACAGACTCATATCCTCTCTCTCTCTGAGATGTAGGTGCGCACGCTCTCCATCCTAACTGCTCATCTCACAACCCAGAGGTGATGAACCGGCGTGGAAGACAGCCATCATTACATTATGTCATCAATTAGTCTCGTCAATTAATCTGGTGACATAACATGCCCTCTGACTGTACTGAGAGCTCATTCCCAGCGTGCCCTTGCCCTTTTATATCCCAGAGTGCTGCAGAGCACTGATATTGCCGTGCGGAAGGTCGTGCTAAACGAAGGGGCTTGTCCAAGTACTGACGCTTCTCACATCTCACAGGATAATGGCTCTTCTCCCCCCCCCCACCGCTCTGATTGTGGATACAACAAGTCTGTGTCAACGCACCACTTTGGAAAAAAAAACATGACCTTTCTCACACGGTGTAAATGAGTTCTCAGCGAGCATGTGAACTTCCTACACTCTAAAAAGTCAGTCAGGGCTTCAGTATATATCACAATAATAAAAAGTATATTATCTTAATAAAATCTCTGAAAATCACAAAAAACTGATTATTTGAGTTGGACATATCAAAATAAATGCTTAAAAATCAAACAGTTAATTTTGCATCATATTTACATCTATTATTTAAGTTTATTTAAGAAAATAAATTAGTATTTGACAAACAGATTATAATTTTAAGATATCAATAATATTTTAAGTAAATACCAGTCAGAATATTTGAGTATGGAGCAATCATACCAATCGGTTTCAAGAACTTTAATTATTACTCACTCTAATTCAATAGTCTTCATCTCTAACAACAACTTAAGAAATTGAGTAGTTTTTTAAGCAGAACGTCATGCCACCACTTGCGCGCAAAAACAGTGGAATCATGGGATATCTACCCTGCTTTTTGCATGAAGCAAGCAACAGAACAGTCTGGAGACGCCCGGTGAAAATCACTTGGAGGACTCCACTCGTCGGTAAGTAGAGCACTAGCAAAATTTAATTAAATAGCGCCCTGTCTTCCCGCACATAAACTTTATTGTTTGTTTTTCTATATAATGTCAGCACCATGCTGTTGTACATATGCTAACTTCATTAGATTTTATGAGTAAATCTGCAAACCGAAGTAGATTTGTCTCGAGCCCTGTGTGTTTTACAAAGCTGCGTGTTCATTTCATCGGGTCTGAGAGAGTTGTGCGAGAGGACCAGGGTTATGCATTGAACACGTTCATATGTTTTGTGAACGCTGAAGTTACGAATCAGTTTACGAATGATGAACGTGCGCGGCGTTCACTCCAGTCGACTCGACATAGTGTAGGAAAGCCATCATGTGTAATACCACGCGCGGGAGAACCGGCCTTGCCATACACGAGCGCAGAGCATGCGCACACTACGTGCTCACACACACGGCCCGAGGCTCCGCCGGCCACCGACACCGACTCAGCGCGACAGACATGTAGAGAGCAGGACGCGGTCACGTGAAGCAGCCGGTGAGTGACTTCGTTAAAGAACAGTAGAAACAAGCGGTGAAAATACAGTTTGTCCGCAGCTGCACAATGATTAGACGGTGGCAGTGATGCCGGCTCTAAACTGACCACTTTTTTCAGTAACGAGTAATCTAACGCGTTACTATTTCCAAACCAGTAATCAGATTTAAGTTACTTGTCCAAGTCACTGTGCGTAACTATTTTGTCATTAATAGTAAAATATATATTTAGTTGAGAGATCGTCAGGTGTGCCGTGTTAAATTATTATCGCGGCTGGGGGAGCGGTCGCCCCGGCGCTCTCCTCTCCACGCAGCTGGGGGATCGGTGTGCGGTCTGCCTCGACGTAGTTTGGGGGAGGAGGTCCTTGTCCGCGGCGCCTCACGGCGTCTCTGGTACGGGGCTTTCTTTCTCTTGGACCGAGGGGTTGTGTCAAGGTGACAAGGCATGGATGCACACAGAGAGGGCCCCAAAGAGACAGACAGCCGATTAAAACTTTATTCTCACAATGTCAGTGCATGAGAGTTGGCAGCGCTGCCTTTTACTCATTACCTTTTTATTTTTCATACAATTATACTTTATATTTACATGTTTAATTAAAGATTTGCACAAATGTTTTAAATAAAATGACAAAAATGAGTCAATACTTGTATTGATCAGGTATTTAGTCATTTAATTTAAAATGTAATAAGCCTTTCCTTTTGATCCTTTTATATAGACTATTCATTCACTAAATTGACTGCAAAAATGTGCTACAGCATGATATATATTACCTGGATAAAAAATGACCTATATCAGGATATGATTAATATATGATTATATATGATATAAGATATAGATATATGATATATGATTAATTTAATGTCATCCATGGATGACATTAAATTAATAATTGAAGTGGAGAAGTAGTTTTAGAAGTCTGTTGTCTTTGAGTTATTTGACCACTTTTACCAACCACATTATTGAATGCCCCCCTCTGCCCATCCACTACAGCCACACATGTCATATAGGTAAAAAGAGAGACTGGGCTGTATGTGTGATCACGGAGCAGAATCGGCAGGATGACCGGCGTGGGGAAATGCGAGTCCGATGTGAACAACCAAGCACCAGCGCTCTGGGGATTAACGCCAAGCTTCGGCGTCGCTTCCGCGTCCGGTGTGTTCCCGGCGTAACAATGGTTTTGCTAGCGACGCTTTTTCTTGAGTCGCCTTCAGTGTGCACGGCCCCCTACACGATCAGGAAAGCCTCGTGCTACCGGTGGTTCAGTCGTTTCAGTGATAGTTACAACGGTTTGGCCGTAAATCGACTTTCTCTGTCGGGAGGTTTCTGCCATTAATTAATGCATCATTTTGATAGATCTGTCTGATAAAAGATTTTATGTACATGAATGGAAATGGTATTAAATCAGTCTTTTTGCTCCGTATTGTAACTCTGTTTTTTATCATCCTTTTTAAGGTGTGGCTCATGAGATGGCAATGCAAACTCTGCACATTTGAGGATTCTTCAAGAGGGGAGCTTCTCAAGCATTATCGCGTCAAGCACGGTACTTTTGGTCGTGGCTATTCTGTACCCTGTCTTCATTTAAGCTGTCCTTGCTCCTTCAAGACATGGGGTGGCCTGCGTACACACTTGTCTAGATCCCACAATTCACAGGAAACTGAAGAGTGTGAAGGTGTGCAATCTTTCAGATGTCAAATTTGCAACTCATGTTATCCTAGTACAAAAGACTATTTTCAGCATATTAATTCCCACTTGAAAAGACATGAAACCATAGAATGTGCTTTTAACGGATGTGATTTCAAGACAAACATCATTGTCCCATTCATTGAAAGACTTTAAGACTGATGTGATCGCAGAGCATCCTGTTGCTACTGAGAACGAAATTGACTTTCCAGTGTTGGAATCATATTGTCATGTGGATAGTGATACCACCTTAGAGTTGGGTTGTGAAAGGGACACTAAAGGTGAAATTGTGAAAAATGTCGGTTCTCTCTTGTTAAAATTGGAAGGCATCTATAATGTCTCTGGCAAATGTGTTGATGACTTAGTGGAACAGCTTCAGTTTATCTGCGAATCATCCACTCAGTACATTCCAAAGTTAGTGAGTGATATTTTTACAAAGAATAACTGTGCTGTTGATGAAGCTATTGTTAGTGAATTGGTAGACAAACTCTGTCACTCCAATCCTTTTACTGCAGCCTTGGGTCCTGATGGTCCCTTTTCTTCTAAATTTAAGAGGGTAAAGTATTATAAGGACAACTTCAGTGTAATTGAACCAGTAGAGTATATTTTGGATCCAGAGGAGAATTGCAGCTTTCAATATGTGCCTGTTCTTCAATCCTTACTGCAATTGTTGAAAAATGAAGACATTGTAAACAGGTTATTGACTAAACAGACTACAGACGACTCACAGTTTGCATCCTTCCGTGATGGTAAATATTTCAAGCTAAATGAATTTCATGCTAATGAGGAGTTCAGTATTTACCTTATACTGTATGCAGATGATTTTGAAATCTGCAATCCCCTTGGAACTTCATGGAAAAAACATAAAGTCACAGCAGTTTACTGGGCACTAGCCAATACACCACCTGAACTGAGATCACAGTTAACATCAATTAATTTAGCTCTCCTTTGTAAAGCAAATCATATAAAAAAATTTGGCTATGAAACTGTTCTTGAGCCTCTTTTGAAGGATCTCACAACATTGGAGAGGGAAGGAGTTTTTTTGCCTCAGGTTGGCAAAAATATCAGAGGTACTGTTTTTTGCGTTTCAGCAGACAATCTTGGTGCGCATTCTTTAAGTGGACTTGTAGAAAACTTTTCTGGACATTATATCTGTAGGTTTTGTATTGGCGACCGTTCTGACTATCAGCAAAAAGAAGTACATTCAGGAGCTTTTTCATTAAGAACAAAAGAGAACTATGATTTACATGTTCAGTCTGTAAAGATAAATCCTGCTCTGGTACACTGTTGTGGTGTGAAGAAAAGTTGTCCCATCACAGAGAAATTAAGTCATTTCCATTTTGTAACCGGGTACCCACAAGACCTTCTTCATGACCTTTTTGAAGGTATAATTCCTTTGGAACTGGCACTGTGTCTTAATGTGTGCATCCACAAGAAGTACTTCACCTTGACAGAACTTAACAAGTCCATCACTCAATTTCCATATAAATTTACTGATAAAACGGATCACCCCGGACCTATCCCAGTGAATTTTGCCTCTCGTAAAAGTATTGGTGGGAACGCCAGTGAAAACTGGACATTGTTAAGATTATTATCATTTATTATTGGTGCAACTGTACCACTGAATGATCCAGCATGGCACGTTCTTATGATTTTAAAAGATATAACTGAGCTTGTAGTAGCCCCCATTCATACTGAGGAAAGTATTTGCTACCTAGACACGCTGATATCTGAACATCGGCACTGGCTGTTGGAAGTTTTCCCAGATCAAAAATTGATTCCAAAGCACCATTTTTTGGAGCATTATCCTGATTTGATAAGAGGGTATGGTCCTTTGGTTAGCCTCTGGACTATGCGATTTGAGGCAAAACATAGCTTCTTTAAGCAAGTTATTAGACACACAAAGAGCTTCAGAAATGTATTGATGTCACTTGCCTCAAAGCATCAAATGATGATGGCATACATTTATTTCACAAGGAAATGCTTTGAAACCTGCAGTGTGTGTCACAAAAATATCATCTCTTCCATTAGACATACTTGATACAGGAATACAGCAGTCTTTCAAGGCAGTTTATCCAACACAAACCTCTTTGAATTTGACCAATGTGGCCATACTCCATGGAACTAAATATGCTGCTGGGATGGTTTTGCCTTATGGGTCAACTGGTGGTATACCTGATTTTGTTATGATTTCACAGATTGTTATTGTCGATGGCAGTGTCAGTTTCATTATGAAAATGCTTAACAGCTGGTATGATGAACATTTTAGGGCATTTATGTTAGACCACTCTGGGAAAATGACCCTGGTACAGCAGAGTGAACTTGGGGACACATATCCCTTGACAGCATATTTTGTGGAAGGAAAACTCATGGTGACATTGAAACGTCACATTATTTGCCAGTGTTAGGTGATGAGTCTGACTCTTTAATGTCTAACACCTTGCTTCCTTCCTCCAGAGTAATTTCTTTCTCTTTCTGTCCAGATGGATTTGGTTGCATTGAAAGTTGTTATAGAACACGGAGTGAGAAGCTTACACTGTCCTCAGGAATACCCAGCACTGTAGAACAGTTACATGAGACAGTAAAAGAGACATTTGGACTTATTGAGGATTTTACCCTGCATTACCTGGATGAGGACTTTGGTGATTACTTCACTCTGCATTCTACCAACCAGATTAAACACAAGGGGACAATCAAAGTGGTGATTATTCCATCTGTTGTTCTTACATTGACTGCTTTGACTGAAAACCAGACAGATATAATGAATGACAGTTCAAGCTCTGCTACTGATGCAACGACAGATTCCCAGACAGATGCCTCATCAGTGTCTTCACAAGACACTATTTTCCTATCCCCACGTAGAAGCCCTCAGGCGACAACATGGCCAAATCGAATCATCATTCCACTTTTCTCTGTGGCAACAGAGACAGTACTGATGAATGCCAATGAAGAGTTTGTCAAAGATCGTACTGTGCTGAACAATACTCGGATCCGATCTGAAATCATGGAAAAATTAGCTGACTACATGTACAGCTACACACCCTACCCCACAGGCCTTCAGATAGGTGAGGTGGCAGAGGCTTTAGTCAGAAAGCATCCATGCCTGACAGAGCTAGGCAGTCGTAATGGCTGGCTTGGATGGATGTACAGTCTTAAATATAAGATGGGAAATTACAGGTCGAAGCTCCGAAGCCTTGGATTTCCTGAGGTTGTCTGCAACTCACTTAAGAACAAGCACCCGGATGACAGGTCTGCTGCAAAGAATATAAAGAAAGCACGGAAAGGAGAAGTGGTGTTTCTCCCACACTATCCTGCAGGAGACAGTAAGGAACAACAAGAGCTGGACCGAAACCAACTAATCACTGAATCAAAGAAGAGAGAGAGCACAGTCATCAAGGACTTGATGTGCAGAACTTTTGCACATAGGAGACATGAGGTTGTCACCCTACAGATGAGCATCAGTGACATCAAGGACAGATGGCCCGCCTTGTTTGATGTCTCGCAAGTGAGTAATTGGAATTGTTGTTACAGAGTGGTCAACACATATTGTGGACTGAAAACCTGCATGTTTCACAGTTACACACTCATTAGTTAGGCCTGTGTCATCTAATGCAATCAAATACAACAGCTCTGCCACATATACATTTTCAGTTTTTGTTGACATTGTCAGAAAGGTGATTATTATGCTTTGTTTATCATTGAGGTTGTAGTGGGTGGTGCTGGAGTGCAATACATTGAAAAGTGTTCCTAATATTTTGTCCCCCTCAACGTATGTTAATGGTTGGAGAAAAGTATAAGGACACCGCTCAATATAATGCACTCCAATAAACCATTTTCCACAATGTCCTCAATGATAAACAAAGTATAATAATCACCTTTCTGACAATCTCAACAAAAACTGAAAATGTATGTGTGGCAGAGCTGTTGTATTTGATTGCATTAGATTGCACAGGTGTACCTAATCAAGTGGTTGCTGACTGTACATCCTATTAAAAATAATAATGGAACAGTCTTGCATCCTATTCATCTCAGTATGGACTTAGGTTTTTGCTGAATGACAACAGATGAGTCACCAGTTCTTTTTTTTCTTTTCTCATCTCTCTCTTTCAGGTTAGTGCAGAGTTTCAGAGGATCACCACACTGAATCTTGAGCCAAAATTCATGGCAATGTTGGACTTCTATACACCTAAACTGCTGTCCTTGTTTCAAACAAAGAAAGGTGCTGCAGGAGAGAGACATCGGGCACAAATGAGTGTTCTACTTAAGGTATTAAACCTGTCTCATTCACGTTTCTCTCCTTTAAGCTTATTATCATCAATAATTACATATTCATTTCCTAATCAGATAACTTATCTTTATCCCCACCGACTCTCCCTCATGCCTCCTCCTATCCTCCAGCCTTCCTTAACAGTTCTTGCTTTTTCTTCCTTAGTTTTCTGTCCCTCAATCTCTCACATCCTCTGCACACCATTTTACATGTTTTGGTTTATTCTTACATCACTACACTCCAACTCCAGTTAAATTTTTCTAACGTAAATTCAATTGAAAGGTTTGACTCAAGTTTCTCCAAGAAATGAAAGCTCTGCTTGAATGTGTAGTTTTGCATTGTATTAGAATTTTGAGACTTTCTGTTCTGCAGAGTGGAATCCCCATTCAACAGACCCGGGATGTTGTCATCCGATGTCTCATCAATCACTTGGGAGAAGATGCCAGTGCTTTGTTCAAGGACTTTGAGGTTAGTATAATACTGTATTATTTTCATGATTTTTAACAACGTAATCATGGGTGACCATAGAGTTCCTGCAGTACGTTTGTTTTTTCCTTACCGCACACAAAGAAGAAGCTGCTTTCCACATAGTGCAAACCAGCTGTGGACATCAGATACTGTACGAGTCAATTTTATTTGGAGAGAGAAATGAATTATATGGAAGCATTAATTAGTTATTTTGTCTGTCTGTGAGATCAAAAACAAATTTGGGACCACCACAGTAGTATTGTTTAGTTTGTCCACTTTATGTCCTGCTATGCTCTTATGTTGGTAGGTGGTATTTGTCTTGTGACATGCAGGTTGAGAGTGAGTTCTAAACTAAAGTTATCTTTACAATGTCTGCAGGATGCTGCTGATGGATCTGCCAGTGTTCAAGAGGAGTTGGCAGAAGAGGTCATGAAGATTTACCTGCTGCGGAAACAAGATGGGTCATTGGATGTCGGGATTGTCATTGAGGGCAACACTGTCCTCAGCAGTCTTGGAGATGTTAGCAGGGCCTGCTGCTATCTTTTGGGACTGACGTACGCGTTAGATCTGCAGTACGCCAAGAACCTCAAACATAGTTTTGAGGTATTCCAGAAAGTACTGCTGGAGCTGGATTCTGGAAACCTTTCCAACAAGGTTCAGAGACTAAAGAATTACCTCTGTATGTAGTGACTGGCTACTGTTCAGCAAGATGCTCTCTTAGTTAGGGAATTTTTCATTGGCAAGTCTAAAGTTTAGCTGATGTACTGTTGTCTTAATGTTTACATAAGACTTAAGGTTTCCATTCATAGTGAAATTGCATGTTGGACTGTTCTTGTTTTCTGATGTGGAACTTTAATGTGAAATATCACTGTTTTTGGTGCATTTCAGGAGGATGCAAAATGTTGTCCTTGGTGCATTTTAGACATGCAAAATGTCATTGTTCTGTTCAGACCCAACCAGACCAGTCACACCCCCTGAGGGACTCATTATGGCTCCTGGTCACCGCCTGGTAGAGAGTTTAGTTAAAGCAACAAAAAGAAAACAGAGATAAATATGGAGGATGTAGCTATTTGTCTTTACTCAGACCCAGGAAGTGAAACATAAAGACAAGAAAGACTAGTATAAGTATATTCATGTTAAGATGCTTTAAAAAGAGATTTGATTGGTTTGGCAATGCACTTTGACTGTTGGAACTTGCAATTCAATTAGCTGAATGTAATTATAGTTATTGTATAACATGGTAGACATTTATTCATTCTTGGTGCATTCAGCCTGATGCTCACATGGACACTGTCACATGCTCACTGGCGAGAATAAACCATGTTAAAAGGAACTAGATAATATACCATGAGTTGTAATGCCAGTTGAGATTTCCAGGTTGAGACCCCTTATTAAGAGTTCAACTGTTTTTACATGTCATTTGCAAAGATAAGCTGTTGGATTTAAACTTGATTAGATTAGATTCAACTGAGGGGGTCTCAACCTTGAATTCTCAACTGGCATTACAACTCATATTATCTAGTTTCTTTTAACATGGTTTATTCTCGCCAGTGAGCATGTGACAGTGTCCATGTGAGCATCAGGCTGAATGCACCAAGAATTAATAAATGTCTACCATGTTATACAATAACTATAATTACATTCAGCTAATTGAGTTTGGATTTAAACTTGATGATTTATAATTGTCAAAACAGACAAATAAATGTTTACTTAAAAATGTTGATATGTGTAGAATTGCTTTATGTTTATTATTTTGTTTCATATATTGACTTGAAGTACTCATAGATTAAAGAGTAAATACTTAAAAATAAGTTAATGTAACATATTTATTCTGATATTTGATAGTCCAGTATGAATTACATTATGTTAAAAAAATTAAGTATATGTAGCAGATTTGTTTTGTTAAATAATAATCAAATTTTCAGTTGCATCTACCTAACATTTTAATTATATCTACTCATTGTTTTGAGTGGTTTGAACTTAGGTTTACTATTGCATAGACCTAAAATTTTAATTATATCTACTCATTGTTTTGAGTGGTTTGAACTTAGGTTTACTATTGCATAGACTTAACATTTTAATTATATCAACTCAATTTTTTTATTTCATGGTACTCAATGTAATTGTTCAGATCTGCTTATATTTTTTAATTACATTTACTTAATCCATAAGGTAAATCTAAATGATTTCACAGCTTTCAAATTTACTCAATATTTTAAGTGTAAAAATGTTACACAGATTAAATTGAGTAGAGCATAGTTACAGTTTTTAGAGTGTAGGAAAGCAAGCATGAAGAGAGAGGAAGGGGTTGACATGACAAAATTGGAACACGGCATGAAGAGATTACAGGGTGATAAGGTTAGGATTCAAGGTAGGGAAACTAGTCACAGAGCAATAGGTCTTTTTTCTGGCCCGGGCGTAATACCCTGCACTTTTGCAAGTGGCTAATTTAGAGCAGCCTTCTTAAAACAAATCCGGCACCTGACTGAGCTAAGTAGGCAAATTACCCATCAGGACACCAAACCCTCTCTGTGCCAAAATGCTCCAGGATCCAAATTTTAGAATTAGCCAACCCGTACAATGCAATTCTACATTACTGTGGTTGTGTTTGTCTTTGAGAGAAGAAAACACAGTCTCAACAAATCCACTTGCAGCGTGCCATGCACACGATGAACAAAGCAGCATGAAGCTTGAAACAGATTGGAGAACAGACCAGAATCATGATTTGATGATGAAAAGCATCTAAGCTAGAATAACTTACTGGTCTTAAAAACAAAATCCCCTCTGCTTTATGCATATTTTCTGTTGGAAATTAACATTTAGAGAACAGTTTCTTGCACATATTGCAATACTGTCTTGGACAAAATGTACTTTTCCCCTTTTTACTTAAAATCTAAATAAAATAAAAATAAAATTCCCCATTTCTCTCAAACGTGGGGAATTTTGCGCTATTTTCTAATATATGTTTGAGGTCTCACCCCTTGACCAGCTCCCAAAGGGCCACAGGCCAGGTGTTGCAAGGGGTTACTGGGTCAGTTTGATGCTGGGGGCCACGGCAGTCAGAGGGGGAAACAAGGCAGAAATAGACCAATGGTTAGAGAGGATGGCAAATTGAAAGTGACACACTGAACCAGCAGTAGAGCAAGAGAAGATTGGGAAACATGGATGCACTGTCTAATTTATGGAGTATCTTGAGTGGTCACTCCAAAAGCGTATAATATTGACATTTTCATCCATGTTGTGCATAAAAAAAAAGTTGCATTTGCATTTACTGGGGAGTAGGTGTTGTCTAGCGTGTGCATGGCTGCACAGGTAGACAGGTTGCATCACATGTAATGTCCCGCTGTATTTTTCCAACTGTTAAAGTAAAGAACAGTTTCTGATTTGTCTCAACAGCCCAGAACGACTCAGACATGAAATGTGGGGGGTGAATTTTAGTTTGCCAGGACACTTAATTTGAATATATTTGAAATGGGATGGTATTTTAAACCAGTGTAGATATTGTTATACTAATTTCACACAAAACTTGGGGATCCTGAAACCGATTTTTTATTCCCATACTTCTACTGTAGAGCTCCTGAGGGGGAAGGTCAGAAATGCATATGCATCTAATAATTCTAAGAAGAGAGAATATGCCAAACGGTTGTTGTTTGGCTGAGGTGGAAAAGTTAGCGTATTGATAAAGAAAATCTAATCACAATGTGACTGAGGAAACAAAAACATAAAAGTACCTGTGGAACACTGAGGAGACCAATCATAAAATTAATACGTGAAACAATAAACAATTTCCATCATGTGTCCAACATCCATTTGCTTAACTTCAAACAAAGAAAAACAATGTAATCATGATTGGCTTCTTTAATCTATCAACTTGTTGCAACCATTAATAGATCACAGTTTTTCTAATCTTAAAGACCACAATCTTAGTGATCAAAACGTTTTACGAGTCATGTTCACCCATTCATACAGGCCTTCTCTTTCACACACCAGCTGTCAAGGGCAATTTAAGGTGCATGTCTTGCCCAACGACACAACATGCAAACTGACGGAGCCAGAGATCAAACCTCCAAAACAATGGCACCTGACTGGACATCAGAAGATGTTTGTATTGATATACAGAACTCCCTAGCCGGGGATGTACATGCATATGTATTTACGGTACCTATTGTAGATTAGCTAGAAATGTGGTTAAAAATTGGGCTCCTCACTATAAGTGGGAAGAGATTTTTCATTAGTCTTTGATAGTGATACTGTTTGTGGACATGATAACTAGTTATTCTTAGTGTATAAGTCACAGCCATGAAGAGCCTAGCTTCACATCCTTATACTTTCAACCCATTAAAAAGTTCTGTCAAGTGCAGCTTCAATCCGGGAACATTACCCAGCTCTTCCCCCCCCCCCCCCCCCCCCTCCCCCCCCCCCCCCGACGTTTTGCTTGAAAGAACTAAGCACACTCAGAAAATAATCTGAATTGCAAAGTCTGCCAGTGGATCAAGTCAGCCATGAGCAGTTAAGCTGATGCTGGGCAGAGAAAACAAAAAACACCATAAGCACAATGTAGAATTAATGAATTAGCACAGAGGCTTTGTTTACACATTATGCTATGGTGATTTCAGCTGTTCCCAAAGCGAGGCAGTGCATAAATCATAAACAGTATGATGAGAGGAAAGCGAGAAGAAAAATCAAACAAATGTATTTGGACTATGATGATGAAACACAGTCATTGTATAGACGAATTAACATAATGTCTAGCACACAGCAGCTATTTGGAAAGCCAGGATTACTATTCATGGATCTGAGAGGGACATAAGAGTTTAAAGTTACGGCTGTGGTGTCCCTGTTTTTTCTCTTGTGTCTCCTCTAGCTCCACCCTGGTTACCCAATCAATGAGGTGTACCTGCCCGGTGGATTGTGGTTCTTTAAAAACTCCTGTGTCGTGATCAGAAGAGAGGCTTCCAGTGTGGGGACTGCTAGTTCTGCTGGACTGCAGCCTGGGATTTTAACATTGTTTGCATTGTGTTGTTTAATGATAATTTCCGTGTGTCGACGTTTGATCTGAAACAGCTTTGAACACAAAGCCTTTTTGCATCAAAACAACCTATTGTGTGTTCTTTTGCAAATGTTTGCAATGTGCCACTTATTATGCACCATACACCAGGTGCAGTTCTGAACGCCTGCTGCCATGGGGCCCTTTATGACAACATGTTTAATGAAGTCAGGTGAGGTTGTTGAAAGAGAGCATCCTATAGTGCATTGGGGAAGAGGTGGTGGTGGATGAATGGACCAACACAGGTTCAGCTCCTCAAATTAATGTTGATATATTTTTAGACCTTGTAATGTAATATTTTATGGGTATTATGAACACATTGGCTATACCTGACATGGTGAAAAAGACATATTGGCTATTGACACCTGGCTATAAAAAACATCTTCCACTATTGGTCTAAAGTTTTAGAAAATATTTCCTGTTTTGTTGAGATTTCAGAAGTTTACCTTTAGTGAATAACCTTAAATTCTATCAAGACATGCTGCGAACTGCCCAAGGTTAAACAAAGATAGTGATTACTACTAAGTACAGCTCTCCTGCAGCAATAAATGTAAATGAAGCTTTTGAAATAGCGATCACTTATACTACCCTCCATCTCGTACAGTACAGTAATACTGTATGGTTCTATCAGAAGGAAGAGAAAAAGTGAAAGGTGAAAATTCTGCAACTATTGCAACAAACTTTCCAAACGATGTTTCATTTTATTTGTAGAGGGAACATAATTCAGGATTTCAGTCAAGAATTTTGATAATGGATTTAATGAATATTAAATTGTTTATCTGTTTTCTTCTACTTTCACTTCCCTTCACTTCTGTTGAATCAAAGACAGGAATTAAGATGTGAATATTCATCATGGCAACTATATTTTACATGCATCATATTATGACAACTATCTTTTACATGCAGCATATTATGACATTCTGGGGCTCACACGTAGCAACGCCTTTTTTTAATTTGGTAGGAATCACAACAAGTAAGAGGTAGGGCCTAAAATGCATCAAAAAACTGAAGTGGAAAAACGGTGTGCAGGCTTTTTGATATACCCCAGGTTCTCGCTCATGTTTGGAAGGTGAGGGTGAGGTGAGGTGTATTCAACCGCAACTTGACGCTTCACCACTAGACGTCACTAAATTCTACACACTGAACCTAAAATGTAGACATCGGCTGGCTGTGGTGTCCTCCAACCTGAAGGTCGGCGGTTCGATCCCCAGTCTGACCCATTCGCATGTTGAAGTGTCCTTGGGCAAGATGAACCCTGAATAACAAAGTGCTGCGAATAGATGCACTGTGTCAATGGGTGAATGTAAAAAAAAATTGTACTGTAAAGCGCTTTGAGTGGTCATCAAGACTAGAAAAGCGCTATATAAATACAAAACCATTTAAACGTGGTTTCAGGTGGCTCTAATACTCCGATGAACGTCTCAGAATGCTTCACAGTGCATGGTGTTCAAGGAACATGCTCCTGCAGCCTCCATCTGGCTAAATCACACTTCCTCTGTGCTCCATGTCGGTGGAATACTATAATGTGATTAAATGGTGATGCACATAATGTAATTAATTATTATGTTTTATACAAGTTGTTCCATGAGTGTAGAGGCAGCTTTTGATTAAAATGTAATAACTCACTAGACATATATTGAAATGACAAATGAAAAACTGAAGCCTTTAAGACTAATACATACAGACCATCACACATTCCACAACCTGGCATGTTTTGTATATGTAGCCTGTAATGCATATAATTTAAGAAAACACATACAGATAAGAAGAACCGGGCAACTTAAAAAAAACTTAAAGCATGTAACCAAAAAATAAACTGTAAAGACAAGCACTGCGAGATGCACAGAAGACAACAGAGGTGTTTGCAGGGGGACACAGAAAATCGAAAAAAGTTTGCAGTGAAGTTGGCTACTACATCAGTGGTGTTGAAAAATAAATCAATATCCCTGGAAACACTATGTCAAGGCCCCGTTCATCACTTTATGTTAACATTATCCACACTAATTATGTTATCCACAGTTATTATCTTTCAACAAGTTGTGAATCATACACATGGGAAAACCCTGAGGAAGAGTCTCACCTCACATGCAGGATCAATATCCTGTTATGCTGGGACTCATTACAGTCGTGTGAAAAATGAAAAAGAGAGCTCGAGTCCAAACTCTGCCCTCCTCCCACACCTCCACTCACCTGGCCAATCTTGAAGTGGGTGTGATTGATGGATTGTCTGAGTTACACAAATTGTCAGACACAAGCCCCAAATTCAGGTGTTTTTAAGGGGGTTTCAGAAGCCGTTAGATAAGCCGAAAAGCACTTTGGTTCGAGCAGCGTGAAGCTTTGACACTCAGCCTGAGACGGTGGAAAATGTTTTGTCCATTGTGAATGTTACAAGGGAGAAAAAAAAGACTGGGCTGAATTCATCTGAAATCGAACCAAACCCTGACGGTGAACTGATTGTTCAGTGAACCTGTGCAATAAACCTAAAAATGTTTTATCAGACGTCTACCAAGTCGAACCTTTAGCTTTGTTTGTTGTGAGTTATACGTGTAGCCAAATTTGAAGCTGGATAACTATAGATCCATATACACACATATATACATATATCCATTTCATCCATCCATAGCAGAGACACATTCACACTCACAATCATAAAGTCTCTAATCAACCGTAGCCCAATCTACACGTGTTTGGACAGTGAAGAAAGCTGAACTACCCAGAGAGAACCCAAGCAGACTCCACACAGAAAGACTACGGGAATCGAACCAGCAACCTCCTTGCTGTGAGGCAACAGTGCTTATCAGTTCCCTTGGAAGTCGCAGTTAATTAAAAAAAAATATATATATATATATCAAAACACCACATTTACTTCCACGGCCTTGGACACCTGAAGTAAACCCCATACCAAGCACATATCTGTGTTTCAACTCAATATGCTAATCACAAAATGTATAAAATAATAACATCTTACACAGTCTAAAGTTATGCAAAAGTGTTGTGGGACTTTGGGAGATGCTAAGATATACTGTGTTAGAACAAACTATAACAGCTTGTCAAATCACCCAGTCAAATTGATGCTATTAATTAAAGCTGATGCCTCATATCCCTCATTTGGCCCTGGCCCTTTAAAAAGTGAAAGTGAACAAATAAAGGTAAAGACCTTGAGCAAATGACTGAGCCAGTGAGAAGAGAGAGACATCATGAGGGAGACAGGAGGGGGAGGGTGCGGCTTTGATTAGACAAGCTCCGAGAGGGGCTTCATTTGGCGAGAGGGCTGTTAATTACTGCTCTCTCCCTCCCGCTGGGTTCCTCCCATCCCATAAAACCCTCAGCCACATGGCGGCCCCTTCATCAGGCTCGGGGGCCGCATTTCTGCGTCGCATCCTCATCATCAACCCGGACTCGCGCAGACTTGCATGCTCTCACCCTGCAATTAGCTCTCAGAAGGTTGTATCATCATTGTGTTAGGTTACATAGTGATTAACTTGATACTCTGATGGAAACGTGTTGTTTGTAAGATGCATTATCAGTTCCTGGAGGATTGCTGTGTACAATACTGAGGCAAAATTGTCTTTACTATCAAAGTAGCACATGTTTACTTTTTTTGTCACATTTCATCAACCCGACTCTTTCAAAATAACCTGAAACAGCTGCTTGGTCATTTTTCATCGTATATTTTCCTTTTTTCTGTGGTGAAGCAGACAAAAGGAGGTGTATAAGCAGAGAGGCCCAGTGGCTCCCACCCGTCCTCTACCCTGGGGTAACTTCTGCAAAACTAAGGAAGGAGATTACAGCTGACCCCACTCATCCCTGCCATCACTCGTTCAATCATGTTCCATCAGGGGACATGCTCAGGTCAAACATGACAAAGAACTACTTGCAAACACAGAGTGGACCAACTCCAGAAACCCTCTGAACCCACACCAAACACAACTGGAGATAGGATTGTATACTGTATGTATACTATATACACGGCATACTGTTCATTAGCAATGAGTGGTTGGCACAGAAAAATTAATGTGACAATATATACTGGTGTCAATATAAACTGATGAATAATCTGTACACAAGGTTCAGATAGAAATAAGGAAAGAAATCCCCAGAAGCATTTTTGGGAGAAATATTCAGTTGCCAAGATTGAACTAATGTTGTGTGTGTTGCATAGCCTGATTACAGACCTGTACATCACTGCACACAGTTTTCTTCTGCCATTAGAATGAAGACACAGTATATGATTAAATTGAAATCAAATGGCATTACAGGTCAATTGTCAGGCTACTCCTCACATCGAGCACAAACTAAAGATCCTGATAAAACATTTAGTAGCAACTTTTTGAACTAAACCTCTTGAATGTTGTATCTTACTTTCTAGCCGAGTTAACTGAGAAAAATATTTTCATGTTATGCTCAATATGAAAGACTGGAAAAACTAAAAATCTACACAGCAGCCCCTATAGAGTTCACAAGTTGTCACATTCTATCTGTTTGGTAGAAAAGTGTAAACATCTTTTTAAAAAATCTTTTTCTGGTTCAGCTTTTTAAACATTTATAAAATGTTGAATTTTCTGCACTTTTAACCCAGCATGATGGTCATGGATATTGTAGTTTGCTATACCAAAAGGGAAATATCCGATTTTTCAACACATTTGACAAAATTAAAATTGATGGTCGAAGCCGGAACATAAAAAATCATTCAGACAATATGAAATTAAGAAATAATAATTAATTAATAACTTTTTTTGTCTGGGAAAAATACCTCCACCACCAGCTCCTTTTTCAACTATATATATATATATATATATATATATATATATATATATATATATATGTATATTCAAACTCATTGTACCGTTCTTTTTGTTTCAAAACTGAAACTGAGATTTTATTCCAGGGGGAAAATCAGATGGCAGCAGAGCTCGCATTCTCATTCAATCTTGGCTTCATAGCTGTGCCAGGGAGGCATGGCAGCCATCTTCTCCATGCCTGACCCTTTTAATGCAGTACTCTAATTGATCAAAATTCCTCCCTCATCCACACTGGATTTACGGAGACTCAGCCCACGGCTGCCACGGGGCTGCCAGAGCTAAAGAGAAATGGCCGGAGGAGCTCTGCCATCAGCCATCCACACTAGGAGGTTTCAGACGCCATCGTCACACAGGCTGTTTACTAATCAAGATTTGCACTGTTAGTTTGTGTATGTCAATAAATCACTTGCGAGTGCACGTGGATGACCATGAATCTAAACCAGGAGTTGTTCTCTAATTGCTTGCCACAGTGCTGAAACAAATATAAACCATGGTTTTACCTCTCAGGGTTTAATATTAGACCACAGTATAGGCAACAAATGCCTTTAAGCTTTTAATCGCTGAATAACCTGTCTCCAGGCGAGATATATAATCTCATTCTTGATGTTAAGAAGTCATCGTCCCAAAGTAAATGGTAAATGGTTTTGTATTTATATAGCGCTTTTTTAGTCTGATGATGACCACTCAACGCTCTTTACAGTACAGTTTTACATTCACCCATTCACACACACATTCATACAGTGCATCTATTAGCAGCACTTTGTTGTTCTATGAGGGGCAATTCGGGGTTCAGCATCTTGCCCAAGGACACTTCGGCATGCAGATGGGGAAGACTGGGGATCGAACTGCCGACCTTCAGGTTGGAGGACGACCGCTCTACCCCTCACCCACAGCCGCCAAAAAAGTTAGGGCTGCAGATTCAATTCAACTGCATGTTTGATGTCAGTGTTTTGAAAAAAGGTAATTTCTTCTAAGTCCCTGTTAAGGGAAGAGGTGAATTCTCACTCTGGTGGGAAATGATCTGATTGAGCTAAATGTACCTCTACAGACTGATTTTGAAATGTCAAATTCCCCATGGTGCATTTTGCACCTTCTGAAGTCGGATGGGATGGAATATCGTTCGCATGGAGTGGAGGAAGAAATATCCTCTGAAGGTCACAGAGGGAGAAGGACAGAAAGACCCTTGGAGGATAGAAGGAGGTTTGAGGAGCTGAGGAGATGGTTTGAGTTCTTGTCCTAGGGGAAATCTCCATCCATCTGGGGAGTCACTGAGAGCGCAGCCAATTCACACGCTCTAACAGGCCTTTCATTTGGAGAAACATATGCCACCGTTTAGGCCTTGGAATCTGTCCACATGGCAGAAATTGGTCATTATGGTGGACATTAGCTGGTTGAATAGATTAGGCATGAATAATCTTATTTACACATAACACTCTCCTGATCATGCTCTGTCTTCTCTCATGTCATTTATTCGCACTCTCTGTTATTGCCCAGGACACTAAGAACTATTGAATTTTGCATATTATAGTTCAGACCTCGAACAGAGTGAATATAATCCATGACTGAAAGTGCCCTTTGTTTTTGTGTCTGGGGATAAAGCAAATTAAAGTCATATAGCATTACTGAGCCAAATCCTTATCTGTTTCGGAGGTTATTATTCCCGGAGGCAGTGGGGATAGAAGCACTCATATCTCGTAGTTCGTATGTAAAAGTAGAATAACCTACGGTGACCTGCTAAACACTTTACTATTGTCATCAGATATCTGGAAGGAGACTGATGAGAATGGTTGAAACAAGGTCGATGAGATGAGCCCACATTCAGTCTGGTTGTGTTAAAAGTTTCCTCCAGCCTTTGCTCATTGTGGAATCTATTAAGTGTCTCTATAATATCGTTAGGTCTCAACCTTACATGTAAAGTGGCTTGAGATAATGTAAGTTATGACTTGGCCCTATGCAAGTACACCTGAGTTGAACTGAATTGAGAGTGGTGAAAGTGAAACAAAAAAAGGGAAGCTGGCGAGTCTAAAGGGTAAATAATGATGTGAAATGCACAGCAATGCTCCAAGGAGCTCAGGGAACAGACTATTCTTCCTGGGTTCAACACTACAAGCGACAACTGTTCCCACCTGATCCATTGTTAATAGAAAAGTTAAAACAGTCACAGCTAATGTACGGAGGATCTAACCTTCTTGGGTCTTTGGCGACAACTCATATTTACGCCTGAAGCATCAGGTTCTACAGATTCTAGACAAAAAAGCTCATATTAAAGAACAGCTGTAAATGAAGAATCAAGAGAGATACTGTAACCGTATACTGTCATACCTGGCCTCATTATGTATGCATTAGATACCTAACCTTCTTATGTCTTTGGTAACAACTGAAATGTTCCTGTAGTGTAGGATTTTATTGAAATTCATTGCTTATATTTAATGAAAAGCTATCAACGAAGACTCAAGCCTGAGGAAAAACATGTGTTGTATCCATATACTAGTAGATATAATTTAATGCATTAGAGGTGGAGATTTGGATCAACAACAATACATCATATTTTAAAAGCTGTCACATAAATAATGGGGAGAACAAAGCAGAATGTTTCCTGCTGTAATGTAGTGAAACATGAATATGGTTTGTGCAGGTTTCAACAAGTTACATTTAAGATGTTTAAGAATTCAGCCTATGTCAAGCACGACAGATATGAAGGAATATAAGAGTCCCTGCAATAGGTACACTTCCACATAATAGAAGATAAAGTGAAGTAACAAAATATAGAATAAAGCCTCATAACAAAACGTTATCTTGAAAACTACAGGCAGAGATAGTAGAGGTCCATAGTTTTTCCGTCAGCTGAGGAGATTGCACTGAGATAAATTCTGACCAGGGTGTTTGTAGGTTATCGGTTATTAGTTCCACGTTGGCCTGATATCTGTATCCTTGAAAAACAACACTTCTTCCAGAAAATGCTTCGTGTGATTTTATCCCTTAATTCCATCTGAACCTGTTGTACATATTATTCAACCTGTGGAGTATCATGCTCATCAGAGTATAGGAGATAATTCAACCATGTCACCTCACGTCGTTCATGCAGAAAATGAAAAGATGTTAAATTCCACGCCCCCTCAGCTGAAGTAACTGCCACTTCTGTTAAAGCTGCCACTGCACATTAAATATTATCTACTTTTGTAGTGTTCTTGTAATGGCTTGAGTTTATATTACAACATTTTTTTGTCTATGCCAACCCCTCATTGCTAATGAACAGTATACTGTAGGTAAAGTATACAAAAAAAACAATACATTCAAGTTATATTATAATTTTAAAGTGCGACAAAAGTTGTGTTAAATGAATTGTAAAATAATTTTAATAAACCTCAGACTCTTCATGGCCTCAAATTCAAACTTGTTTAGACTTCCTAAGACCCCACAAAATCCCTCTTTAAAGGAGCATGAAATGGAAAGCTCAAATACAACACACAAACACACCTTAAAGCAAACTGAAAGGAGATAATAAAGGCATTAGTGTTTGTTTGTGTTGCTGGTTGGAGTTGGGGGCGTGATACAGGCGTGGAACAACATAAACACATTTCCCAGCAGCTCTGGCGCAGCTGAGCACTGTCCTCTGCCCACTAGCCTCAATAGCCGCAACATTTTAATGCTGATTATTCACACCCGGCCGCCGCGGCGATCAGCGTCAGCAGCTTCGAGCTCGCCGTTCACTCTCCACACTTGCTCCGAGTCTTAATTGTATCGTACTGCAACACACAACACAGCAGAGAGAGAAGTTTTTTTTTTCCACTGTGGCAGCCCCAGGGGGAAAAAATGTGGAGTGGGCTCTTTCAGCAATTTCAGTCCCAGCCACCACCATGAGCATCAGAGCCCGAGGAGCAGATATGGTCCAAATTGTGAATCCACCCACACTGCATGTCACTCTCTATCACACAGAAACGGAGCATGCTATCTACGCCGACCACACACACATGTGCACACACACCTACACTAGCTCACACACGCTCAGAGTCTTGCAGGGAAAATGTTTCACCCATACACAGAGAAGTGGAAAACTTCACATAAAGAAGATGGAGTTTATTATATGCTGTAGACAACAAAAGGTACTGGAAATTACTATATTGCCTTTGCAGTGATTCTAGAGTGCCTCCACTCACACTCCGGCTGTAATTATCTATAATCTTATCTCAATGTTGCATCTAAGGTTTGAGTATGAGTGGGAGCTTGGCATGTTGGCACGCTCTCTGTCTGCCTCCTGATAGAACTCTTTCCACTCGGCTGAATTACCCACTCCATGATGACTCGATGCAGCAGAGCAAAAAATGATGCTCCCCAGACTCCCATGTATTCAGATTCTTTCCAATGGCTTCCTTACCCAACCACCCCGCACCCCCACCCATCAGGCTGCACACCCGAGCAATGTCAGGAATATAGCCTGCTATGGATCAAGGCTCTTTGATTTCCTACTGATAAGAAAATATAAATTATGCCGAGGATCTTTTAATAGATGTGTGTGACACAGCGTGTCATGTATATGCACAGGAGTGAAAAGAGACAATGAATTTGTATCTTAACTAGCATGACTGCTGAATTTTTCATAGGCAGCTAACTGCATGTTAATTTGACTAAAAATGCCAGGATGTGCATTTGTTTTGGCAGCGTTTGAACCTCATTTAGTCCCTGCTCACAACATGTGTATGGATGTGCTGTTGTCAATTCAGATCATTGGAGGATATTACCATCGGTGGAAAGAATGAAATTACATGTTAAATGTACTGAGAAATGAAATTGCTCTATTACCATGCAGAACAACAGAGAAGATTTTAATTTAGATCTTTCCAAATTTCCATTCGCAACTAGGCTGCAGTGCTTGCACAAATATACAGAATCATTTATTAAGCTGCTTTACTTCTACTAGGTCTAGACCAATTGATTGGTTTGATCCCTCCCCTTCAATTAGTACGCTAGTGCTGCAGGTGCAGGTGGGCAGGTGAGGGTGAACACCCTTTCCCTGACCTTTGAACTCCTGTTGACAAATCAGCGGTGTCAAGTTGCGGAGGCGGTTCATGTGTGTCTTGGTTTGCATGGCAATGACATTAGGAGTAATATCACAGGAATCCACTAGATCCCCCCCCCCCCCCCCGACCCCCCCCCCACCATATTGCATTGACATTCCATCTACAGGGAAATATGACAAAGCCTACTGTATGCAAAATATACCAATATTGCTCCACTTTGATCCATGTGGATGGAACGGAGCATTCTTTTATCTAGAATTCAGCACTATTGCATGTTGCGATAACATCAACTATTCTGCATACGCCAACCTTTCCACAGCAATACATCTGCAATCTTCTGTATGTTATGAGCTCATTGCTGCAGGGACACAAGTGAGTGATGATTGTGTTTGAATGTCAAATCAGACCTCGGTCTCATCGTCCCCTCCC
Source organism: Limanda limanda (assembly GCF_963576545.1). NCBI lineage: Eukaryota > Metazoa > Chordata > Actinopteri > Pleuronectiformes > Pleuronectidae > Limanda > Limanda limanda. The sequence continues at coordinate 29,909,866 of NC_083637.1, read as the reverse complement.
TGTCTCTCCTTCCCTGTCAATCTTTGCCATGCCTACCAAGCAAAGCACCGTGATCTTAAAATACACATTTCAAAATATAACAGCCCAGAGATAGTTAAGTGGTAAATTCCACATCTGGGGCCCCACTGATCAAGGTCAGAATCACATCAGAAGTTTGAGCTCCTGTGTGGCCGTTGTGTCTGCCTATAGCAACACAGGACTGTTGGATTAAAGTTTGATAAGTGGCCCTGAGACGAGGGACTGCAACTTATCAACAAAAAAACACTGCTTCTCACTTCATTAATCATCAAGTAGAAGTATAAAATGTCTGTAAATTATGGAATGTCCGTTACAATCTCCTGAACCCCAAAGTGACATCTTCCTATTTCTTCTTTTAACATCAAATAAGTCAATTTAGAATGAAAATACAGCAAAACCTTCAATCCTAACTTTTGAGAAGTAGACAACAATGTTTGCCATTTTAAGTGGATAAATTACAAAAGTTATCAGTAAAATATTTGCCACTTTACTAATTTAATAGGTAAATAATTATTTTTTCAGGTCAACTAAAATCAAAAGCTCTTGCTTGAACACAAACATCTAACCTGCTAATTAAATTTTTAAGTCATTTATCAATAAGAAACTACAATCATGATCTCTCTGAGGATTTGCTGCTTTTTTTTTGTCATTTGGGTTTAGGACAAAACAAAAAAAATAAACGTAAATAAAAGTACTTTTTCAAATTGTTTTCTGACATTGTGTATCCAAAACAATTAAAATTTAATCCAACAATTATTTCCTCCAAAAATGTATTAACTATGGAAAATAATCACTGGCTGCCGCTCCAGATCATGGCCAGTTTTACATCCATCTGCGGGGATGTTGTGGGCTGTGCTGGCTTTGTGCAAACACGTTCACAGACAGATGGACGGACTAACCAACAACGACATGATGAGCGGGGATAAAATGTTAGCTGACACACCTCTCTCTTTCAGTGAAATAAATGAAACGACAGTCGTGACCACTGCACCCCGAGAGACAGTATTGCGAAATTCCCTCTCCCAGCGACGACTAAAACCAAAGCTCCTTAAATGCAGAGATAGGCCGCAGAAGCGAAGAATCTCCACGAACAGGATTATCTCTCTTGTAGCAGCCTGCTCAACAAATGCTTTTCTATCTGGTAAACCATGTAGCTCTAAATTCAATTAGGGCCACATAAACATTTTCCTGTGTGGCAAGTGAGCTGTGAAAGGGCAGCAAACAGGCACAGGCTGCAGCCGGGAGAGACGAGCACGGCCTGATCTACTTCAGAGGAACGGAGGAGGGAAACCGATTTGAGATGCTGCAGGAGATGCGCTGCAATATTTAGCATTCAACAAACTAGCTGCTTTGTGAGTCCAAGGCTGTCTCTTTATCACTCAGAGTGTGTCTGTCTGACTGCGTGAGCCTCCCTCCTGCTCACTCTCATCACACACAAACACAGGCAGACAGACACGTAGTAAACACTGTATCTATTACGTTCAATAACAATCACAGAGTCTTCTCATGTGCCAAACAGCATGACATTTGTCCAGAGGCATCCGTCCTGTCGCACTCGCATACACAGCATACTGTAAGCAGGATGCATCTATGTGCACTGAAGCTGCATGGGCACAACACACTTCTCCCTCTGTCCCCCAGTCCTGCAGCTCATATTACACTTCATTATTCTTTAGGCTACCCACTCCCTCTAGTGATGGACAAAGGCACTGCCTAAGGAGCAGCCAGCAGGCAAACAGGCGGCAAATGTGGGACCAGGGGAATGGCAGGAAGAGCCAGCCTCCTTCGCTGCAGGCTGGATGCTGTGCCAGGCTGCCGGTGGGAAACACAGCGGTGGACTGACGGGAACACTTGTTTGACGAGAACACACAAAAGCAGCCGCTTCCGCATAAAAATGACCAGCCTTATTGTTATCGCTCTGTTTCAGGAAATGTGGTGCGCTTAAGTGCTGAAGGCACAAAAATAAAACAAGAGGCATGCGGGACCAGGCAGACAGAAAACACACATGCACACACATGCACACACACCTAGGCACTTGATTAAGCTGCTCTTCGCTGTGAAAAGCATGTTAATTTGTATTTAAGTGGCACAACATGATAATCACCTGGGCTGTGTTTCTCCAGAGCTGCATGATACTCTGTGGGCTTCCAACAGGGCCTAGTTTTCCCCTCAGCACCCGCTCCCCTCATCCATCTCACTGGTCGGGATGATGTAGCGATGCCTTCACTCGTGGCCCTACCTCGGTGAATGTTAATAATCATACACAGCCTCCGCTGTCCTATCTGCATTCCCAGCACTTATCAGTGGGATATCGTCTTCAGATGATAAACGCTGTGAGCAAGAAAACAACCAGGTCTGCTGCTTTAATAATCCATCAGTTATTATATCAGATTCCGTGTCCATGTGTTCAGAACAGAGAAGATTAGGCCAATAAGCATCCAGCTGACTGCAGAGATACATGAATATTGTAGCTTGCTGCGGAGCGACAGAACAAATGAAAAGGTGAGTCATACATTCAGAGCACTGGACTGAATAGATTTCATTAAATAAAGTTGCCACAGAGCACTCTCCATACATTAAGTCATTGCTGCCATTTGAGTGGTCTCATTTAAATTCCATTACGTCTTAACACTGACATGGTAAAAATCAGACAGGAACTGGAACGGGATCCATCGCCTTCAAGATAATTGATACAGCCGGAGTCTCGGCAGGCCCCACAGTGAGAATTGGGTTTTATTCATAATTCATTTCATTTTCTATAACCGACTAACTTTTGATGATTACACAATAACATATTCATTGTTAAAGGGAGAGCAATGGTCAACACAGACTAAACAGGCATTGTGGTGCTGAAGGACCAGACATGATGGATGGAAGTGAATGGCCTCCCATTTATCTTGTAAAAAACCTGCAGTGGAGAATTGTGCCAAATCACTAGATTACCACTGCGTCGGTTAAGTACTGAATCCAGGTGTTTGCGAACAAAGATTATACCAATGATGTTGGCCTTTTACAGGTTTGGTCCATTTAAAAAAACAAAAACAGTCATGGTTCTTCATCAACTCCCTGATGAAAAGGTCAAGCCTGAGCTATCGCTGCTGGTCTCGTACTGGGAGCAGCAGCGATCATTTGTGATAATTAAAAGGCATATGGTTACTATCACTAACATGCTGTGGTAGTTAATGGGAGATAGTTGGGTCTTGTGGGGGATAAAAAGAGAAAGAGATGCCATTGTGGATGAGGATGCATGCATCAGGTAACAAAGTATCAGAATATTAAGGTTTTAATAATTTCGTTATCATTTAAGTTGTGTCCCCTAGCAGACGCTTTGCCGTTTTACTTTGGTTTTATACCTATCTCTGTATCTTGTGAATTTTTCTTTAAGAACAATAATTCTGCAAAAATGGCTGCAGCAAACTTCAGTCCTCTCATACATGGTGTGTCTGGGATCTAGCTGACAGAAATATGTCAATGGCGACGGAGAACTTCTTTCCCTGTGGCTGGCAGTGACATTGGACCATCCACTAAAAGTGGGCTGTGAACCAAAACAAAAAGAAACTATAAAAAAACTCTGTACAGAGTTGAGTGGTAGTTCCTTCACTAGGATTTCGGCCCCACAACTGACCCCTGTCACGCTCCCGTCAGTTGATACATTGTTCATGTCAGAAATATTGATAAATGTAGGTTTATACTGTCTCAAAACCACAAAGATGTGGAGCGGCCAAAAGTCTCACTGTGGCTGAATAGATATTCGCCTTATTTTCACTGTAGCCTGAAGGTATATGACACACCAGGACTGATACTGAGCACCATTGATTGTAAAGGCCCACTATCAGTCTCTATGACAGGACTGGGGCAGCACTGTGGCTAACCACACTGAGAATTATTGGGATTTAGGAGGTTTAAGCTTCTACTTTGGGAAAAGAAATGTTCTAGGAGTTTGCCAGGTTTAGCTGGACTAAATGAACCTTTCGTCAATAAATGGTAAAGTACAATATGTGACTGTTCAAGGGGTTCTCTTCTTTACAAGTTCTACAGGAGAAAAAGTGATAAAGCTTTACATAAAAGAAAATACACACAAAAAAACAACAACACAAGCCCTCATTGACGCCGGCTTTTATGTGCTGCTCTCAGCACGACGTGCCACACTGCAGAAAATCACTGTGCTGTTGACGCAGGCAAAAACAGACTTGCAAGCTGTGGCGTGTAAAAAGTGTGATACTCCTTGTGTTCAGTGCAACCTCGGCGGCATGAATAAAGTGCGTGAAAGAACAGAGTAATTGGAAAAACAAGCGGCGAGGGTCGAAGTGGGGCCACTTGAGGATGACTCCATTGCAGCAGCAAGAAAAGACAGATTATTTTTCACTGTTGAGATTAATGTAAAATAGAAGAGACACCAGTGCTGTCTTTTTCATTATGGGTATTCTATGTTTGATTATATATCCATTTATAGCATGTTTTTGCAACAGGGATGTTTTCACTTTCATTTAAGTGATGGAAACAAAAACACCCACTAGGGTAGAATGAATAAAGACAGAACTTTATGATCTTGGGCTCTGACGCTTGTTTTGTCAGTTAAATAATCCAAAACTGACAGGTCTTAATCAGCCCGTTTCATTAGGTTGTTATGTGTTACTGGCAGCTTGCAGCCATCAGCAGCAACACACATTAACACATAAAGCAGCATTTATGCAGTCACACACACACACACACACACACATAAAGTATGCATAGATAAGTGCAAACACATCCCCTACACTAACACACACAAACACCCACTTCGCACATCTCAGCCATTTATCACCACAAATGTGACAGCGTGAGGCAACTGCAGTCGACTCTCTCCCCCGGCTCTCTGCAGTGATACCTGGCAGCGAGCGGGAGCGACGCACCTCCCCCCCCCCCCTCTCATCTGAAACCGGACGGACGCCGACGAGCAGCAGAAAGCGACAGCCTCACTTCCTCTGTGCACTGGGTAAACAAACTTGATTACAGGTGGCAACAGTTTGTCGTCTGCTGGATGCAGGTGCCAACTCTCAGAGATCCTTGAAAGCAATTATCAGCTGAAACAACGCACTGTACTGAATCACACACCATTTGGCAGATTTACGCCGACTGTTCTTCAACAGAGTGGCCAGGAAAAAGAGGTGTCTGTAATGCAATCAGCTGCAACAGTAATATGAATACATTTATGACCATTTCTCAATCCCTCCATCATCTATACTGCTTATCCTTGGAGGGATGCGGGGGAGCTGGAGCCAATCCCAGCTGACACCCTGGACAGGTCTATATCTAATTTTGTTAAACATCATCTTTGATGTACAAAAATCTCTGCTAAAGCTCAATTTTTTCACTGTATCATACAGTTTTCATCAGCAGAAAAGTGAACCACTTTCAGGACTCCTCGTCCATGTTGGCTTAAAGCAAGCCGACGCAGCAATTGCTGACTGTATTGTGATAATAGTAAGCTACTTACTGAATCATACTGTAACATTAGCAAAACAAGAGAAAAGCCCAAAAGCCAGCAAACTGACAAGCAAGTCATTCCAGTTACACAGCAACCTCAGTCTAGACCACCTAAAGCTGTGGCTGCAAAAGCTATTGGAATGTGTTTGACTGAGCAAGATTGCAGCCTTTGTATTTACTGTCACAGCTTCTCATTTCAGAGGGAAGACTGTGTTATTCATGTTTATCAAAAGTTACACATTTGAAAACGAAAGAATGTATACTTAAGTGAGAGTGAAAGACAGAGAATATGTTAGATAAAGAGAGAGACAGCAAGACCATGTGACTCGCCCCTGGAACGTGATCAAGCCGAGCTAATTTCTGATCAGAGCACAGAGTCAGAACAATGGAGAGTCAATGGTGTAGACACCCAGTCACCCTGACAGTGCCTGAATAAGTCTTTCAAACATGTTTGGACCATTAAGTAGTAAAACATTTTACAGTTTTTAGCAGCTGTGTCAGTAATTTACTGCTCCTCTCAGTGTCTCTATCATACTCACTGAGTCGAGCCAATCTGAACACTCACCACCATCTCCTCCTGCTCCCCTTACATTGACTTAGTTTACAAAGTCTGTTGTTTTTACCCAATCTCTCACATTGTGTCCAATCACACTGTTTGTGTGCGTGAGTATGACTACTTGCGCAGTTTTGAAGAAAGATTTGACCCTTAGAAGAAAGGTATCGATCATTATGTGACAATCAGTGTTGATATTGTGGCGTCCTTTCAAACAAATCAAGTCAACCGAGTCAGATAGATAGAGAGAGGGAGAGAGAGAGAGAGAGAGAGAGAGAGAGAGAGAGAGAGAGAGAGAGAGAGAGAGAGAGAGAGAGAGAGAGAGAGAGAGAGAGAGAATGAGTAGCAAAGTCAGGGAGCGCTTAGTTGCTTGGGTACCGCTTCCAAATTCCAGATACCGGCACTGGTATTGTTCCTTGTATGTGTAAACAAACATGGCTATTAAAGCTGATTCTGATAATATAACCATTAATTTAGTTAAGAACATTTTGCAATTTAAAAGGAATAACATTTGGTCTTGGTTGAAGCACCTTATCACCCATTATCAGGTCTTTCCACACATGTTGGTTGTCAGGAGTCTAGCTGATCTAGGACTTGTCACGCAGTCGTCCCCGGAGCTCTTGCGGTCATTATCATGTTGAAAGACGATCCCCAATGTGATACTACATTTTTTGGATCGCAGACTTAACAGTGGTCTGAAGTTGTACATAAAATGGATATCTTTAATGGTCTCTTTCAATTGAGTCTACTGGTAATTAACGGTGTTGAGGAGAAGGATAAAGGTCATGAGAGAGCTGCCACTAAACAGGTGGCCCAGGCTGGATACTCCTCACTGGTTCTATCCAGGAAAGCCGATGGATTCCTTACTGATTCTAAACATAACATCACGCTAGAGCAGATTTGAGTGAGAGTAGTAGGAGACATTTCAAGGTTAAGTGTGCCATTTGCTTTCCACCAGGCACTGGGAGTTGTCTATACAGTGTTTACTTTGAAGCAACTGTGGGTCTTAACCAGGGGTGAAAGTAGGCAGGTACTTTCTGCTTCTTCATACCATACCAGTGCCGGTGTCGTACCGAAAAGGGATTGTCCACCAGAAAGTGTGGAAGAGTGAAGAGTCCCAGTTATGACAGTTTGATAAAAACAATTGTAGATATATATAAAGTGTATCAGAGCCAAATCAATTTCTGGTAGACAGTCACTTTTGGCCATGAAACCAGGATAATGGCAGAAATACTATTCTTCGTATCATAATATTCTTCACCATCGAAATTATGTCAAAACCTTGATTTTAAGGTAAAAAAAATCTGTATATGACTGTTTCATCCAGATAAAAGCACTTGTGGATGTTTATTAAATCCACAATTCAGTTTTTTACTATCGCATTTCCGACAACAAAATACACACACACGTACACACACACACACACACATACACAAAAATCACGAACTTTATCAATGTCATTGTCACAAAGCAAGGACAAATGATAACAATAAATAACATATTTGTGATTGGTCTTCATACCTAATTTCATTAAAAAATAAAAATCCAAGAAACCAATGTTATGACAATTTAAATTAACTATTAACCTGATTTCGATGAATTTGTCGAATTTTCTTCAATTTATAAATATATATATATATATATAAATATGAAACACTGAAAGTTGAGGTAGCAGTGCCAGCAAGAACTTCAATCTAATTCACCCCCGGTCTTAACTGATTTATCTTTAACTACAATATGTGTAGGTTCAGTGTTGGAAATACTGAGCCTGCAGGAGAGGAAAATGTGGTAAAACTCAGGTGCATTGAGCCTGCCATAATGTTTGGGTTTTAAGAGTGTAGTGATTTTGATCCTGGGCCTTTTGCCCTTACTTTAAAATGTATTGACTGCTGAATTTAGGAAGAAGGAGCAGTCCAGGGGTAGATTAACAGAGGCCACGGCAAATGAATCATTTATTTTGACAGTGGAAATGTGGCCAATTAAAGACCAGGGAGCTTTTATTCTATCTCTCCAGGTCTCTTTTGATGTTATGTATTAATGAGGCAAAATTGTGTCTGAATATATCATCCTGGTTTGTTGAAACATGGATCCTGAGGTGTTAAAATTGATTGAGTAGTGTGATTATAGGACGGGTCCCCAACCTCAGCATCCCAGTCAAAATGGCTTTAAGGCAGAATCTCAGGCTTAGACCAGTTAATGGAATAGCTGGAAACCTTGCCAAAGCTGTTAATCATATTGCGTCTGACCAGAGGCAGGTTAAGGGATTTGTTAGATATAACAAGATGTCATGGGCATATACACTGATTTTATGACAATTTTGATTTTCGGAATTGCAGTAATCCTTGTCTTATGGCTGAGGAGAGCAGTTGTGCCAATGTACTGGTGATAATGGGAATCCGTACCTCTGTTTATAGTTAATGATCTAGATCTTTTTTTTCATTATCTGCATTGACGGTAGATGCTGAAGGCATCGAAATTCAATTGTTGGAGAAGAACATTTGGACTGAGTCTTTTTTGATGAATTTAATTGAATAATCGTCATATGTTGTCTGAGAAATATTTCCCTTTTGACAAAACCAGTCTGAACTAATGGTGCAATAGCTTATAATCAGTATCTGGTCAGTTCAGGGATATGTGCGATCAATGCAGAATTCACTTGGGGTGAAATGTTTAACTCACGGTGAGAGAGTGCTAAGAATCGACTGCGTATCTAAGTAAACCTGGGACTTGTTCTGACTTCCTCAGTTCATCCATAGAGGGTGGTTGCTCCAAATTCTCCCAAATGCATTGTCTTCTGTAGACATTGTGTCAAAGTCAGGGGTGTGTAGTATAGAGTCGTAATAGCTGAATCTTTCATTTACTCTGCGGTTATTGATTGTGGGGACAAGACAACTTCTATTGATGTGTTGTTACATTTCTCAGTTTGTTGTTTGAATTTGAAGGTCAATAATATTGTATTCCTTTTATGAAAGGAAAACTGTTACCTTTGATAGGCAGAGATACAAACCACATTCTAAAGGCCCTGCAGCATATAATGGGTTATTGGGAGGAATTGAAAGCAATAGTCCTGGGACCGATTCGTGGTTCTGCGTCGAAGCTACGCCATCGGTTACTTACCACTTATTTACACATTTTCTAGCGTCTCTGTTTACTTCAGAACAATGGCGAGTGTTACAAAGCGGATCATGATGGAGCTAAGAGATTTTGAAGAGCAATTACTTAAAGAAAGAAGTCGGAGGAGATGGCTACACACACAAACACGTAGGCTACTCTGGAGCTACGGCAAAGATTCAACACAAAAGCATGAATTGGGCTCTATGGTCACCACTAACTGAATAACCAGGTGGATTGATAATAACTAAACATTTCCATGGGCCAATTGTACTCTGTGCAGGTTACAGTATTACCCACAGCAGGATTATGAGAAGCCATTCTACTTTCTGTTCCACTGAAGTCTCCACCCTCACAGCAAACCAAATCTACAAAATGGTATCAGGATTATTAAATGAATGTCGTCCATGACCACTCACACTCTCGGTTATGAGGCAGACGTCTATTAGTAGCGTACCCATCAAGCAGTCCAAACAACTCTTGCGGCATCATTTAAATTTTAAAAACATCTCTGCATGGGAGCTGGGTAAGAGACTATTACTGCGCTTGATAGAAAAAATATAATGCGGTTTCCATTCAAAGAAAGTAAGTGCAAACCTTGGCGAGAGGAAAATTACTTGATGACATGACGGGATGAAAATGACAAGATGATTTATTTAAAGGGCTCTTTTCAAGCAGAGTTTGTCGCCAGATGCTACGGAGTCAGAAGTTCAGTCACGTCCGTGCGGCTGCTGGAGTATTTTACGCTGTTTGAGACAGGATCAACAGAAAATGGGAATCCAAAATCAGGAGCGTCTTTCTCCCGCTGGCATCAATGAAAGATGCTTGCACAATCTGTTTAGTAATGGGGGGATGTTCAAGCAGGTTATTACCATTAAAATACAAATGGAAATTAAGAAGCAGACCTGATTGTAAAATTAATGCAGCGTGGACCCATTTTACAGCCACTTTCAATCTCTCATAGATAAACCAGTAGATCACTTTAATTAGACAATGTGTTAATTGACTGCAGGTCCTGGGGTGTGATGTGTCAACATTAGTCTCCATCAATGACAACCTCCTCCAGACACGACACCATTCACTCCGACAAAGAACGAGACAAGATACTGAGGATCACTGAGTGTGTCTGTGTGCCTGCGTGTCTATGCACATGTTTTTTTTGTTCTGTGCATTGCGTGCAAGTTTGTGTCTTTCTGCTTGCATGTGAACAATTTGTCTCTGAATGCTGGAAATGTTGTGAATTTGTGACCTTGTGAATATATATTAATGCGTGGAAGGGAGGAGAGTCAGGAAGAGAGTGGAAGCAAAAAAGAGTCTGAGGCAGAGAGAGAAAGACAGAAAGAGTGAGAGAGAGAGAGAGAGACACAGCGTGCGATCGCTTCACTGTGGTCTGACATTATTACGTGCTCATCTCATGCTCTCCCCGGCTTTCCCATGTTGTGGAAATGGCAAGGGACATCAACATTACAAGGTATCACACCTGGATCGGGACAAAAACGCATCTTGGGTCACGATGCACTGTGCCTCCGGGACGTGGAAGTCCCGCAGGCACAAACCTCAAAGCTTGATATTCCTTAAGTCAATCCATAGAAGTTCAAACAGTGCACAGCAAGAGAGCAGGCAAAGATATGCTGCCTGGTTTCACCCAGATGGGGAAAAGGCATTTGAAACCAAATTAAATCTGACACTTGGTTGTACCAATCTAATTAACGCACATATACTTTCACACAGACTTCTCTCTACCTCACACTCTTTCCCTCACACAGATAATGTCAACACACTTGTGCCAAACCGGATCTGTGGCCAAGCGTATGATTATACTCTCTGAAGTCGAAGCGAGGTGGCTTCCATCGGGGCCTCAGCCACCGTGGCAATCACACAGGAAACATAATGAGGCCATTAGATTTGGGGAACGCTGCCTTAAAGCCCCTCATCTGACTGGCTTGGTTCCTGCTACATGCATGCTCATAACTTCAAAGCTTTTAACGGCTTGATGTGATCCGAGATCTGCTGCGTGCTGCAGCAGCAGGTGCAATGCACCCCTGATTGGATGGCTTCCTGAATAGCTTCCTTGATGTGTAGGCGTTGCTGTGCTGAGCACAAGGGAGAGTTTTAACATTATGCGACACTTCTAAGTGCATCCAGTGACCTTTAAGTGAAGTAATAAAATGAAACCTATAAATGTGCTGACCTAGATACGTTAGGATTAGAGCTGGATTTTGTGTATGCAGTCATATAGGTTAGATGATCTTGACAGCTGTATGTGTGAGTCAGATTTTTCAAGCTTTGAAATCTAACCAGCAAATAGGGCAAAAGCAGTACTCCTTTCCCCCCGAAAAACCTATCTGGCCTAAATGTTACTTTTGAAAGTGCTTGGCACACATTGGAAGTATCCAGAAATTAAATTTGACCTATAGCCTCCATGACATGACTCATCATACACATGGAGACTTCGCTTGGCCATAGAGTGCAAGCATGAGGTGATATAACATGCTTCTAAAACCAGGCTGCGTGATATCGGAAGGTCAAGAGCAAGCCACAGCCCAACCCCAACTGTCCAGTAACTGCAGCCAAGAGTTTAGCTCTGGAGGCCTGTCAAGACGGAATTTCATTCATGTTTCATGGCACATGGCTTATTGCCATGACATCATACTTTCACTGCAAAACAACAAGGGATGGGAAACATTTGTGTAGACACTAATTAGAGGAGGAGGAAGGGAGGAGAGATTGAGGGATAATGGAGATAAGGCCCGCTTGAAGGTTTACATTATTTATGATATCCCAGTTTAGTTTTTTTCCCCATCTATCTTCCTCCAGAGCAAAGGGCCACCAAGGTAGTGGGAGAGAGAAGAAAATACACATCTTTACAATGTATAGCCATCAGTAATTAAGGCTGAATGGTGAGATGGTTGATTGAAAAAGAGAAAGAGAACAACCTGCCGCTATTTACTAAATGACATCCTCTCTCTGCAAAGACCATGGTTAGGTTGCTGCACACGGCTCTATCTGTGTTTGTGGGTCTCTGGGGTATTTATATACTAGAGATGGGGAATATAATGACTACAACAACTGGCCAGTCAGGTTGACAAGGTATTCAACTAAACATTTTATTATAGGACTACAGATTATTTTCATAAAGGAGTCAATAAATTATCCTAATCAAAATCGTGGAAAAAAAACGTGAATATTGTATTGGTCCGGTTCCTGCCTGAAACTGTGTCTGTTTTGTTGCTGCATGACATTCTCAGCTCATGAGAGTCTGCATGTGTTCCTCCGGTTCTCAGAGGGGATTTGGGAATTGCGAACACACCCAGTCAGCTCCATTGATGACTTGCCAGATACGGCTGACCTACCTCTGCGTGAGTTCTCATGACATTAAAGACCACAGTCTTATGCTAATTTTGCCCCCACCCAATGGATGGAGAACTACAAAGACAGTGCGATGTGCCATAGTACATGAAGAGAACATCAAGGGTGGAAAATGTGGTGGTCAGCCGGAAAGCTGCCCTGTGCTATCGTCTAAATATGCCGATATTCATGGTCACAATCTTCTTATAGGAGCATATTCATTGCCATTACGCTGTCGGGAGGATATCTCAAGGTTCCCTTTACCAGATTAATGTTTCAAGATCACACTTAAAGAGGCAGTGCTCAAGCTATTCATGTTGTATTCAAGCTGTCAGTCACAATGCCATTAGGGTTCATGACTGGTGAGGGTGGAGGGGTTCCACAGCCTCAAAAATACTTCAGGGAAGAATATGTCCCTTTGCTGTAGGGATGCTTCACTGGAATTATGCCCATGAATATGATAAATCACAGTAAGTCCACACATTGCCAACTCTACATTTCCATTGACTATCAAAGGTTAAGATTTCAACATAACCTGCATAAGCCTAGGGCAGGGACAATGAGACCCATACAAAGACAGACACAAGGAGAGAGAGAGAGAGAGAGAGAGAGAGAGAGAGAGAGAGAGAGAGAGAGAGAGAGAGAGAGAGAGAGAGAGAGAGAGAGAGAGAGAGAGAGAGAGAGAGAGAGAGAGAGAGAGAGAGGTAGGGCTTCAGGGGTAGAGACAGCAAGTTGGTCAGGTACAGGGAGAAAGTGAGAGTGTATTAGCCTTGTGTACACGCCTCAAAGGACACACCATTCCCCCCCCAGGGAACCCACCGCAGCGGCAAGCCCTCCCGGAGGCTGTAGCAGTACAAGACACAGCCGACCAATATGGCTGAAATAAGACAGAAAAGTCTCTAGACCAAAGAGGTTGTGAATTTATGGTTGGTGTTGAGGGCAGCCAACCAAAAAGCACACCAGAAAACCAACCAAGATTAATTTACATTGATATTTTAGGCATGTGGTCCACATGAACTGAAATGGTTCAGCAGATAGGAATTCAGTTTCTTGGCTAAAGGTCAGTGAAAGAGGGCATCCATCCAATCAGTGTGACAGACCCTCCAGATAAGTCATTTTCCACCAAAATAAAATGTCATATTCCAAATCCTCCAGCCTAAAGGACAAAGCAGGTCACACGTTAGTGTTTCCTTGGTAACCCTTTGAACAATATTGCACATCATTGCTTTGTTTGAAACGCATAAATACAAATGATTCATATGAGCTTTTCTGATCTACCAACTGTACGATCATCATTTGAAAAGAATGAAAAGAATTTTAACATTAGCCTAAATGCAGTGATTAATGTCAGTAAATGATCACAGCCGTTGTTAATAAAATAAATACATTGTCGAGTTTGGGGAAATGTGCTTAAAATTAAGAGAAAGCTATGTTGGCTGTGTGTAGAAGACAGGAAGACAGCCACAACTTGTTTGATACCAGAGGCTAAGGCCAGGGTCAGGAGGTTAAGAATTGATAATGATTACAGCTAAAAGAACAACTGAGTTAAGTGTATGGAGCTGATTTATGTTCAGGGTTTAGGTAAAATGTTGGTCATGGTAAAAATAAAACAACAGAGGGTTAAATTACAAGAATGATAAAATATGACAATCATTTTAACTGCTGCATGTGTCTCGCTGCTAACAATAACATTTGTAAAATGACATCCTATTTACAAAGCTTATATAAAGGCAGGGCAATACATAAGACTGCATTACCAATAGGAAGGTCTTGTTACATCTTGTAAAAACAAGTATGCCAAATGAATGCCGATCAAGTCCCAGAGCTCTTGAGATTGCTGAACAGTGACAAATCTGCTGGGATGCTGAGAGGAAGGACCATAAAATGCATGCCTGTCTACTGCTGAGTGCATGCATATACCACAGCTTAAGTAGCCCTGACTGACCATGGCTATCTCCATCCAGTGAATTCCAGTCCAAACTCAAGTGTTTTACCTCAGCTCTTTGCCTCAATGAAAGTAAAAAAAATAAAAAATTATATTGCCATTTCCAGGTTCACCAACCTTAGCCTGTTTGTGGTAAAGATTCAGAGTTGGCAGGAAACATGATGCCAGGGCTCATGTAGCCTATTAATCTCCACTACAGTTGACAGGCACACAGAGAGCGCTAGACAAGAGACTGACAGGGTCAAGTCTTAATTCCTGGCGGCCAGCAACCATAAGACCACCATGGATGAGGACAGGAAAATGTGGTATTTTGAAAGTGCGGGTGGGGCCATCAGGTGACAGTATCTGGATGACATCAGATGGAATGAATATCTGGCTGCAGTGCAGGAATAATGAACTCTCTTGACTCATTATTAATTAAAGCTTCTGTAAATGTGGTTTCTGATCATCACAGCCTACATTAACCCCTGATCAAGGTTTAAGCCAACCCAGACTGTTAGTTAGAGAAGTGGGTGGAAACAGAGGTGTCCAGAGTCCTTGTCAGAGGCTTTCCTTACCCAACCATCCTGCCTTTCTTCCTAAGATGTATGTGCCTCTTTTGCCTCATAGAGGCAACAGTCATTTATTACAACACACAGCTAATGTGCTGTCCAATATAACATGGGTCAAATGTAACATAGGTCATGTCTCATTGGTTCTTTGGTAAGTCTCTAACCCAGAGGTGGGCAAACGTTTTGACTCGCGGGCCACAATGGGTTCCAAAATTTGACAGAGGGGCCGGGCCAGGAACAGATGGATGGAGTGTTTTTGTGAACTAATATAAATGACATTTAAAAATCATTACATGAAAGGATTTTGCCTTTACCAAGTAGCATAGCACTTATTTGCAAGGCCATTTAACAAAAACCCGCCTTCAGAAAAAGGCTTGCTAGCCTTTGCTATTTCGAATGCCCCCCAAAAAACATGCCTTGGTAGAATACTCTTTAATCGCAGTTTGTCTGTGAAAAAAAATGTTGCTGAGTCTGTAAATAAGTCGCCAACCTCTCAACTGCAGCAACCCATTCTTGCGTTGACTGACTTCGTAGCAAAGTGACGGCTGATGTTGTACTCTCTGTAAACTGCGACAGTTTCTCGGCATATCAGGCATACAGCCTTCGATTGGACTTCAGTGAAAAAGTATTTTGTTGTCGACTCCGTGTTAAACACTCGGCACTCATTGTCCACTTTTTGTTTCCTTGATCCTCTCATTTTACAGAAGGGCTCACAGGGCAAAGGGAAAAAGTGAAGGGAGATCATGTGCCCTTTCGAGCCCTATACACCACACTCCCTGGCAAATTTAATTTAGCTGACCATTTTATCCAAAGCAACTTACAATAAGTGCATTCAACCCCGAGGGTTCAAACCCAGAACAACAAGAATCAAGAAATTACGATTTCTTCAAAAATAAAGCAAAACTACAAAGTTCTATAAGTATGTGCCATTTAAGTGCTACAAAATTGTTAGTTTCCAAAAAAAAATTAAAAAAATATATTTTTTTAAATTTAATTTTTTTTAAATTTTTTTTTTTATTTGGACAAGTATGGCGGGCCGGATTAAAAAGCCCAACGGGCCGTATACGGCCCGCGGGCCGTACTTTGCCCATGTCTGCTCTAACCAAACAAGCAATGTTCTTATTTATCTGGTGAGGACTGTCTCAGCACAGCCGGATGAAAGTGAAGGAGCCCACCAAGTGTACAATAGGCAGATAAGATTAGGGCAGCTGAGCCAAGATGTTCATCCATCCAATCAGCTAGTTATTCTGTTAGCCAGCCACTTACTCTAACTCTAACTTAACTACTGCTGCAGTTAAATTAGCAGACTTCACCCTCATAGCTCTCGCCCTACTAGCCCATTCATCACAACAACAAGCACCAACGGCAGCTGAAGATTAAGTCGAAGATCTCCTCTCTGGAAGACGATCTCCAGGCCATGCCTGATTTCCTTCATTTTTGCCGAGGAAGAGGAAAAGACTTTGAAATAAAGGGCTCAGTTGTCAAGATAATTATTAACGATTTAAAGCTGAGGGGCAGCGGCACACAATACCCCACTCACCCTCTCCATCCAGTGCACACTCACGCAGTTACACACACATACACGCACACACAAGCATGTTCCACTCGCAGCGCCTCAGTCTTCACTGCAGGTTAAAAAACAAGTTCATGCACCATGTCATAATCTGCTCAGACAAGACTGAATATGTGGGATTTTTTTTTCAAATGGAATAAAGCGAGTGGAGCAGCCACAACAACAAATTAAGCTTATGAAACCACAAAGAGAGCCCAGCAGCTCCCTGTGAGCTTACATGGTTGTGTAAATGACTTTGATTCATTTTGTCTCATTATTCTCTTCGTATGAGGGCCCTTTTGTGTAAGAGGAGCAGGGTTTCCATCCTATTCTGTGCAGAATGGGCCTGAATGTGGTCTGTGTCTGAGAGCTATTTACTGATGTTCCCAAGATTTACAGATGCTTTAGCAGCAGGTTTCCCCTTGTCTTCGACCTGTGCAGTGATGCTGTGATACTCAAAGAACTGCATGTTGCCTTACTCTATCCACAGAGAGAACCTATTAAATTATGTATACTTTCAACGTGTCTTAAATGGAGCATTCAAGGAAATATTTTGCCTCAGTTTATATTTTATGTCAGTGCTGTCAAAATCTCTGCAGTTTACTCTAGCATTTCCCTGAGTCCATGTCATTAGGCACGATTATTTCAGGGAGGCATCTCTCTGATTATAATGCCGATGGGGAAAGACTGAACCTCCAAACACTGCACACCCCGTAGGAAAAGCTGTGGTAACGCATCTTTTTTATGTGCAATATAACAGTATCACACACCAGTGGCGGCCACCTAAGATGTTTAAAGATTAAATAGCTCCTAAAAAGTCAATAAGGGGCTGGGCTCAGCCGACTCAAAAATTTCAGGGAAGCACGAGGAGTCAGACAGGGGAGAAATTCATAATCTACAGAAGTCAAGGGCTTATCAGAGACTGAGCAATATTTTATGACTCCCTCCTTCCCCAGTCAATTAATTTGGATGAAAACCTCACATCAGCAGGGAGGAATGAATCATGCATTAGCACATCTCCAAATCGCTGCAAATAAATCATAAATATCGTTCACACCTAGAATCCATAAATCATGGTTAACTAAATATTGAACTCAAAATGCACGGAGCGTCCACTGGCACGGGACAGTGACATGGGTTTGGATAAAGAGACAAAAGATGCTCCAACAGGGAGGGAGGATGTCGTGCGTAATACGAGAGTCAAAGGTCGCGCGTTAATACGACTCACAAACGCCACACAAACTCTGACATTTCCACAGAGCAGCGCGTCGGTGCGCATCTGTAGCTTCCAGTGCACCTGTTAACACTGAACCACAACTCAGCGGCACGCCACGGCGCACAGTCCCGGCTCCGCGCGTCACGGAGTTGGTTCCCTCAGCTGCTGGAAACAACCCACTCTCGGGCAAGAGTTAGTTTAGAACGCGGAGTCGTGGAGAGCAGCCCAACACGCAGGAGGAACAATTCTGAGAAGCGAAGGTTTACTCACGCTGCTGTTCTGTCCTGACCAGTAAACCACCGCGTGGTTGTGCGCAGAGTCCCCCGTCAGAGCGAAAGTGCTGCTGGCGATCTTGGGCTCATCCTGCCGGGTATTCCCTCTCCCATCGTTCCTGTTCCTGCCGAAGTCGGACCTGCCCTGCTTCTGTCCGTCAAACAGCGATCCTCGATCGTCCGGTGCGCCCGCGTCCACGCCGGTCCGGCCGCTCCACCTGCTCTCGCTGAACTCGGCAAACTCAGGACCGCTTCTCCTCGCTCTCCGGAGCGCAGCATCCTCACCCAACTCGGGCTCCCTGGCATTAACCCTGCCGCCATGACTTTCTCCACTCTGCCCTGGGGTTTCTCCCTTTGTTCTTACTCCATCCAAACTGACATGTTGAGGGAACATGGGGACCTCCTCGACAGAAATGTCTGTCTCATGGTCGTCGTCCACTCCAGCATTTTGTCCGGAAGCCCCGAGTTCCTTCAACTCTAAGTCGCTCGGCTCCTCTGTCGGGTCAGTGCGCATTCCCATCTGTAATGTCTCCAGGTGAAGTTGAACTGGCGACGGGCAAGATGCGCACGTTATCTCCGCCTTGGCATTTTGCAGGGTAAGAGCGGCTATCATCACCCAGATACCTACAGATAAGTGCAATCCTGGGCAGAAGCCAGCCCAAGTCTCCATCGCTGACAGAGATTTTTGGGAGTGAAGGACCGTGAGAGACCTTATCCGACACCTAAACTCCCTTCTCTCAGTTCGATTCGGAATCAGAGGCGCCTCGATTGTCCGTCTGGTTGTTTTGGAGGGGAGAAAAAGTGCTCCTCAGCGAAACTGTTCACGTCCAAGGATCTTTGGTCGGGAAAGCCACCACACAGGAGGGAGGAGCTGCATCACAGCCAGCTGCCGAGTGTGCGCCCGGAAGAGAGGGAGAGAGAGAGACGGAGAGAGAGGGAGAGAGAAAGAGTGTGTGTGTGAGAGAGAGAGAGAGAGAGAGAGAGAGAGAGAGAGAGAGAGAGAGAGAGATAGAGAGAGAGAGAGAGAGAGAGAGAGAGAGAGGAAGAGAGAGAGAGAGAAAGAGAGAGAGAGAGACGCTGTCCGTGGTGCTGATCTTCTCCAGTTGTCACTGTTAGAAGTTTTCATCTTTATGGACGGCACATAAATCCAAAACCTAAAAAATTATTCTTGAAAGTACAACCCACAATATTTTCTTGCAGGTTTAAAACACTGGGCTTTCAGTTGGATATGGTTGCCCCCCCCCCCCCCTTAGGGTGATGAGTCCACAGGGGTTTACACAGGCCTACTTATAGGCCACCTGTTTTACCAAAATGAATCTGAAATCATAGATGGACCTGAAAAGTCAATACAAATTAATTCAAAAGTATCCAACCTTATCCATATAGCGCCAAATAACAACGTGAATTATCTCAAAGCACTTAAAGTCCAGACCCACAACAAGTCACTGTGCTTTCAAGAAAAATCCCCCAAAATGTACCAACTGAATTATCGTTATAACAAATACAATTATTCATGAAAACATGTTGCCATGCCCAATTGAGAGGGTTTTTTTCTGTTATGACGTTATATTGCATTTTATATTACTTTAATATTATTGATTTTATTATTCATGAATTCTTTGTATTATGTATTCAATAATTTTGGGTATTATAAACCTTATATACCTTATAAGCATAACAAAGAGCAGTGCAACCATATATGTCAAATCAGACATCAAACTAATCCTTATACTTTTGTATTTACAGATACACAGCTCCTCCACACAGAACCCAGCAACCTCCAGTGGTCACTTGCATCATATTTGTTGCTTCTGTGGCTGTAGTGCAAGTGTCTACATCCAGGCTGCCAGTCTCTCCCCCTCATTCCAAGCTCAGTGTAATGTGAAGAATGAAGCAGAAGCAGCCCCTTCCTAGCGGAGGAGACCGGGTCAGTGTGACGGTATATGGGGGAAAAACCAGGGGGTCAGAACACTCAGTGATGGATTGTGAGAAATTGGTAGGGAGTTGCACCATTCCTGAGGGGCAAAATAAGGCAGCGCCTAGAGGCACATGAGAGGGAGGGAGGGAGAGCTGGAATACTGTGCTCTGCCCATCAAGGACCCAGAGCGCGGCAGGAATGGTGATATAAAAGCAGGAAGCTTGTGTTTTTGTTAGATTCAGGGAGATAGAGAGAGAGAGAGAGAGAGAGAGAGAGAGAGAGAGAGAGAGAGAGAGTCAGAGTGTGTGTGTGTGTGCGTGTGTGTGTGTGCGTGTGTGTGTGTGCGTGTGTGTGTGTGCGTGTGTGTGTGTGTGCGTGTGCGTGTGTGGGTGCGTGCGTGCGTGCGTGCGTGTGTGCGTGTGTGTGTGTGCGTGTGCGCGTGCGCGTGCGCGTGCGTGCGTGTGCGTGTGTGTGTGTGTGTGTGTGCTTAAATGCAGGGGGCTTATTCATTAGCGATCTAACATGTTGTGTCCTTGTCTATCAACGTGACTGGCCGTAAAAAATTACCCACCAGGGAATACTCAGGGGAATGGGCCTGAATTTCAACACTTTTCAGATCATATCAATGTGTGAAAAAAGACAGTTTTGTTGATTTCCAACTGCAGTAGCAGAGCAAGCACACACAGCATCATGTAAAAAATAAAAAAATAGTAGGAGGGAATAAAAGCAGCCATATATACCAGATTCCATATAGCTACACATGTGTTCTATATAGCAGACATGTACATTTAACCCAAATAGTCTCAGTTTGTCAGAACTCATGAGTTATCACAGCAGCTCATTTCAAAATGTGAGAACCACAAGGCCATGGTGGTTTGTTCCTATACTGGAGGTCAGGTCACATGATGTCCAAGGGACACTAACAAAATATACAAACTAAAAAAAAAATTCTATGTAGATTTCTTTATTTTACAATTTCATTTTCTTGTGATTTATTCATCACTTTAGCCATGATTCAATTGAAGGATTAGATAGGGTTAATAATCAAACTCTGGATGAACTTTTGAGTTCATGCGACAGATTTATCTTAAAGGATTAATATTTTATGTTTTGAAAAACGAGTGGTTTGGTTTGGAATGAGATGAGAAGGTTATCCTACATGCTAAATTTGAAGCTAAAGGCAGAAACCAGTTAGCATATAGCTACAGGTGCTGGGCATTACTTCTCTTAAGCACTCGTGTTTTTATACTTAGCCTTATTTATTAATTAAACAAATGATTACAGCCACATGCAACGCTATGGAAAAATAGTTTTACATTTCTTTTCAAAAACATGAGAGTTGCATTAGTCTCATCTTTCATGAAAGTGAATTAACATTTTCCCACAATGTTACAGGCTTCTTTTAATGTAGAGGTCATGAGCCAAAGCAGTTGGGAACGATTGTCCTGTACTCAGCCATGTCCTCTACCCTCTGTACCCTGAGAGGAACATGTCTAAGCAAAGAGTCACCCAAGAAAAACTCCAAGCAACTCAGATCAACACAGAGACAGGGACTGTATTCCATGACTGAGTTATTTCAGAGTCAGACATATAATGAGATTTTAATGAAACTGAATGAAACTTCTGATCTCTTGTGATGCTGCCATTCATCAATTACCATGGCTTACTAATGGAGTGGAAATTATTAATCACTTTCAACAATCAATCACATTCGATTTTTCAAAACTATCCACATCCAAGTAAGATGTATTTTGCACAAAAAAGGATCCGAGCACATTTTATGTTTGAGACATACAGAATCTCATATATATTTCTCGATGCAATATGGGTTTATCTTAACAGTGAGGGTGGCCTGGTGCCTGAAGACCACCCTTCAACAGGACGTGTCCGTGAGCAGGACATTTAATTCAGCCAGAAGCCACTGGTGCTGATCTGTACCTGACCCTGCCCTCCTTCCCTCCTGCAACCGAGAGATTCATAATGTGATTCTATGCATGTAAAACAATTCACATTATA
The DNA here is from genome assembly GCF_963576545.1 of Limanda limanda. Taxonomy (NCBI): domain Eukaryota; kingdom Metazoa; phylum Chordata; class Actinopteri; order Pleuronectiformes; family Pleuronectidae; genus Limanda; species Limanda limanda. The sequence goes on along the minus strand of NC_083637.1, from coordinate 29,887,900 downwards.
TTACACCCTGACATAAAAACTAAAGAACCTCAGCTCTGAATTGCATAGTCTGTATAACTTTATGGCAATAACTTCATGTGATGTAAGAGTTTGTAGGTGATAATGAGTCTAAAACCAAGAATGACTTATTGTTTCTATTCAAACGAACCAAAAGACCCTTATACAACAATCATGATAAAGAAGAAACACTGTGACAGGAATGTAGCCTAAAAAGCTGTTATTGTTGAATATTTTTTTCTTTTTCTGTATATTTGTTTCTCAACACGAAGGTCTAATAGCTCTTTTAAAACCATCAAGCTGCCACCAACATTCTGGTAAAGACACTGTGCAAAGGGTGACTCCAGACCACCAAGCACCAAGAAGAGGAAAATACAAATCTCACTATGACCGAGACCAAAACAGACACTGCTCAGTAAGTAGGGACCGACTGAAGCATCCCACTGGGACAGGCTGGACTATCACAACAAAGTTTAGGTCACAAGTTGTTTATACCCTTCACAAGTCATCAACATACCTGGATAAGTGTGGCTTAAGTAGAAGACCGCGAAGGCTGAACCCAAATGAGATAGCCTCATCTAAGGAGGATTTCTGACTTCATCCCTTACCATAGTGTGTTAGCTCCTTTACTTCATGTAGTACTTACATTTTTTAGGAACCTTTGAAATGGGCCAGCTTAGTCACGCTGGTCTGGCACCTTAACTGTTTTAATACTTCCTTGGATCTGGGCCCTCCATTATAAGAGCTTTTAATGTTGAGCCGTGGCAAGCAGATGACAGGCTGGTGGCTGGCTTAGGCTGAGCAGGTGACTCTGTGGCTTGGAGCAAAGGCTGGCGGGTTGGCTCTCGGGATCCTGAGGCACAAGGGAAAAAAGAATTAGATAGATCAACTAGAAGCACACGAAAAGACTTTCTCTGAAAGTTACACAGAGCGGCCGAGAGAGTATACCACTGAGGTGACTGAACATTCTGCCGATGAGTGGAAAGAAAGGTTCTTGTAGAGCTGCTGAGAGGTGACTGAGACCAGGTCTACTCACGCCAGGAACCAGGAGTGGGGACAGCGCCCACACACACACACACACACACACACACACACATACACACTCTCACATGCACACACAGGGAAGGAGGAGAAAGGAGGGGAACATAGAGAACATGAAAAAACACAAGAGAAACAGCCTGAGGCATGATAGAGAACGACATGCAGCAAAGGCCTAGGTCAGAATCAAACCTGCAGCAGCTGCATAAGGGCTCAAGCCTCCACATGCACATGATGACCCCCAGACACTTCTCTCAGCCGAGCTACAAAACATGTTTCAGTACTGCTTTAGCTCAGTTAACATAGTGCTTTGAAAACCAATGACTCAGTATGTTAAAGTTCTAAGAGGTGAGATGGTGAGTAAACGATGCTTAGTAACTTTGAAGAACGATGATTTATTTCAGGCCATTATCTCATGCCCTGATTTCTGATGAGCTGGAGGCTGTTGAGAGACGTGTCAGGAAAACAAGCGAAAAGTAGCCATGAAAATAGTTTTTAATCAAAACTGGACTCTTACATATTCAGACTTCCGACCACAACCAAAACAAATATGTCTGATTTGTTCTGAGACTTTGGCGATTGTAAGAAGCAGAAGTATGAAATACCCTTCTAGCCCATATTTGAAATCATTTTCTTACTGAACAAGAAAAGTGGGGGTAGCATATAAGACAAAAACAAAGGAAGAGAAAAGTAGGTGTTAAAGCTGTTCAGTTTCTAAAATATGTTGAAGTTGTTAGATAATTGGTTGACACTGTGAAGTGAGTTTTTTTTATTGTTTTACTTGACATGACAGAAGAGCATATATTTTTATCTAAGTACTTGTTTATAATCCCTCCTGTTCAATTTGAAAACTCACATTAAATGTTGTTAAATATTATTACTTTATACTCTCTTGGATTTGACAGTGGTTTGCATTTAAATACATATAGCAATAAATCATGAAGATGTTATGATGTTATGATGTTCGGGACCTGGGCTTTTCTCCACCTGGACCCTCTGACCCGATATTTCACTGAACAGTGCTCCATTTAAGCGAACAAATAGTTGGTTTCCCAGATCTGACTGTCTTGCAAAAAACAGGATAGCAACTCATGTTCATGAACTGATAACAATACCCATTCAAGATTTGATGTGACAATTATGAGGTGAGTGGTCAAATTAATTTATACACTTAAATAATCCAAGGTGTTCTATAGGAGAGACACCTTTCCTCCGCTCACTAACAAATAGAGTCTGCGTGCACTTATTGTAGGGTTTCCCTTGCAGGAGTTAACACATAGTGAATCAATACAGACAGGGGTCGCATGAAATACACCAAAGCCTGGGGAATCAAGCACTGTCAGGAAACATGTGACATTTGGATGAGTCTCTCGTGGGTTTCTTGGTACATCAAGCCAAAAGGTCAGACTATGATAGAGAGTCCTTGGACACGCAACTGTAATTGCCCTTTTCCTTTGATAGTAGGTCACGGATTGACATATGCTTGTATACAGGCCCGGCTTCATTCACTGCTGTACAAATCTAATTAGTTAAGTTGCTCTGGGAGTCATTACATACAGGAAGGATTAAGCGTGGAGGACAGAGTTCAGCGGTGGCGGATGAAAATAATCATCACAGCTTTTTCTTTCCTTGTACACAGCTTTGAGGTTGATTTACTGCCAACAGACCAGATCGGACAATGAGATATCGTCATTTCATAGGTTTAACATGTTGTGTTTCATGGTCTGTAATCACACAACTTTTTCTTCCTCTACAGGGTGACCTTTACATACTTTCTGCTAAGACGACAGTGAAATGAACACGTACCGTAATTAACACCAAATATCTTACCCTCTGACACTTGTCACAACAGGTGCGAGCAGACACAGGGGGCAGGACCCGAATGTAGATGCTTTGTCAGAACTCATATAATGAATAAACCTGATTTAATTTAGACATAACAGGATAAGGCTTACTGAGTGTTGGAACAGACAAGAATCAAAAAGCAGCAGTCCAAACAGGCAAACAAAATCAGAGGGGAAGGAGCAGAAATCAAAATTATTATAAAAACATAGGAAAGAAGGGAAGCAGGCAAAATGCTTAGAAGACAGACAAGAGAGACGCAGTAAACTAACATCACTGAAGAGGGGAAACCCAAATCTACAAATACACTGAGGACTAATTATCTAATGATACACAACTAAAACAGGAAGTTAATATTGTAACTGGCAAACATGAATCATTTCAAATTTAGAACTAAAACACATAAGGTGAGGTTCACACGAGGGGCATAATGACAATGGTAGTTGTATCTAAAATCACTCCCTCCTCCCTACTCACTGTCCAGGGTGTTTCATGAAGTGGACCAAATAATTAGCTCATTGACAGAGTGAAAAAGCCAATTGGTTCAATACTTGGATCATTTTCCTTGTGCTCTTAATTATCTCATTCCTCTACCACATTTAAAAAGTTGCTGCGTCAATGTCTATAAATAAATGCATGCATTTTTGTGCTACAGAGCATATTACCCTTAAATTAATGAAAACAAAATATTTTCTATGTCTTCAAATCGTTTCTGTTTGGCGCCACATTCTATTAAGTCAAATCTGAGCACTGGTGTATTGTTTTATTCTCATATTTAATCCACCTTTTTTTTACCATTATTCATATATATACATGTATTCTACGACTGTATAAATCAGCTCTATAAAAAGTAAATAGTGTCTCCATTAGTTGTTGCCATTGAATTCTAACAAATCTTAGAATTACTGAGAGGCTACATGAGAAGTAAATATGTATCAGCTTGCATCTAGATGTTTCCCATGCATTATTAAGTCAGGAGGTGTAGTTTTACTTTAAAGATGCACTTATCACGAATTTCGTATTAACAATGAAAGGCACACAAAATAAACATGACCCTCTCTTGAAAGTTTAGGACTGTCTTTCATCTATTGGTTTGAGAACACTTAAAGGGATAGCTCACCCAGAAATGAAAATTCACTCATTATCTTCTCACCACCATGGAGGGGTGGATGAAGTCCATCAAACACGTTAGGAGTTTCTGGGGTAAACAGTGTTGCAGCAGAACTCAAACCAATTGAAGGAAATGGTGAACAAAGCTTCAGACGTATAAACACAACAGAAAAAAACACAGAAACTGCCTACATACTGCTTGTGTGGTGTTGTCCAACTGTCCACAAATGCACTGAATCCATATTAACGCCCCCCCTCTTGTGGAATTCAAAACATCAGAGCTCGGAATTTTCTGAAACCCCAGACTTTAGAAGAAGTAATGTGTTTGATGATGTTTTTCTTTGCAAATTTAAAACATGACTGAGGATAATATTGATAACTTCGTCCTCTATCATTATACCTTAGCATTTCCTGCATTACCTTACCAGACCGCTAGCTTGACAACTTGTTAGCCTCTGCGGCTTCTTGAGCACGAAGCTCACAAGCTGTGTCTCTCTATCGGAGGCTGCAGTTGAAGACTCAGCGGTGTGATGAGACTGTCCCATTTCAAAGGCCCCTCCAAATGCAGCTGACAAAATGTGTCCTTCCACGTCCAAGCGACGGAGGCTCACACAGGTGGATCCTTCCCGGCCCAACATACCCCATGATTCATTGCGCTTGTGTGACACACTGTGTTGGCTGCCAAAAGCAGCCAAAAAGCAAGGCAAACACATTAGAAGAATTGATTTTAAATGTAGAATATTAAACAGAGCAGCTAACAGTACACATGTTAGAAAATGAAGGATTAGGCCCCTGAACTGAAACACAGCTACAGTTGTTTATGACTTCCATCGTGAGCCCATAAGTTCCATAAGCAAATTACCTTTTCCTTGGCAGCCATTTTGAATTAAACTGTAGGTAAATGCAACTGTTACTACTCACATCAACGAGGGTTTTGTTGTATTTGGAAAAAGTTTTAATGAATGTGATTAACAATACTTTGGCTTACCTACAGCTGAATATCAAAATGGCTGCTTTGAAAGACAAGGTCAATTGTGATTTGGATGTGGACGCGTTTGCTCTGTGTGCGATCGGAGGCGACATCCTTTAGTGGAACTTCATTTCACACTGCATGCTTGTTCAGACCAGCTCCGCAGAATGCAAATGCTGCTTTCATCTCCAGCTGATTGATAAAGTCGACTAATTGGATGTAGTGAAGAGCATTTTGAAAGAACGACAGCCAAATAAGGTAAGGAGTGTTTCAGTCTATCCGCTGTCACTAGCTTTTTCCAGGCTGTGTTTACTGAAATGAACTCAATACTGGACACATGGATTTATAGGCACTTATAAGCATTCTTAAATAAACACTGTGTCACTTTAAATCAGTGAACATTGGAGTAAAGACCCTGAGACACAGAGCTGCTTTTCTTATCCAGGATCACTTAAATACTTCACATTGTATCTCTCCATTGCTCACTTATCACTTGATCAGACAAGCATTAATTACTTCTTTGCACTATCACATCTAGCAGCCTAATTACTTGCACTGCTTTTGTATTATTTTTCTACAAGGAGAAGCACAGGTGATAAATGCACACCAGCACAGCATTGTGTTGTGTGACTAACTGTTACAACACCACAGCCTCGGTGCAGTGAATCTGTTAATGAGTGTGGGTGTGAGGACTTCATAAAAGTTTTTAAGTGGGCTATTCCAACACCATAAATTCAGCCTCTGTAGATCTGGAGCCCTCTGTTTAGTCACAGACAGCATGCGGGTCAGGGTGAATGGTTGCTGTATCGATTACTGCTTTAATTCTAAATAGAGACTGACAGCTCGGGCAGCTGCTGGATCTTCCAATGGCTGAGTCAGTGCCTTGTCGCTGTCACAGCTGCACTTGCCTGTGGCAGGTTTGTTCCCCTATCAGTGGATAAGCATATCCATCTTCACACCTCAGGGTCCTCAGTAGGCAGCGGATCTCCTCAGCCGCCAACTTTGCTGAATCGGATTGGGGCATTTCAGGTAACCAGTCTCTCTCTCTCAGGATGCATTATTTAGCCATACTTCAGGGACGTTTTCAGTGCTTGAGCGGGGAACTCGGGGGCAAAGCTTTGAACTTTATCATAGCTCTTTTTTGTGTGTGTGATACATTTTATGGGTTAGCCACCATTTTCAGAATCATGTCCCTGTGATGTGTTCAACACTTTAACATTGCATGAAGGAAATAAAAAGTATGTCGTGAAGGAGCTGGCGGCGTGCTATCAGGAAATCAGACAAGTCAGATTTGCACCAATTTGTCAGCAATACTTGCTTGATCGTTACTGAAGTGTCCTTGAGCAAATGAGATCGCTTGCCTTGATGTGGTGAAGCAGACCTCAGATCATTTGGGACAAGAAGGGAGAGAAGCTTTGAGGATTGATGGGAAATATAATGTTAATGGGCCTTAGCGACTGTTGAAGAGGAAGACAACTTTCATCATTCTCTCAACTCCTTCCTTTATCATTTCTGCTGTGCCACACCCCTTGGCTAAAAATCCTGAGAGACAAAAATGACTGAGTGACAACTGCTTCCTGTTCAAATTTGTCAAATCACATGAGTTGAAAACAACCAGTCATTTTACAATTATCAAACGCAAACCTTTTTTTTAATTTTGATTTTATTTATAAATAATGTCCAGATTCCATTTTATGGCTGCATATTTTTGATTGTATATTACCAAGTCTGGCCTCTGTAGAAAAGGTGCAGATAAAGTGAGGACAAAAGGTGAGAAAACACATTACAATCCAAAATAAATAAACACTTAACACTTCAAAAACTAAAAGGGATTGTCAACATGTTAATTATCATGTAGTGTTAACGTTCAGTTCCCATCGTAACATCATTACTCTTATTCACCATTATTTGATACAAACATTGCATAGTATATATGGCTGTATCTATACTACTCTATATTCTATATCTATATAAATATACAGCGAATGTGTGAATTCCCCAGGTATACATGCTTTTTCTGTTTAAAGTTTTATCAGGTCTTTTCTTTCTTGCTCATGAGCCTGTGCTCGTATTCTGGGAGTTGACATTGTATTGTTGCAGCATCTCGGTGTATGTAGGAGTGCTGCCCCACGGGCTGTCGGAACAAGAGGAAACAGAACAAGCATTGGGGGTTGTGTGAATTTCTTTATACTTCATACATGATAAATTATATTTTGTTATAAGCTATGCACCTGGTAGTTATTGAACGTTTTTCTCAGGAGAAGACTTGAGAGCCAGCTAATTATGGTCATGGTGCACAATATAAAGGGAAACACTTACAGGAGGAATCTTTAACTGTTTCCAAAGAAAAAACAATTAACATAGTAAGGAGTGGCAGAATTGCAAACTTCTTGACCATGTGAACAAATTTCGCTGCTTGGCATTATGAACTCTTTGATTTTTCAGTGTTGGCAGTGTGACAATGTTTATGAAGTTTCTCTTGGAAAAAGGAGAACCTACATGCTATGATAAAACATGAGAGACCCCCTATAGAGTCAGTGTTTGTATTTTGTATTGTAGGAACATGGCAGACTTTTGAGCACTATATCAGTTGACTTAGATTTTAAATGCAAGATGCTTTATATAGCATATTATAAATCCCTCAAAGGCAAATCTGCAACATCACAAATGTTTCTTTGAGAGAGGAAAAAAGTGTGTCCATCCTTAGTTGTTTGTAGTGAGAAAAGCTGTTCTATAATATTGATTCCTGGGAGTTAAGTAAATTGTGGACAGATCAAGAAAAAGAGCACAGAAATCTGTTTAGTTCTGCAGCTTTGTTGTTCTGCCCGCACATTAAGCTAGTGACTGCCACTGTCACACTCCCATATTAGTAAATAAAAGTAATCAATAATAAGTATGTTGTGATCTATAACAGGTCTGGCCCAAACCTTCACAGGACTCTACAGGAAAATTAGATCTGAGGGGCGCCATCGCCTCTGCTTTGCCAATATTATTTACTTCTGTGAACGGTTAATAATAGGCACATACACTGTAAATTCAACTCTGCAGTTTCCCTAAAATCGATGGTAGATTTTAGTGTTGGATTTAGTTTTCATACGAGTAAACTGAAATGTTTAATGTTATTAAATATGATTAAAAGGCCGAAACACCTGATGATGGCAAGGTACAACTGAAGGTTATTATTCTTATTGTAACAATTAGTCTAATAGAGTCTACATATGATGGTTACACAACTGTCCGTGATCTCTCTCCCCCTCTCTCTTCTGTTCCCTCTGGATTTTGTAAAGTTCTTTGTACCCTTGTTTGGATAAGAGCTATAAAAATAAAGCTATTATTATTATTACAAGGCAGCAGGCAGCTGTTTTCAGCAAAAAAGGTCAGATCAGCTAAACACACTGTTATATTCATTACTCTGCACCAAACAGTTGACATACACAGTTAGCAGCAAGCTGTTAAACAGCAGCTAAACAGCCATATATTCCCCATAGAAGCTGACAGAGACCAAGACAGAGCTAAAAGGAGAGTGACCGTATATATGGTCACAGACCCATAGACCACAGTATATTTTTTCTCCCCTGGTTGGATAAATAGTTTTGTTTGCAATGGTGTTAGCCATTAAGGTGACATGCCAATGCTATGTTTTCAACTTGGTCCTTAATGCTTCTTTAAGTAAACCGATAACCCACTAAAAATAACTCATGAACATAATATTTAGATTATTACAGTTGGTAAAGGGTTGTGAGATTGGAAAATACCCAAAGGTCCATACATGCATGCTTATACCAATATCTAATCACACAATGATGTGGTGGCAGCTAATGTCATATAAGCTTGGATATATTGTCAGTTGTTGCTGAAAACGAGCTGTGCCAGACTGGCTGCTTTGAGAATCTCAGAAAATGTTGTTCTCCTGGGATTTTCACTCACAACATTCTCTAGACAGAATGACACGAAAAACAGCAAACATTTAGTGAGCGGCAGTTCTGGGTCAGAGGAGAATGCTCACAGTGGTCACAGTGATTTGAGCTGCCAGGACAGATACAGATATTTGACTGGTCTGCTAGCAAAACAGCGTGAACTCATGGATCCATCTCCCTCATGTGTCAGCGGCTCTAGGCTGCCACAGCCCACCTGTGTGTTGTTGCTGACCCTGTGCATCCAAATATAGACACAGACCACATATTTTGATGGCTTTACTTCCAGCAGGAAAATGCATCTCAAACTGGTTCCACAAACATGACTATGAGTTCCTCGTCCTCCAATGGTCTCCACGGTCAGCAGATCTTAATCCAACAGAGCACGGAACATCAATAGTTGGATGATAAAATATAACAGAGCAAGAGAGCATACTTTCTCCCACTGTTTCAAACTCTATCAGCATTTCTGTATTATCATTATAGATTGGCTATGGCACTCACAGTACTCAGTATAGTATCTTTAACCCTAACCCTTATTAATTTAGAGACACATCAAACCATTAAAAGTAAAACATTAAATAGGACTAAATCCATTTCTTACATCTCATCTTCTAAAAAATCAAGGAGACTATACTCAGTGAGTGTCTGACTTTTCCCACCTCATTTGAATCTTTTAAAAGTGATCTTTTTAATTGCACAAGCGCTGGAATTGTCGGCGCTTCTGTGCCTTTGCAATTCTCTCTTTCCTCCATTGGAGACAGGAGAAGCACACTGCTTTATTTCAGGGCCACTGAATAATTGATGTGTAATGCTGTTGTGAAGTAGAAAGCACCTGATAGTGGCTGCTTCAGCGAGCGACAGCGACATGGTGCCCCTTTCTAGGCTTCCTTCTCTTGTCTCAAGAACAGAGGGAAAAAAAGAATGGGTTGTGAGGGGAGAGGAAGGGGAAGTCAAAAGAGAAAGGTACCAAAATAAGAGGAAACAGACCCCCATCCACTACCAACCCTGTGACCAGCATTGCCATTGATGTGTTCGTGATTTTTCTGCAGGTTAGACACGAGTTGTGGCTCAGAGAGCAGAAAAACAAAGACAACTACAACTTCTCCTTTCTTTTGTTTCCTCCTGAGTGGCTCCGACGGTGTTTGTTCATTTCCCTGAGCCGCTCTTGACTCGATGTGAGAAGATCATGTTTAAATGCTTGGAGCTGTTTCGACTAGCTGGAGGCCTGAGACTAAGAGGGAGATTAAAGCCGCAATCAAAGCTGGGCTGATGAGACACAGAGAGGGAATTTCCATTTTTCTGTTTCTTATCACCAAATACTTTTCACAGGCCACTTAATGTAAAAGACATCCCCACCCCTCATTTGAGGATGGCTGCGAACCATTTGGTTCATGGAGGTTCTAAAGATCAGCCTCTGTGTGTGTGTGTGTGTGAGTGTGTGTGCAATGCATCCTGTATGTGCATTAGGCTACATGTACAGAGTAATGTGTAAGTGAGGCTGATCATTGAGAAAATACAGGTTTGAGATGAGCAACCGAAGAAGGAAAAATGCGGGAAAGAAATGTCAATCCCTAGAATCTGCTCCTACTCTTCATATAAATGTAGAAATATTAACCCAACTGTAGCTCCAACAAGCTATCAAAGAATATCAGAAAAATAACAATATTTACAACTATGATTGGAAGCAAGAGTTTGTTACAAAATGGAAGAGTAATGAACAAAGTATTTATACATAAAAAAAAATGTCTGGGTTCGGGGTTAAGGGTGCAGACATGACAAATGAATTTAGGAGTTATTATTAACCATGCCTCCTCCATGTTAATGAATGGTACATGGATGACACTTCAATAGTGATTTCTGTCATTTTATGTAGTTCTTTTCCCACTGATACATGTTCAAGTTTTCGTGTTTCTGTTTGGGTTTAATTAGTCTTTTGATGCTTTAAAAACATGATGAGACTGACTCACCATTGGTTGAGAAGGTTTATCAGTAGCAGCATAAAACTCTCTCTCCTGCACGGCCTCCAAATGGTTACAAATGACATCACCAGTGCACGATGGCAGCACCTGTATCCAGGTTATTTTGGCTTCATTTTTGCTGAGTGAAAGGAAGCTGAGATGCGTCTTCCATCTTAACATACAGTCATTGGTAAATAAAGTTGAGCAGTTACATTAGCAATGGTTACATTGATTTAACTGGTCACACGTGGTGGACAAAGTCAAACAGTGAAGAGTCGTGAGTAGATATAGTTTTATTTTAAAGCCTCACTAGATAAAGTTCATTAAAAATGTCTGTCTCAAATTAATTTTCGAGTAGATATGCAGAGCAGATGGAAAACCCACACATTGTCTATATTAAAAGGACATTTAGACAAATAGCCTCATCAGGTACTTACGAGACCAGGTCTTCCAATTTACAAAATGAACCTGCCCATGTTTGATTAGAGCTAGTTACCTTTATTATAAATGTTGTCACGTCATGTCATATAAATGTTGACAAACAATCTTAAAACTTGGTAAGAAATGTGAAATTCAAACAAATGTTCATTGATCCTCACGCTTAAGATTGGATTGTTGCACGTTTCGCCTACTGATGCCAATCCACAAGGACAATGTATCAAATACACCACATGAATAGATGCACACGCAATATACTTTAAATCGTGAACCTTTTTCGAGTGTGTGAGTGGCGAAATTGTTTTACATTATTACTGCACTGTGCACAAGGTTAAGAGCTGATTACCAGGAGCTCTAAAAGAACTGTTTTAACCTTGAAGACTACAAATGACTGAGACCACACAGACAAGGAAAAAAGTCGGTCCCCGCATTGGAAAACAAGTCATGGACCTTTCAGTCTTATGAACATTAATATCTGACGGCAGATCTGAGGTAAACAAGATTGTAATACCATCGGATGACATTCTCTGCTGTAGTTTGGTTGATTAAAAGACTTTTTACATGAGCAATGGCCTCAACAGACAGAAATCAAACCACCTCCCACGAAAAACCTCCTGAGCAATGTCACATCCTGCATGCTAACGTGTTCCTCCTGTACTCTAACTCAAAAACACGACGTGTGCAGCCAGGAGGGGAAAAATTTTTACCACCACAGGTTGATCAAAGACAATTTCCTCTTTCATTGACTGCAAACTCAGCAGTCATTATATTCCTGGGTACTTTTTGCTATGACAGATTTGCAAAAAAGATATACAAGAAAAAATGTCTAGACATTAATAACTAGTCACTGCTCACACAAAAGTTGGTGGAGTAAGTGAATGATATTGTCACTGCATACTCTCACCAATTATGCATCTTACCACAGTTTTGGAATTCTACCTGATCACAGATTCTGAGAGGAGGATGAGACATTAATGTCAATCTAACCTAATGTTTTCCCAGTTTTGTAAGCTTCTGCAAACCGCACACGCCAAATATGTGACAGGCTGCTACTGTGACAAAGTCCCATCATCCAAAAACCTCCGTTTGACTGTTGCCTTCATAGTGTGTGAAAGTGCAATGAGCGATTGTTCATCTTCTAGCACTTTACGCATAATCTGCAGCGACAAACTGCGACATGAGCACAAGCCCTTTGAACAAATGTTCCTTTTCTGTTGCTCCAGCATCCCCCTGGGCTTACACAACAGTGTCTCCGCTCCGCTCTCTCCGTGTCACTAAGCAGAGCTTGCTAATTATCGTGGTAAGACGGTAGGTGTCAAGCAGCACAGAAGATTTGGCATGGCCCCATCTGCCTCACCTTCCTCAGGCAGCTTGTGTAATTAACTACCTCGGATTGTACCTCTGATCTGACTTTAATTTAGTTTACTTGGTCGTTTGCAGCAGGGCACTTCACAGTGACACTGTTTGTAATGTATATTCAACTCAGAGGAGCTACCTTTATCTATACACACCATAGTGGGTGCAGTTCAGTTCATTCAGCACTAAAATGTTTGATTTTTGGGGGGGACTTGTAAATTACTTCTCATCTGGACAACATATAAACCAGTATGCACATCTTTCCTGTGAATTTTCTCTCACATTTCAGATTGGTCTCTGAAAACAGCACTGTGAGAATGCATAGCAGGGACTTCACTGTGGTGGAAATGAGATGGAGTCATTTGCTCAGGCAAAGCTGAAGGATCAGTCTTAATTATCTCAGATTCTGGCATTTGTTCTGATGCCTCCTCACATCGCCTGCTGCCTCGTGTCTTAACACATAATCTGTCATGTTGAGTGAGTTTGAAGTGGGTGATTTTGGAGAGGTATACCTGTGAAGACCTAAAGTCTTTGTCTTTGCAAGTGACATGATGTAGTTAACTCTTACTAATGAATCTAGAAGTCTGTCTATCTGACTTTTTGTCTCTTGTAAGATTTTCTTGACAACTGGTCGACTTTAATCTTATCTGTATGCATAAATGAGGATCTGCAGAGCGATGTTTTTTTGATGAGCGCTTCCTGCGACCCTACCTTGTGCTTAATTGTGACAATATATAATGACACTTTCCAAATTTGTAAACAGAGCCCACTATTTCTGGCTAATTTGTTTTTGTTTTGTTACAAGGCCATCAATGACTAGAACATTTTAAATGGGTAAAAATGTAAAAGTATCCAGAATACAGAGATGATACAGTTAGCAAGAAAAACACATCACCCCCTTGGCATTGACTTGATATTCACAGTTCCCAGTTTCAACAATGCAAGGGCCAAATGGTTGTATTTCGTTACTTGGCTTCATGTAGAAAAAACATACAATGTACTGTGGTCCGTCATGTTTCCAGCACCTGTGCAGCTACGCTGATTGAACTGACTGAACCTTGGTTTCTACATGTATACCGCGTGTCGAACAGGCAAGTGCTGTCACTCTGCAGTAATGGCTGAAACACTTTGAACACGCGGCTTTCTCTGTGCTCAGCACCAGTGAAATGTCGCACTTTGACGGATAATGATCACCTGTGGCCAGAGTCCGCTGCTATTCTAAATCAAGATTAGGTCTACTTTACCGCAGCACCTTTGCCCTGTCGTGTAACAATGCTCCACTGCAAATGAAACCGTATCTTGGCTTTTGGCTCAAGTCCAGGCCCACCTCTTGGCTTCCTCCTATCATGCTTAAACAATGTCTATGACTTTATAATGAAGCATGATGAAGCCTAAGTAATGAGGTGGTGGTGAAGGGCCCTAGTATAGGTTTTCCCAAGCCCTTTAACACAGAGCCCTGACCTTTTTAACTAGCAGAATTAATTGGGCCGAGCTAACCTTTTAGAGGATAGCTGTGAAATAAGACCAGCGTTCCCGGGCCGCCTCATTATACCGCACCAGCTTTAGAGTAGGAGTGCTCCTTCCCCCTACAGTTTGGGGACACACAGCAGCCAGTCAGCGGCTCAGATAGGGAATAAATTCCAGGTCAGTCCAATTGAGCTCTAGGCCTGCTCTTTTACACTCTCCAGTCAGGAGGGTAAGCCACTGTTCACTTTCTTGGAGTGGGAGTCTCTGTTACAGTCACGGTCACTGTTCTTTTCTATGGATGCAGCAGTACAGCGACAGAGTTATCTTTTCTCAAAAAACACATATTGAATAGTTTTCTTATCGTGTCTGTGGAAAGCTTTGAATGTGGTATTTGTTCTTGTGGTGAAAGCATAAAATTCAATTAACTAATCAAAGCAAAAAGAATGTGGTGGTTTTATCTGCTCCAAACCCGCACAGCAATTTAATGCAACACAAATAAATAGAGAAATGATAATGTTGTAGGACAGTGGAGAGGCTAAGTGGCTATCAAATATGGAAGAACACATACCATTAGCCATGAAAGCTTTCATATATATAGAAATGGATTATTCACAGATCGAAGACTAAAGTGAACAGATTGATAGATAAAAGACTTAAATAGCTAATTAAATAACGACATGTTTCTGGGTAATAGTTTGAAATCCCCTGATTGAACTAGATTCTGAAACTATGAACATTAGAAGGATTTACAACATGTGAAAAATGCTGACCAATATATTGTAACTTTCTTTATAAACTAGTTATTATATGCCACACTTTTATTTTAATTTACTTATATAAGAAATTCACCCTTAAGTCAGCTTTTTGTTTACAAACCATAAGGGCATTTGACATTCCTTGTCATAAACAACCATGACTTTCTTTCTGTCTTATAATTTTTTTTTCAGTTGGTTATTACAATTTTAGTGAACTTACACACGTAAGAAAAGATATGTCTTCCAGCAAATATATGCATATACTTACTAATACTTATGTGCAGCATGTGTTCTTGTGTATGTACATTATATGTACTCATGGATAACCATTACTCTGTATACTTTAGTGACTGTATACAATTCAAATACTACTACTACCTCCCCCACTAATAATAATAGCAATAATAATAATTGAAAGGACCTGGGAATATAATGAATATTTTGTGGTTGTACAAGTTTATGAAATTGTTTCCAAAAAGCATGTCAAACACAATAAATCATTAAACCCATTGTTGAAAAATTACTGAGGGCATTTTTATTCATGGCCAGATAAGGTAAAAAGGAATGAAACAAAAAACAAACCTTTATTTTTAAGAATATTCAAGAATTTACTAAATGGAATCACATCTGCGAACATTTCAGCCACTGACGCCTTTTAAGATAAGGTTTTCTTGAACAAAAGTTACTAACCAGTTGCTTTGTTCCTGTACTAGCATTGTGGGAACTTATTGAAGGAAACAACACACACAGGTTTGTGGCGTAATTGCAGGACAGGTGGAGAACAGGAAAAATGAGCCAATCCCTGATGCCCTTCAAGTTTCAAGCACTCTCTGTCCCCAGTCCATGTACCATCACACATGCTAGCTGTTCAGAAGCTGGATAGCATGTGTAGTGTGGGAGTGAAATATGTGGCATCTTGTTCATTCTTCACTTTGTTGAATTATGAAAATACTTTTTTCTTTTACGATGTAGCCTTGATTTGCTAGCACTTTGCTTGATGCATTTCTGTCATGATGTGGGCGTTAGTGGATGTCAGCACGAGTCCCGGTAATTGCACTTGATGCATGATCATTACTGGCTTAAGTTGCTGCCTGTCTAACTGCTAAACACACAGAAGTCAATTTCAATTGTAACAGTAGCACACAGCTCTCACATTCTTATGTCATTTATTTTGGACTGTGCCTTGTCAACTATTCTATATGTGATTTCTGAGGTCATGACAAACAAATGATGGATTGCTACGTTCAGCATGGGAGCAAGTTGCTCTACCAGACTGATTTGGAATATATTGGGTTCTTCTATTCAAGTGGGAATCAGTTCAACAGACAGGTTGGAGCTACGGCAGCTGGTGGATGCTGGAAGTTGTACCATAATGATTGTAGATCTAGCTTTAGATTTAGTTTCTAGTTATACCTGTGTTTATTTTTTTGGATGGTAAATAAAGGAATGAGATCATGGTTACAAGCGACTAAAATGGGTGTACGAGGTTGCACAGGGGTGGAACCTTCACATTTAAAGGAAACAGTTGAGGAGATTCAGCCACCTGATTGGGATGTTCTCCCTTCTATCCTGTTTTTCCAAGTATGGCCAAGTAAGAAGAGACCCTGAGGCAAACCCAGAGCATTCTGTTGCAAAGCACATGGGATCCCCTGAAAGAAGCTGGAGAAACTTAGGGAGATGGAACGATTGGGATACTTGGTGCCAGGAAATTAGTGGATCGATGGAATTGGGCAACTCTGTGTAAGTTACCAAACAGTCATACATGTCAGGACACATCACACAAAAAAAAAATATTTACAATCAAACAACAATCCAGTTGATAGCAAACGGTCATAGAAATTGTTTCTTTGCTTCTTCACAGAGAATAGCTGCTTGGGTCAGCCTGGAGTCACATTGGCTACAATATGTTGTAAATGGGGGGCTTAAAAGAATTTTCTTACTCTTCCAGTTATAACTTAATAAAATAACTGAACAAACATTGCTTCTTGGTCCTTTCAGACTGTCACACAAAGACAAAACAGTAATGTCCCTGATTTCGTGAAGGAAAGAAAAACCATGTCTCCGACCATTGGTCGTTTTATTCAGTTTACATAGACTGAACTGTCCTGAATATTTTCAACACAAGCCTTCGAAATCTTGTTTGTGATTTCACCTTATTTAGCTTAGTGGATCAGGGCTGGGAAGTTAGCCAAGAGGTTCACTGGTAACAAGCAACTCTGAACGTTTTCCAGCCAAATAGTTACTTTTTTAAATATTGATTTAGATTTTAGAGTCACTGTATCACTTCCGACATTTAATAAGATTTATTTGCAGAGCAGAGCAATTTAAGCTACAGAAGATTACACATATTCTCCTTTATTATCATTTGGTTTCTTTGTTTGTAACCACTGAAAAATGTTACCTATTTGAGAAACTAGGTCTAAAGCAATAATTGTCTAATCACAAAGCAGTTATGTCAGATATTTTTATATAAAACCAGCGATCCATTAACACTGTTATCTGAATCAAGAAGACACACCTGCACCCACACAGTTTGAATTGTCATCGCTGATCAACATCTATAATCCATCAGTAGAGGGATATTTGCTTGGTCTGGAGTCAAAGGTGTACTGAACTAGCCAATTGTATATTTTGCTTGGCATTTCTTTTTTGTCTGATGTTGAATAGACACTCAACATTGAAAAGTATTTTGATCAATCATTTGCTTTGAAATTAAGGGAATTTGTGAGTAGATTATTTCATATGAATCAATATTAGGTAAGGATTTCTTTTATGTCTGTCACTTTATGGGCTCCATTTGCCGGCAGTGAGTCACAGTCTGTTTTTTTTCATTTTGTTTTTTTTTTTAAATATTTTTAACTTTGAAATTCCTGTTGCCATTTTTGTATTGATCCGTCTTGATTTCAAGATTTGCTTGGAAAGGATTTGGACTCAAAGGCAAGATTTCAGGATTCCTGTGTTGCAAGTATTTCTAACAGATAAGTCAGAGAAATCATAAATGGACACTTTTTGTATTAAATTAAGCTCGTAACAAGATGTTATTTTCAGCTGCATAAACTGTAAGTTATTAAGTTATTGTTCACTATTTGTAACTTGAATGAGTTCAAATATTTGACATTGAGGTTAAAGGAGCAAAATACACACCCAGAGGAAACTGGATACTGAGACACCCATTGAGAGACACTGAGCTGAGCTGCAAAGCTGAAACGCCAGCAGAAAGTGCCGGTGTATTTAAGTTTGAGTTTTGTGAATTTATGTTGAAGTAATAAAGTATGCTGAAAAGCGAAGGGTTCGTTTCTGGTTGTTGTGGTGAGACCCCGCTCGACACGACCAGAGGCTAAGACCTGAATTAGGAGTATCTGATGGCCGGGTCGGGACCTGCTCCTACCTGCCGCACTCCTCTGAAGAAGGTGGCGTAATTGGCTTCGATTCTGTGTGACTGCGCAGCGCTGAAGCTGGTGGAGGGCGTGGTTCAACTGGGATGTCATATAAGCTCTGGTTTCCAATCGTCCTCGTGCTCTGGTCTCCATCAGTGTTGCCAACTTGGCGACTTTGTCGCTAAATCTGGCGACTTTCCAAATCCTCATGGCGACTTTTTTTGTCAAAAGCTACTAGCGACAAATCTAGCAACTTTTTCTGGTGTTATTGGAGACTTTCTGGTGTTTTGGAAACTCTCCCGTGAAAGCACGTATCGTTCTGCAGTTACTGTCCTCAATGAGCAGCGGGTCCTGCCGTGAGCCCCTCCGCCGTCCCAGAGCACTCACAGGCGGTCAGTCTTCCAGTCTCCCAGTACCCTTGCACAGCAGTCCCAGCTGCATTCAGAGCAGAGAGCGTCCACATCGTGATGCATCTAAGAATCAAGACATTTCTACACCTCTAGTGTGGAACGTGGTGAAACTGAAAACTAAACCAAATTTAAGAAAAAAAAAAAAAACCTTGCTCTTCCAGAGTGTCTCTTTTGGATCATTTTGCCGGTCCCAAGCCTGGATAAAAGAGGAGGGTTGGATGTAGAGCTAGCAATTCCACCCCACTTAGCAGCCTTTTGATTAAATTTGATATTCTAACATTTAACAATACAGGACAAAATTGATTTATGTATGTGGGTCTAGACACAGCATTAAAGTCATGAAGTTATTTTGAGTGATGGCCTGTTTCAATGGCAAGATAAAAAGAACAAGAATCAACAGAAGAAGCGTGTTGCATCCACTTGGGAAAAAAAAGTTCTGTTTTTTATTTTATTGAGAACTTATCTCGAAATTTCCGAGATAAATATTTTAAAAGAATTTTGTTTTTAAAGTTAATGCAATACGCCTCTGTAGAAGAAAGGTCATTTGTAGTTCTCAACATATTCAGGGTGTTTTTTCATGACAATTATGCAAATTAGGCGATGACGTCATTTAGCGACTTCTAGCGACTTTTAGGAAAGCCAATAGCTAATTTCCTTGCTGAGGAGTTGGCAACACTGGTCTCCACGCCTTCTGCTGTTCTGGGTCCTTCGCGGCCTCAGCAGCCCCCCTGGTTCCTGGTCCTAAATCAGCGTTGAGGCCAACAACAGCAGCCCCTGTTTCTGGGTCCTGGCATGTAGTTTGAGTTTATTTAATTTTTATAATATTTATCAACTTTGTATCGAATTTGATAAACTACAAAATCAATTAACAAACTCAGACATAAGACATCATACACATTAAGTATGCTGTAATTAGAAACCACATATATAATTCAATATATACTATATTTAGTCACTGTTATAACAAATTGTACTATAACTAGAAACCAAGTACAAGGTAAGGCACTTTTAGACACCATTGTATTATACAATGCCCCATCATAGCCATGCTGCAGCTATTCTGCAGATTATTCTGTAATAGTCACCATATTTAATGTCCCCTACACATTTCTATACAGCTGAAATCAACAACAATACCTGGGATCCGACAAATGGAATGCCTTATGATATTGGCCATAGTTTCAATAATAGTGACACTTGGACAGTTTCAGGGTCATTTGTTGCTCATTACAAGAAAAGAAACTAAAATCAAACCACATCTGGTCAAATCCTTCTGCCTCCCCTTTTTACATAAATGTTGTCTGGAGTCCAATGGAGTTTGTGGTAATACTTACTAGACGCATCTCAGATGATAATTTTAATCCAGAAACATTCGTCAATGGGAGCTATAGTGCATCTTAGTTTGCTACTGTTAGACAATTATAAGGCTTTCTAAGAGGGTAATTTGCGACCAGTTGCATTGATTGTTTCCCCCATTTAAAAACAGTATGTGAACCAGATCCACCAAGAACAGGCTGAAAGTATTTTAGAGTAGGTCCGTTATTACCTCATCATTATATCACAGCAAGTTCCTTAACAACTAATCAGTGTCAGAGGGTTTCAAAACAAGCTGTATGAGTCAATCAGGCTACACAATTATAATTATAAACTCCCGCATTTATTTTTAAAGATTTGAGATTAAAACAACCTGTAAGTATATAATATAAATGAAGCTCACAGTATGTGTGAAGTGGACGTTATTCAGTATTTGTTAGGATTATAGATTTCTGGCACTTTCTGGGTCACTTTATTCTTGTAGTTCAGTTTGTGTGTGTTGTCCCTGTTCTGCTCTTCTCCCTGACAGTGTGTGTAGCTGACTGGGCGTGACTTCTGGTCCCTGCCCCCCCCCCCCCCCCCATGCCTCCACCCACCTGCTGCTCATTCGGCAACCATCCACTCGGATACCTGTTTTACCTAAACTCCACACTGTCCTCTGGATTCTACCCCAACGCCACTGTGGTCTGCTCCCCTGGAACCCTCACACTTGTGGTGTGTTCACACCAAACTCAGAGCAAATTTGAAGCGCATTGAGATTACATAGTCAATTGAAAGACGTCTCTAGATACCCATTTTCATCTAGAGCCCTGGGCCTGTCAAACGCGCTTGATGCTCGAATTAAATAGTTGAGCTTGGGCTAATTTGCATGACTCGATGACACATCATCCAATTAGCGCTGAGTATGAAACTCACCGGACTCAGTCCTCGCACCGACCCGAGCTTCAGGTAGCGCTGGAAACACCAGTCATCCAGACAAAGTTCCTGTAAGGAGCCAGTGACAGTCCCTGAGCTGTCTGCGTTTCTGGGTGGGCGTGTGGACTGGCTGGCTTCTCCTGCTTTTTTACAACAGGTTCACCGCAGCAATTGTAGTTACTTCAGCCAGTACTTCTACTCTCCTCTCTTCCACTGGCTTCCCCCGGTGTTTCCACAACATCTACAAGGCAGCGACTCAATCGCTTCAGCCAGTAGTCCTCCTCTCTACTGGAGGCAAACAGGGGTTTACTCCTGCACCACTATTAGGGAGTTGCAAAACAGTTTAGCAACGTTTGTTGTGAACACATCATTACAGCTTGACTTTGGTTTCGGGACTTGGTTTATTGTTGGCCTTGAGTCCTCCATTGCTTTTTGTACACTGCAGATTTATACATTGTTAATTCATAATTTGTGCTTATCTAATGTTGCCCTGTTGTTTTCTGCATCTGGACTCCCAACATTCTCTTATTCTAACAGTATTACTATTTGCATATTTACAACACTCAAAGGTCCTGCAAAAATAATAGGTTGTTTAAAGATTTATACCACAACGAGAAGCAATTTCCTTGAGATGAATTCTGGTGTTTCAGTTACACTGACAGCTGACCAATCAAATATCAACCTATACATTTTTTAGCCAGTATACAGAACTGAAATGTTAAAGTCCATTACACCAGGAGAGCATTACTTTCTCCTAATAAATTTGAAACTGATTATGTAATATAATTGTTATATTTTTGTTTTATCAGATTGAAAAGTTGTGCACACTGGCTAATGTGTATGAGTGCAGCACAATACCGCCATTTACACACGTCTGCCTCACTGCATTGAGACCACAGTGATCTTTTCCGGTATTTGATAGCCTGTAGATGTAGACTTTATCGCCACCTACTGGTGCTGCTTGTTTGAACGTTTGTTGTTTTTGTTTTCTTGTCTGGAGCTATTTTGTATCGGGGAAAGTATCAGTCTTTCAGTTAATATTGGCAACTAGTGTAGACACGGCATTACACTGTGCTCCATTTGAGATTAAACCTGGTTGTGAATTCCCTTGTTGTCTACTGTCAAATGTTGTAGAAAGGTCAACATCAAACAGAAATAAGATGACAAAATAAATCTGATGGAGAATTGTTGTATCCTCATCCTAGAGCACTGTAACATGTTTGTTCTTTACAACCACAATAGAAATGTGCTAACTTTAAAAAGCGTAATAGAAATATCTACAAATCTACTGGAATTCTCCATCAGCCTGTAAGAGAAAGTGGTTTGAGACTTTGAGGAGCAGAAGCTGTCAAAAGTAACGACAATCCAGTCATCAATCTCATCTGAGGTCAAATAATAAACAGCCCTGACTGAATCTAATCTGCTTTCCACTGCTTATAGACTATAAATGTTTGTGTAGCAATGATAGTTTATCATTAGCAAGTGGAATGGAGCTTGGGACCGTATGTGGAGTGTGCTGCACTTTTCATACTTACTATGAATAATGACAATGACCTTTCTAATATTATCTAACATTCATGGACACAATTTGATTAGCCTTTTTAATCCCCATAATAGCATTAATGTATTGTGAGGGCCACATTCCTTTTCGAGGAAACACAGAAACACCGAGCACACAGTACAGTGCACTTGCACCATAGATCAAGTCCCTTTTTTTTGCCTTCTTCTTCACATGAGTGGCAATTTCCTTGTCCCTGTTAGTCGGTAAAATGGCAGTCTGCATTAACAATGTGATGTTTAGTTCACAGAGTATTAACCAGGCTTATCCCTGCACTGTCTGATGAGCTCCTTATCCCTACTTACCGCCTCGTGGAATTTTTTTACGAGGGCCGTTTCCGTTTCAAAAAGACAACCTGTGAAAAGGCTAAACCGGCAGTAACTGGATCAAATGCGAAACATGCATTTAGCTAAATATAGGACTGGCTGCAGCTGAAATGAAAGCTCGGCAAAGAGGTAGCTGATAGTTGGATGTTCAGCGAGTTCGTTTCGGCATGTGAATGAAATCTTCCTCAGTGTGCACTTATTGCTTTATTAGATGATTCATGCATGATTCATAGTGGAACATTAGTATTTATCGGATGAATTCTGCCTGACTGGGTAATTGCACAGTCGATATTGTCTTTCTTTTTTTTTTCTCTCTTTGCGTCCTCTTTAAGGTCTAAAGTGTATTTTTCATTTGTAATTACATCCACAAGTGGCACACTGACATTCTTGCCTTCACAAAATTCCAAGCAGCACCTAATCTACCCTCAAATTGTGTGCTAGGTTTTGTCAGTGCAATTCCACGTGAAGAAGAAAAAAAGGAAAGTACAATCCTACTTTATATGCTAAAGATTTAGTCTAGGTAAGAATGTCTTATCTATATGCAAATTATAAGTTATCAACTTCAATAACTGTTGAATGAGGTGTCTCCAAACAAGCTATTACCTTCATTTGTCAGGCTGCCAGGGTGGCCCAGTTTTTAACGCAAAGCATTCAATCATGAGGGAGATGGCAGCAAACACAGACAAATAGTTCATAGGGGAAAAAATAGAGGATGGTAAAGAGAACAGAACACCAGTGATGATAATGAGACTTGTTTGTGTTGCCCACTTCATCTTTATTGGAATGATAAACCAACTAGTCAAGAGAAAATTAAAAACACCTCAGTAATGCTAATTGAAACCACTTTTCCTGCACAGCGAGGGGAATTGTGCGCTTTTTAGAAAAGAGGAGAGAAGAACGTCCCTGAGAGGAAGCTTGAGCTGCCCAACAGCCCTCTGCAAAGAAAAGGGTGGCAGAGATCATTTTAAAATAATAGCTGACACATTTTTTTATATATTGTCGGCCCACATCTTATTGTGCAGAAGAAATTGTGCATGGCCCCAGGGCATCTCCTTTCATGAGGCTTACTGCTGGCACAGAAAAAGGGGATGGCATCACAGGGCTCGGATTTGAAATATGGAAATCACACTGGTGCTTAATTAATTTTTTCCAATGGCATCTTCAGGGCTGAGGCTGGTTGGAGGTATGGGTGTGGGTTGGAGGACGAGGGAAACTTTAACAGCGATTGTTTTCAAAGGTTAATAAATAACAAACACATTTCCTCCCTTTGCCATGCTAATGCATTAGGTGCTAACAGTAAGACGGAATTTGGGACCAATCAGAGGCCTGAAGAAAACATTCAAACTTTTACACACTGCTTACTCACACTAGGCAGCACAGTCAAATGTACAAACACAATTGTCACAGCTAATTCTCCTTGTTAAGGTTTGTGTTTTCGGCGAATATTAATGTTTTCATATGCGCAGAAATTCTTAGAACTAGTTTTTAACTCTTGGATCTGTTGTTCATTAGACCACTTGAATTTGATTTTATGAGATATGATATGAGATAGCATTATTATAATAGAAAGTTGGCACTGTGTGACTGGGGTATATACAGCCCATATGCAGGGTAAACAGAGATATAGGGTGTACAGATAATATAAAATGTGCATATATGATACATAGTTGTTTTTAAACTACCAACGCTTCAGCTTGTTTTTCCACTTTGAAATGGGCTGCCTTCGCAGCATCCTATCCCCTTGTCTTGGACGCACAGGTTCAGTGTGAGGGTATGAGGACTGGGCCGCCAACATAAGCCTGCTGAGAGGGGCCTGGCTGCCCATTCTTCCATGTGTCTGCCTGCAGAAACTCCATCCACAAAGGCAAATTGTCACAGAGATCCAGAAGGGACGGTCTCTCCTTTTTTCCAGCTTCTTTGAATGTCAGACAGTTGCATACATCTAATACACTTGAAGGCAAAAGTGATGAGATCCAACGAGTCGCAGGCAGATGATTTGAGCCTCAGAAGCCCTGAGAGCTGTAGTCCTTATCTGGTCCTCCTTCCCTCACCAGACGGCAACTGTATGAACGTCTCCTCCAGTCGCCTGTGCTGCAAACACTCTTATCTCCGCTCGGCTGCCTACCTTCTTCCTTTGCTCACAAAATTGAGCCACAATTCACCCGACTGCATGTTAAAGGTTCTGTTCCAAAATGTGATATGCGATATATCCATTTGGATGAAAAGGTACTTGATATTTTCTCCTATTAACACATATGATTGCATTCCATAAAGATAGCATTACTTTGTATGTAAAGGTCAAGGAATGATGCTTAAGTAATGTTCCAGAATAACTCAATTCTGTAGCTCAATTTTGTAACAGAAGGTGGTTTTCACAATGTAATCGTTTCGTTTAAACCCTTTAATATAACCACTGATACCACTGGAGGTTTGCACATTAAATGGCCCTTCAGAAATGTTGTTAGAGCTCAAATCCCCAACAAAAATCAATAGCACAAGGGAGATTCACGCTTCAAAGTGTTTTACCAGCTTAAACAATAATTTTGTTACAGTTGAGTACTGCCTTAAATGCCTTGTCTGCCTCCTGCGAGGGTTTTTAGCAAAGTTTGTGTTTATCATGGTGTTAGACTCTCTGGCGAATAGAACAAAAGTAGCAAATTGTGTTTTGTGCTTGTAGCAGTGTAACGTACTACATCCCTGTAATTGAGTGCAAGCATACAGAGCAGAACAAGAGTGGCCACACTGGGGCCTGTGTTTGACATGCCAACACATTATAAAGACAGACAGAATTCAAAGTGTGTACTCACACACACACACCGTACACATAAACCTACAGGCACACACAGCTCAAAGTAGAAGTGATCTGAACTCCAGCTGTAAGACACATGAGGCTGCACCATGTCATTTCTGGCAAATATGCTTCAACAGTCCCACAGAAAACCCTTCTCGCAGGTATGTGTTTCCCTGTGCCGGAGGGAAAACACAAACACAAGCTTGAGGCAGCAGAATGGATGAACTGCACGATGCTGTGTGTCAAAATCTCAGAGTTTTGAGTTATCATCTCAGCTTACCGGGCCGCAAACCTGGAGAGGGCTACAGCTTCTCACCAACAAATGAAACCTGCAGCATGTTGAAGTTTGGCAAATTCAAAGATCTGACAGTTAAAATATGTTACAAAACCCTGCTAATGATAATAACAGTTCCAAAGCCACAGTCTGGAGTTAATGAGCTCCCCAGTTAATGAATCATATAATTACTGAACCACAATCAAGTGAAGGGAAACCACAACGTCCTAGGTCTGTTCCAAAAGGGAAAAAAATCTCATTTAAAATCCCATTGACATTTGTGATTACGCTAATAACTAAACATCATATGGGCGTGGAGGCTTGTCGTGCCATGCGGCTCACTTCCTGTGTGTTTTGTTAAGGATGGAAGTTGTTTTTTATTATCCAAAACATATATTTCTGTTTTTGTTGTGTTTGTTTGCTTTCAGAAGCAGTAGAAGCCTTGTGGTTCGCTCAGAGATGACAAATAAAAAAATACGACCCAAGAAGAGGGAGTTTTGGTTATGGATGAAGATGTCAGATGAAGGAACAGTCCCACAGAGCCTTCATTGACAGTGAAAAAAAGTGTCTGGGTTACACTCCGGAGTGAGAGGGGGGCCTCACAAGGACAGCAAGTCAAAGCTAGACTCCTCTTTGATCTGAAATGTGTTTTTCATGTTGGACTTTTAAGCTTCGCTGTGCAGATTGGTGTCTGTGCAGAGTTTGAAAGTAGATGAGTGTTTTCAGGCTCATCACTTGAAAGTAGGAAAGTTTGTATGTGATAGTTGAAAATCTCCTTTTAAGGAATATAAGGAATGAATTGTGTCATCCCATGTCTTCATCTCTGATTGATTGACAGTACTCTAATGAAATGGGGTTGGGTCGTACCCCCGTTTAGACACACCCTGTAAGCACACTGTTAGATTGGGAGTTGCAGATGGTCAAGTGTGGGTTATATGATCCGACAGGTTGGAAACATTTCTGTAACTTCCACTAAGTTAAATTTTTTCAAGAAAAGAAAGAAGGAAATATGATGTAATCAAAAATCATATTTGACATTTTTTGCATTGAAAAAGGGATGAATACATAATTTTCACAGTGACACAGGATCCGCACCTTGACAAAGTGCTTGTCATTCCTCCCTTGTTTATATCTATCCATTAAAATAGGTGTCACTTGCTTCCTCCCCCAAGCGATGTTGACTGTGCTCTCACAATCAAGTAGTACTTAATATCATGAAAAAAAGAGAAGTTTGCCATCCTCACTGTGGTTCCGGTCCAGATAGATTGTAATGCTGTCACATTAAAGACATTTTTAACTTTAGCAAATATTTATATTCAATAACATTTTTTAAAAAGTAAGTTGTGGTGAATTCATACTGCAAAAAAGGAGTATCGTTCAATTTTTACAGATAATATGTATTGATGAAAATAAAGCTGTACGCATATTTCAAGCAGAAAGAAAATGATTGTTCTAATTCATAATGATCCAGTCTTGATTATCTAATAATTACCTCTGAGGGATTATAATTATACACCGGATTTTGTTTAGGAGTTACCCTTTATTCCAGTTCCTAGCTGAGAGATACTTAGACCACCTTATCTGTGTTATTCCTCAGTTCCTCCTGCAATCTATAACGTTAGTTTGCTGCTTCACCGCTCAGTGATGTTAGCTGGATATAAAAAAATAGTTTTTGTGTGACTTGCTTTATTTAGTTTTAATTTCAAATCAGCTATACACTGTATAACACCTATGGTTTATTACATTTTGTCAAATGTCACCTCCTCTGATGCACACTCTACTGCATTTGGCATCTGCTATTAAAAAGGTTTACTCCACATAGGGACCGTTCTGGAGCCAGTCTTTAAGGACATTCTGTGTTAGATTCTTCAGTTTGTTCTCTTTATAATAAATAACCAATAATTCATGTGCGAATAACATCAGCTTAACTGGAAAATGTCAAAACATGTGTCAAACTCTTGAATAACTATATGGAGAATAATGTTTCCACATAATTAATGAATATTTCCTTGGCTATAGGAAGATTTGGACAGATAACATATTTGTGTGTCTATGTAAATGATGAAACTACCTCCAGCAGAGATTTAGCTCAGTTTAGCCTAGAATCAGTTAACATGGTCCCCAGAACCCACAAACCAATAATATTTTCACTATTGGAGCTGGAAGCGAGGACAGAGTCTGGCTTGTTGATTCCCCCTGTTCCCCAGGTAATCGACCCTCCGCAGCAGCTTCACAGTTAATCCGCAGACATCAGTGCTATCCAATCTCTTCATCTTATTTTCAGCAAGAAGGTGCATAAGCATGTTACTCAAAATGTCAAGTTTCTTTTTATTAAATGGATCTCTGTCAGTCTTTCTTGCTGAGATTTTCACAGTTCTTTGAAGGAAAGAAGACGATGCTTTTAAAGTGCTGAATGGAATGAGAGAGAATAACGAAATTACATTAAGGGAACAACACAGCATTTTATCTATGCTGTTTTCATCGGTGGTTACAGAAATATGACCCCAGAGAAACCTGTTAAAATTTTTAAAAGTAGCTCGTATTTTATTATGTTGTTCTCGACTCTCTGCTGTCTTTGTGTTCAATGACTTGGTTCAAAGCTGAAGCAAGAAATGTTGAATCTGACTGAGGTCACATTAGAGGATGTCATTGAGGAAAGGCCAATATTGTCCATTTACAGAGATAAGAGAGCATTATTGTGTTCTCTCTTAATCTCTGTCTGAAGACACACACACACACACAAACACACACAATGATGCAAAAATGCCCCTATTCACCAACAGCCAAAGGCATAAAATCAATCTCTGTATTCATACGTGGCTTCGATGAGTTCAACGCTCAGAGGGAAACCTGTGTGTAGTGAGATACCATCAAAGTGTCGCTCACATGACAATAACTGTGGTGTGAGCAGAAAAGGGCTCATTTTTACCTGAGACGTGTCCTCTGTATTGTATGGAAGGGGGGGGCCCCGGCAGGACTCAAGGTTACCCTCTATCACCAGGAGGAATCATTACGGCGAGACGGGAGACAAATCTACAGAGCCTGGCGTCTATTCCCCAGCATCTCAGCCAATCTGTGCAAAGGCTTTCTGACGATCACAGCGCATGGATAAGACCCAATCCACCCTCCCACCCCCGTCTCCCCCCTTGTCTCCGCACAATTGGCTGTTCAGCACATTTATGACACGTTAAAATATGTTTGGCAGCTCCCGTGCTCAAGCCCTCTCCTGCACCACATGCACTGATATGCTGCGTATCATCACTGGGGGATGTCCATCAACACGCTCTCTGAGCCCATGTCTCTCAGCAATTCTGCAATATTCACAGGGAAAAAAAAAAACGTTCACATTTGCTTTTCAATGGAAATGCTTAATAGACCAAAAAAGAAGAGACATAGATGCGTTCCCATTCTGAGAAAGACCTGACTCAGTCTGCAGGAGTCCCATGTGAGCCTGAACTGTTTGTTACGCCGCCCTGTCAGGTCCTCACTGAGGAGCGCTGTTTAGCAAAGAGCAGGGGGGTGTGTGGGGGGGGGGGCGAGTTCCTCCTCACACACTTTATTGCATTCTTTAACTTGATCTTTTCTCCCGTGTCGAAGTCTCTGCAATTAACAGGCCATTTGTATTTCTTTAGTGCCGACTTGGCAGGTGCCTGGAGTCTGTTCATTTCCTCCTGAGAGCTGTGGCCCGCGCTCTCCCTGACGCCTCCATTGATTATAGAGGCTGATAGGACTGGGCCATCAGGGAGTCCGTGCTGTATACGCAGCACGTTGTTTGTTCCCTCGTGTCCCGGCCAGGCTCTGCTTGCTCTCCACTGGAAGGTTATGTGTGGGCTCATTTTGTGTGTGTGTGTGTGTGTGTATGTTTCCACATGTACAGCATGAGGCAGGAAAACTGAAACAGGGATAATCTGAGGCGGGTGAACGGCTGCAGGGGAGAGAAATAAGGAGACAGAGTCAATGAGAGGCTGCTTCTTCTTCTTGTTTTTCTCATGCTCTGGTCAATATTTACATCTTTTTTCAGACTAGCAGAGAAACGCGTCAACACTGTTTGTTTATGCAAAGTTTGCATCTGTAAACTTCTGATACAAAAAGGCTGACCACAACATGCAGTGCTGCTTTCACCGTCAGCACCATGTCATCACATATAAACAGATCCAACCAAGCTAGTTTCCTTTGTGTCAGCTACCTGTCTTCAAAGTGAAAATCGTTTAACCCTAATTTAACAAAGAGTTCAACATTTGATATCGTTAAAGGCTTTCTTCTCAAAGTAGGTTTGCAATATCCACTTCAACACAAACATGTAACAACTTGTCTTGCTTTATTCCTGTCTATATTCTGAAGGTTTTTACAGAGGTGTTTGCTTATATATTATTTATAACCTGATTTATATAACATTTTATTTCAAATATGAATAAATGGAAATATATTTTCAATAGCTGTTTCATGATTCATGGTGTAGAAAGACAAGAGCTCTAAAAATCCCCTCTGAAAAATTTTAAAGTAAAAAAAGAAACAAGAATTTTAAATCTGACATTGTCCAATGTTCTAACTTCTCTTCTAGAAATATATTGACATGTCTGTATATTTAATCAGATAATGACTTATTCAATATATATAAATATCAAAATGTATTGTGATCAATGAGCTGGGAAAGTTTACTCCTATTCACTTCTTGTGTTAACAAAGCAGCTGCCACCAACACTGCTGGTGGTCAAATATTCTCCTCTCTCACTTCATCAATGTCCCCTCCTTCTCCCCCTCCCCCTTTTACACCCCCCTCATATCTTCTTCCTTCCTCTCCCGTGCTATTATTACCTGCCACCTTTATAGCAGGTGTGTAATTGAAATGATTCTGCTATGTTTGGTTACATGGACGATCTCATCATTATTAACAAACCGTGAAAAGTGGCAGATTCAGGTCAGCTACTGGAAAGAGAAACGTGGTGCTGGTTTGGTTATATGGTACAAGAGAGGCATACATAATGTACCTATAGTTACAGAAGAACAGAATATGCAATAACATATAATATGAAATATATCAATTAATTATCAATTCAACTTAATAGACCTCATGGTAAAAATACTATCACCCGTTGTTTTAAAGCTCAAAAAATACATTTCCTGAAATAATGTAATTGTGAATACAATACTACAACTGAGAAAATGGGATGAGGAAGGTGATCAAAAGCTCCAGAACAGCTATTCAATTGACTTTGGGTCAGACTGTTGGTAAGCCAGTTTCCATGGTTAAGTGTTCAGTGACAGTTTAGTTTTATCCGTGATGTTTTAAAGAATTTCTTGAGGATTTGAAAGATGACTCATCTTATTTTTTACAAACCAAATCCAGAGCATATCCACATATCTCAATTACTTACAACAAAAAAACTGAAAACAAAACCCTCAGCCATGAACTAAACCAACAACTTTGAGTTTGCTGTGTGAAGGTGTGGTCAGCTTACAGTGCTCTTCCATTCCACACATTCACCTCTGCTGAAGCCAATAATGAGGAATCAACATGTGCATTTCTCGTTGTGGTGTGATCTCCGGACGTCTCCCGCAGAATCGCAGGTCAAAAGTTCACCTTTGTTTAGTTTTTTTTCGAGCAAACGTGTTCAGCTCATGGAAAATATTCAAAAATGGTTGTTTCTCTCTGGCCTCTTTCATCCTATTTCATACATTATTGATATGAAGAGATAAACAGTGGTCTATGCTGACACATTGTGCCAATTCATACTGGCAGGAGGAGTACACTGATCCCTTATTAGACATTATAACCACCATGCCAGACTAGTCTGTTACAAGACTGTTATTATCAACCCAGACTGATTAATGTTTAATCACCAGTTTTAATTTAGCCTATTGAGACTGTCAGATGTTTTAACCCGTAGGAATGAATCATTTATTCATTAATCATATGGAAAACTCCACTGCTCAATTGAATGTAGTGACGTAAAAAAACACAATATTTCTCACAGTGTGTTTGATTTCATCTTGTTGAGTTCAGTCATTTACTCCACACACTTTCTGGCTTGAGTAAAACACACAAAATCTCACAGTAGCCTACTCATAGAAATGACTTCTCTGAATGTGAGGCTACTCGGGTCAGTACCCCCTGTGACGGTGAATGGCCCAACT
This sequence comes from Limanda limanda, assembly GCF_963576545.1. Taxonomy (NCBI): domain Eukaryota; kingdom Metazoa; phylum Chordata; class Actinopteri; order Pleuronectiformes; family Pleuronectidae; genus Limanda; species Limanda limanda. The sequence continues at coordinate 29,855,952 of NC_083637.1, read as the reverse complement.
AGTGTCGATTTTATTTTGTTATGAATAATTTCAATAATGTGTCAATTGAAATACTTCCTGCTATTTTATAATCTATCTCATATTAATTAATTATATCATACTTCTGCGGAGAGCAGGGGGTCTTTCTCCCTCGCTCGCAGAAAGGGATTCAGCAGCGCTTCAGTTGTTCATCTCCGGAGCTGGTCCAGTGCACAGCTCCCAGAGAGAGAGAGAGAGGATAGGGAGCAGAGGCAGCAACAAGATGCATTTTTGAATTAAAACATAACATAGAGGGATCTTACTTGCCTGCCTAAACAAAAAGCTGAGAAAAAAGTAAAAAAAAAAAAAAGAAGTCTTCTCTACCCTACAACTACCAGGACTGCTCCGAATATCCTTCAAAAGGGAGCGAACAGAAAACCCTCTCAACAAAATAGCGATCACACAACGATAAAGATAAGACGGGTTTCAACAAACAAATGCAAAGTCGTGTTGGGAGCCAAGAAAAAGACGGTGGCATCAGCAGGGGAATTTTTTTAAGTCAGCTTCATCGGCCTATCCTCCAATCACCAGCCAGACCTGAAACACAGGCACAAGAAAAACACAGAGCAGGGGATCAGCATCACCCCCAGGCAGGGACGGAGTACAACACAAAAACACAATTACTCACCAACACAATTAATTTTACACAAAGTAAAATACAATGTTAATTACACGTTTTGCGCAAACAGGACAGAAACGCGAGAGGATTGTGGTCTGAAGACACAATGACCGGTGCGAAGCTCGAACCAACAAAGATTTCAAAGTGCTACCAAGGCGAGGGCTTCCTTCTGAATTGTGCTATAATTCACCTGATGTTTATTACATTTCTTTGAGAAATAGCACACAGAATACCATTATCGTTCTGTGTCTCCATAAGCACTGCCATCTACCTCCATCTCAAAGGGACGTGCAAAATCAGGTGCAGCCAGCACAGGTGCGCTGCAGAGAAGAGGCTTGGCAGAATCCAAGGAGACCTGACAACCAGTAGTCCAGAAAATATACTGGAGGAGAAGGACATACCAAAGCAACTTAGCACAACTACACTAGCAAACTGGGCAAACCTGCCACTGCCATACCAGTTTTCATAGGAACATTAACACTGGGGTTCTGCCTAATACTCGGAATACACAAGTATTCAGTGCGGTTAATATACTTTTACGAGCCAGGCAGTTCGCACAAGTTCTGAATAGATCTCTTAGTCTTGTGATCAAAAACTTGATCTGAAGCTCAATTATAGGCTGTTCTGTAAATAGTTTTATAATAAACTATAAATATAGCAACTTCTGATCAACCCATATCCATGTCAGGCTTAAAATACCAACCTCTGACATCTTAAGTCATGCCCACTTCCGGTTTAGGCCCAGTCTAGATACGGCTAATTTAGTTGGTTGAACAGAAAAAGATACAGATAATGGTGTACCCACTCATCCTGCGTGACCACAGCTTTACTAAACTCACATTTTGCCAGATTCAAAGTCAAAGACGCACCCTCCAAACGATATTTCCCACAAGGTGTCCACATGCTCAGACCAAGTTATTGACACCTTTTGACACCTGCTTAATGGTCACCAACAACTATGTCATGCTGCAAAACTGTAGTTTTGTGTGGTCTTATGACCGAAGAGCAGTGCATGACGATGGATTTTCTTATCATATTGTTTTTTTTCCATTTTAGACTGTGCAGCGGAAAGGGAATTGTGAACTCACTTAGTCTAAAATGCTTTGCGCGAGAATGGGTCCGTCACCAAGCCACGTCTCTCGCAGCAGACGCAGTGGGCCGCTGAGAGTATTCTGTGTACACAATGTCCTACATGTGAGTTTACTGACTGAAGTATCTGATTTGAGACAGAACAGAGCAAATTAAATTCAATGGCCTTCAGTGTCCTCTCCAGCCACTAGAGAACAGGAGAATGGAAGCATGAATGTGCATCTGACAAATTTGCAGAGATTATGTTTTGGAGTCATGTCAACATGGCACAGATTCACATAGGAAAGTTTCCATAATCTGTTCTTAATCAACAAGATAATGAACTGAGGCTATTTTGAAGCTGCAGGTTCCTCTAATAGTCATTGTTAAGTCTTAGATTGTGATCTGGCTCAGAAGAAGTCAGAAGTTCCCTAGTGTGGTTCTGTACCTGACCTGGGTTACTTTTGAAAGTGAATACACAAACTTTTTCTCAACCTGACCTAAGTGCTTTGGTTACCTTAACCTAACCACTTGTGTATCACAGTCCCCGAGTTTCAAAGTCTGGAAACTCCTATTATCCTCCACTACCTCCCTAGGACTTCCGTAGAAAGTAACACTTTCTTCAATGGAAAAACATGCTGTGAGCAGAGTCCATTGTTTTCTCTCAAATGTATGTGGCAAAACAAGAGGGGAATGTGAATGTTGTGTTGTTGGTGAATTTAGGTGGGTTGGACTTCTGAGTTGCACCACAGGAGAAACTCGATCTTGCTCCCACTATCAAAGAAAATACTGTGAAATGCATCTCAATCATTTCAGACCAAGTCCTCTCACATGACTGCTGCTACAAGCCCAGGGGTTAATTTGTGCCGGATCATGCCGGAACAGGATCCGGCACCTCTTGGTTTTGGCCTGCCCGTGTTCCGGGACTTATTTGTGCTGATCCGGTACCTCTCGTATAGAAAAAAATATGAATACAGAGCTGACAACTGTCACGCTTTCGGCGTGTGACACACATCCAATTTGTCACGCCAAAAAAAAAAGTGATTTCTTACAAGTTGCCAATACGTCAATCGCGAATGCTGTGTGGGCCTAAAGACACACCGCCGCTGATGTGACGTTTTGTAATAAATCTCTCATTTGATTTTTGTGTTTGCAACTTGTGCAACAAGTTAATTGAGGAGCTGAAGGTGCTTAACGCACAGTACTGGCCCGAGGACGCAGGAGCGCTGTATGGAGAGACTGAGGTTGAGTCGCTGTGCCAGCGCTTTAACATTACCAACCCGCCCGCAGTCATACGGGCCTACAGAAAACACAGAGACTCGGATGGAAAAGACATCCCCGATGAACTGATGGAGTGACTTGTTGCTGTCAACAGCATTCCTATTGCGAGTGCTGAATGTGAGCGCTGATTTTCGCAAATGAACTTAATTTCACATCCACCATATCATCTTTACTCTTCCTAAATCTTGTTGGACCCCCCCTGGCTAAATTCAATCCAGTCCGTGAGGTCGTGGGTGGCCAAAGGACACAGAACTGCCACAGACACACGCAGTAAAACCTCCGAGAGGAGGAGGAGAATCCGGACATGGTCGTGATGTGGGGTGTTTTGGATTAAATATGATGAGCATACTGTCTATTAATAGGCCGCCGTGCCAATCTTTAAATAATAATAATGGAAGATTTATGTGATTTATTGTAAGCTTTGAACTTTTATTTTTTATGTTTTACAAGTTAGATCTATGTTGAGAAATTAATTGCTGACTGTAAGTCCCACCTGTGTTGATGTGGACATTTGCCTGTGCTGTATAGCCTAAAATAATTGTAAATTATTGTCATAAAATTTATACCATGGATATTAATTGAAATTAAGGCTTGTAAGTCCCACAGCATTGTCAGTGGGCATTTGCATGTTTTTTTCAGCACCGTTTTCTGTATGCGTTCCGGGACCTGTGCCCGTCTCGTCACCCTCGCGCTGTCATATGTACTTTGCGTTCCGGCACCTTGTGATTTACAAATTAAGCACTGTACAAGCCATATATACTGAATACTGAAAACATAATGATATGATGTAAAATACACTCATGCTAATCAAGCTTTAGGAAACACTTAAAAACAAAAAGAATGTGGGATTTGATTGTTTTTTTTTTGCCACACAATCTAAAGAATTAAATCAGGGAGTGATCACACAATCTGATGCGCCTCAAGGATGGAATTGCATTGTCTGCTCCAGACTGCAACCAGGAGTATTATCACCCAGTGTCACGTGCAATAAACCTGCAAATCGCTGTTAGCACACAAGAAGACTTAATGCTGAATGCAACCTGTCATCATCTGTCAGCTATTAAAGAGCCGGACAATCTGTGACTGCGTGCCAGCAGTGTGTCCAGGTAGAGAAATATAAAGTATTTAAGCCACATTTGTGAGATATTTTCTGCAAAATCATTGTCTCTATTCTGCTTTTTCTACCGGCTCCGGTGGCCATGAAGCCTGCTGATCCCGTGTCCCCACCAGAGGGACAGGAATGAATAAAGTATATCAAAATGAAATGTAAGAGAAAAAAGGCATATTGGAGTGCCAGAGACAGGAACTTTAAAAGACAAAGGGAAGGATGCAATGATGCAGTTTAGTCTTCAGGCTGGCGCAGAGCCACCTCCAGCAGGAATTGACAAACACTAAAGGGGAAGTTTTGGAAAGGAATCCACACCCACAACAGCCTGCAGATACGATCAAGAAGAATTTGTTCAAAACGTTTTAATTAACATAAAATTACTCAGCCGGGCCAAGTCCAAACAGCGCTTTAGCAGAGGGCACAGTTGCAACCAACATTTGCTTTCTGAGGGAGAAAAAGACAAAGCGTAAAACAAACAGCGTCTGTTAACAAAGGCAAACTGTATGACCCACTTAGAGGAAAGTTGCTCTTTCATTACTCCCGTTTGAACGGGGCAGACGAGACACTCTGCTGACTCCACTGACTCCCCACTTCGGCTCAACTTGTTTTCCGCAACACGTTCACGCAGCTCAGAGAGCAGATGGAACCGAACTGGAGTGTTTGCACTTTCTGCGGGGTTTCAGACATCTGTGCCATGCTTTGAGTTCACTATGAGCTTGCGTCTTGGCTTAAAAGAAATCTTTGATGCTGAAAACAGCAGGCATAGAGCCACAAGTACCAGCAGTTATATGTAGAGCAAGAAAAATCATAAATTGGTAAAAATCAAGCAATGAGCATGAAAATGGAACCAGGACAATAGCTTCCTCCTTAGCGCTAGGTGGAAAACTGAAAAACGTCCATCTTGGAGATGGCAGCAGCATCCAGGTGGGGCTGGGGCAAACTCAAACAAATTGAGTCCTATTTAAAGAACTGTGACATGGGTGCCGAGGTGTTGCCGGTTTGTTGTACAGATGAGCAAGAAAGCAGGAGACAGAGCAGGAGGGAGAGAGTGAGTGAGAGATGTAAAATGGAACAACTCCCAGGGGCATGAGCATTCATATTTGCAGGGAACAACAGAAACAACAAAAAAGAAAAGGGATTGTGAAAGAAATATAACAGCCATTAGCAGTGGAGGAAGTTGCTGCTGACAGTGAGGAAACCATTTTCCATGTCCCTCAAAAGTGAAACTAATAAGCCCTGTGGAGGAACCAGTGCCGGGTCAGAGGAGGTGGAGGTGTCTGCTTGTGTGCGTGGGTGTCATGGAAAAGTTGAAAACTGAAAGGTAGGTCCTCTCCCCTGGTTAGTTTATTTGGCTCACAAAAATTGCAGCCAGCTACACAGTCAAATGACAAACAGTAACAGGCAGTGAGTTTACTTCCCCAAGAACAAGATCCAGTGTGGGTTTCACTCCAGGGCCAGTCTGCTGAGAAATGACAAACTAAAAAAATGGCATTACCTGATTACAGGTCACCCTTTTCGGATTAAGGCTACCACATTTTAGAACAAAAGTTTTAAAATTAAATAGAATACGCAGAACACTTCCAGCCTAACAAGCAATGTCCCAACTGTCACTGAAAGAACAGAAATTCTTAAAAGTATCTCAAAGTATGAAAACCCAAAGCAATATTTTCAATGTGCAAAAGAAAAAGAAAGAAGAGAAGCACCCAGCCTGATGTCTCAAACATTTTGTGATGTCTTTGTAGATCCTTGACCTGATTCAGATGATTGATTTCTTTCCTAGTCGCCCATGATTGATTCATCTCTGGTTTGCATAGATCTGTTTACTCAAGGGACGAATAAGGTAAACACAGGTAAACCATGCTCAAGGTAAGAGTGAAACGCATGGCAAGATATCAAATGCATACAAGGACAGAATTTCAGCTAAATGATCAGACATTATTCTATAGCAAGTCCACCTTTATAGGATAGTATAATGTAGGGCTCGATGATGTTACCTCAAATCAATATCATACCTGGATAACGATGAATTAACAATTATTTTATGACAGTTTGTGAATACATGCAATGAAGGAAGTATTAACCAAATTTACCAACATCAGCAAATGAAGTCCGTCAGAGGTTATGTTACATTTTCAGGTTAATTGCCCAGCCCTAATTGAATGCTAGAATTATCCTCAGTGCAAATTAGAATAGAAAAATATGTTTATTGAATATTCCTATGTGTGTATTTACCCTTTCTTTGCTGTATTCTTAATCTAAAAAGGGATAGTTCAAAAAATAATAGATAACATAAAATAGACAAATTAATTTAATTGAATAAAACATTTTATAAAACCAGAAAAGAAAGAAAGTGATTAAAAAAAATATATATGAGTGCAGGAGTGCAGGCAGGTGCAAGAACGAGAGTAAAGAGAAATGTTTACTGAACTAGCTTCTCTTATATCTAGCGGCAGTCTATTCCAAACCTTTGGAGCGTAGTTTAAAAAAACTGCATCTCTGATCGTTGTTGGGACCCTCTAAGAGATTTGCTGCAGGTGATCTCAGTGTTAGAGGGAACATAGTTATGAAACCCAGTCCTCAACCAATCAGAGCCCTGTATGTAAGGAGGAGAACCTTAAAGTCAATCCTGTGTAAAAGGTGACCAGTGCAGAGCAGCTAGAACTGTTTAATGTGTTCTCTCCTCTGTGGCCTGGTTAACAGCCAAGCTGCAGAGTTCTGGTTGAGCTGGAGTCTCAATTGTCTTCTTTGTGAAGCCTGTAAAAAGTGCATCACAGTAATCAAGACGATTGAAGGAAGGCATGATTCAGCTTTTCAGCTTCTGTCTTATTTAAAAATTAATATTTTTCTAAGGTGGCTTAGGTCACCTTGTTAATGTGGGCCTTGAAACTCAAATAACACGTAGACTTTATTATCCAGGAGTTAGCTGACCCAGTCTATTTTACACCGTATCTCTTTTTGATTTTGGGCTGACTGAAAGGATTTATGTTTTGTCCTCATAAAGCTTTAGGAAATGATTGCCCATCCATGTATTTATTGCTAAAAGACATTAAGTGATGGAGCGCATCACTCATTTGGCTCAGCAAATATATAGTCGTTTATCATATGCGTAACTTTGGAAACATTGTTCTCTCTGATAATGTCACCCAGTGGCAGCAAAAAGTCAAAGTACATGTGAAATAAACAACATTTTTGTGCCTAGCTCTTATCACATTTATGTATGTTGAAGTTTACATGGTTCTGATACGTTTGGTTTTAGTGAGTTAGTAGAAAAATTATGGAAAAATGGAATGACACATAATGATTGACAACTGGATCAGGATTGGTAAAGTGCATGTCGGCTGGCCTGAAGTGGGAGGAAGTGGTGGCATTTTGTCCATCTATATTTACAATCATTGATTAACACTTTGTTTCATTGTCCTAAAATAATGACACACAAATCAATGAAAGTATCTTTAACCAGAGAACTACTGCAAAGCCTGGATCTTGGCTGTGATTTATGAAAACAAGCAAGATCTAATAATGGTAATCTTTGGGAGGTCATATGGCGCTTCTAAAGATTAGGTGAGGAAATGGAAGAAAGTGAACAACATACTCAGACTGACCTGTGGTTCGTGCAGCTGGGGCTGTTGTATTTCCCTCTAAAAGCTGCAAACAGTCATTTGTAGGTTCCAATTTTCAGCAGTAGGCTCTCGCCACAGTCCAGGCTTGTCATCTGTGGGACGGTTGAGGACAATCTCTTCTCGTCACTCTCTTGATCTCCAGATTGGGAGCAGGCAGGCAATTCCTTTGTGCTGACAGGCAACAGCAGTTCCTCTAAAGAGAAAGAATCAAACTTGTGTAATGAGCTATCTTCCCCAAATAGGCTCAGGAGGACGTCCAGGAGAGCTAGCAGAGTGGGAGCTGACACAGGGGTATGATGGAAATTGAAATACCCTGTGTACGAGAGGGACATAAGAAGTGTGAGAATGCTTATTTGCTTCAATGTAGAGCCATAACTGCAGACTTTCTGTCATATCCAGTCAGTTAGCCCCTTGTGGACAAATGTCGCGAATTCGCCTCAAACCCCATTCCGGTCTTAATGCCGCCGAGTTGCCTGATGGTGCAAATACTACACATACCAAGGAAGATATTGGAAGCACTCTGCCGCCATCTAGTGGTCGGAGTGGAAAATAAATACTAGCCCCTTGGGACTGTGCAGCAAAGTTATTTTGAGGTATTAAGCTGTATTTGAAATACTGTGATGATGGAACAGCAATGATTGTACAGAAACATATGTTGTTATTCAATTTCAAGCAAAAGCTGCATCAATATAATAATCTACATACCAGAGACTGGAAAATTTGTTAAATTAAGGTTATGCCCCATTATGCCCAATGTCGCTAATTTGCCACATACCTAAATTTATATCTATTGTATATGCTATATTGAAATTAACAATCTCCACTTAATTTAGCATCTGTATGACAGCCAAAAACACAAATAATATTTTGTTTATATAATTGGAAATTAATTCAGGCAATAAGGGGTTAGTGCTGCGCCAAAGCCGGGACACTGTACATTTTACATTGATGACAAACACTCCCTCAGAACATGATAATGCTACAAAGGTATTTCACTTAATGCTGAGCTTGTATCAGAAATCTGATGTAAGGAAGTGCTGCGTGACTGCCTCTGTATTTGGTTCTTGCTTCCCCCCAGTTTGCACTGTAAAACAGCCTTTCAATATTACATGTGATGAAAGTTGAGTTAATTCAGTGGTAAACAATGACAAAAAAAAGCAGCAAATTAGACAAACTAACTGCCCCTAAGGCAATTTGATTATTCCAACCGTTACAAAATGTGTTTATTACAAAATATATGAACCCATGGGAGAGCTTAACAATTCACTAATTCATTATTGGCAAATACTATGAGGTCCTCTGAAGTAGCACAGCAATTAGTTGTTTCATATGTCAACTTTTGTATGATTTTTTTTCGCATGAGTTGATAGTGGTGGACCTGTTTGATTTCAGCTGGAGGAATGAGTCTTAATAAGCAGAACCTGACATAAAATGCCACGGCGGCCTGCAGCCTATAATACTTTTTGATTAGAGGTCGGAAGTGTTCCAGAGGATGCTTCAGGGAAAATAGCTTGAAGTGGTAGAAACAAAGGATATTAAGGAGAAGGCAAAATCTAAAAAACTAAATATAATGCTCATCTGAGTCACCCTCAGTTGTTACCATGCACTAACAGCAATAAGCACAGAAATAATAATCCTGTCATCATAGTCCCAGACCAAAAATAAGCATTAGTGTGTAGCTAGCTTTCAGTGTTTTAGGATTTTTCTTAGCAGCCCCCCCCCCCCCCCATAATTAATAAATACGTTTATGAATAATAAAATCAATAGTGATGCAATTATTTTGACGCACTTCACATCATTACACTAAGGCTTGTGTTGTTCAGGTGGCCTTGCTGACAGCACCACTGCATCCATATGTATTACTCAGGGCCAGTCAACAATTGACCCTGCTCCTCTGCTCTGTCACTCAAACATAGAACAAATCTGTATAACAACCTGCTGAACTCAGATTTTTGTATTGATGGATAAACAGGGCGTCAATTATTCTGCATGAATGAAGTTAAAACACAGCTTTATGTCATAATCTGCAGAAAGAACTTCTCTCCTATCTGTAGGAGTTTGTGTTTGTGAGATATTCAGGGTGTATGTGTGTAATCAGAGTAGCGTGTATAGGAGTCAGTAATTCAGTAATTTAGTTTAATTTAGTTTCAGTTTAATTATTAGATTAGATTATTATTCAATTATTATTTATGTATCTGTCATTTCATGTTTGTATTATTTTTGAGTATAATGTTAACAGAAAGCACTGTAACCAGAGAATGAAACCAAATGGAGAATTGAGATGAATGATGTGTGAAGATCTATAAGTTGTGACATTATATATTAAATCTGAGTTTGTTCTGAGCAAGACGTGCAACTAGTCTCCCTTCTTTAATCCACAGAGACTAGATCCATGTATCTTTTGGTTATGCAGCGCTCCCTAGCCTGTGTAATCCTTGCTGCTGGTCCAGATTTCCCCTAGGTCTGGTGCCGGTAAAATTTTTCTTAAATTTCTACTCTTTTCAAATTGTATGATTAACATTTTACTAAAAAGACAATTGAATTGAACCACAATCACTGCAATTTTAAGGCAGTTTGTCACTTTGTCTATGTTTTATAGTTTTGCTGTCGAATAGAAATTAACAGGTTAATTATTCAACCTCCGAAAGAGCATTGTGACAAAATAAAAAAAAACATTCAACCATTATAACTTCAGGAATCAATACCTCGTGCTTGAATTTACAAACCCCAAATGGTACGCAAAAAAAAAGCCAAACACTTTCTTAAAATTCATTCCATTGGCTAGTTTCATAAATACCTGTCATTTGGCAGGATTAGTTAAATAAGTACCTGCTTCGATGCAGTCACATAGAAGCACTTTGAAAGACAGACACCTCACCTCACAGGTTAAGGAAAAAATGCAGCATCCAGTTTGATGATAAAAAGCTCTTGGTGAGAACATGCAGGACTCCAGTGACGGAGAGCCCACTGTGAAAACTCCCTCTCCAATCTACAATTTTACTATCTGCAGGACCCGGTTGTTAATTATGACAATCTGACCTCCACATGTTAATCTGTTCTCTCAAATCACGCAGCAATTAGTGTCACTTTGTGCATAATGAGTTCTTCACTAAATCATGAGAATTATGCAGGGTTCCAAATTTAACCTTATCTCGCGGATGCAATTTTTTTATGCATCGCAATGTGTGTCTGTTTGGATCGTCTTTTAAGTGCGGCACAGCAAATTCGCAATGATGACAAAGCTTTCGGATTCTTGTCTCTGTAAATATGATTTGGCTGGGAGGTGGTGGGGTGGTACTATGGAGTATGGATTCCAGTGTCCTGCTGTGAGGCACAGGGCCGTCCACTAACCAGAAGGTCCTGGTTCAATCACTGGCTCCTCCAGTCTGCCTTCCAAAGTGTCCGTGAGTATTCCGAAGTGGGTGAGATACCGAACCCCAAATCGTACCTGACAGCTGTGTTGACAGTGTATGAATGGTGTGAGGGAAAAATCCAATGATGCAAAAAAGGTGCGTATAGTAGTGCTGTATGAATGTGTGTGTGTGTGTGTGTGTGTGTTTGTGTGAATGGGTGAATGCGACTTGTACAGTAGAGCACTTTGAGTGGCTGATAAGACTGTGGTCAATAGCACTTCAAAATGGAAAAGCGCTATATAAATAGGGCTGTATTAATACTGAACTACAGAACAAAGTACATAGTATGGCATTGTACTTTATACTATAAAATATTTTCCAATAACCATAAACTCTATGAATACAAACATCTGTATTTGCGTATTCTCATGAGAAATCTGAAGGCGAGGGACAGGAATTAGGGGCCACTTATACATTCAGGCTTGAGCAGGTTTTGGTTGTCTGCAGTTAAAGAGTATACGTGGAGAGCAAAAGAGGTGGGGCATATTGTCTCAAATGTGTAGACTATGGGCTATTGTAATTATTTTATTAGAATAATTTATCTGCATGCATATGCAGATAGCTGTAAATAAAGATTATCCATAATATCTAAATCTCCTACAAAAGGTATCACTGTTTATGTTGGGAAATATTCCATTTGTGTGATAAGAGAAACTAGTTAGACTATAATTGATGCGCAGTGAACAGAAGACAGAATCTTAGCCTGGTTTGTCAGTTTAGAAAAAGCTTCTGTGTTGTTCTAGTGGGAAGTGACAAACGATGCAATATATAGAAAAACAGCAGAAGTTCACATTTTAGGAGCTGGAGTGACTTCAAACACTGACTGACCTGAGAGAATATGTGTGTTTAAAAATCAGCTGACTCTTTAGTGGTTTGGGATCAAGAGAAAGTGCTGTCCACTCTCTTTGCAGTTGAAATATTCACTATGGGTGTAAACAACCTTGAGGTATAGAAGTCGACCAAAGTTATTATTCTGTCTGAAGTCCTCACGCTCCACACCTTGCTAGTGCAGTCTGCTCTCACTCCAATGGGGAATTCATAAAAGCCTACACTATATAGAATGGGGCCTGTTTGAACTTATTATTGGACACTGTTTTCTTTCATGACATTGGAAGTACACCTCAACTGTTTTGCAAGGAAAGCTGATCCACAGGTGTTGTCCTTCTAACATGCACGTCATGTTGCCTGCATTCTGCTTACCTATCAGCTTTCTCAGAAAGGTAAGGTAGGTTTTGGAGGAATTGTAACAAATGTGACTTGTCGCTAGGGATGGGTATCGTTTGGTTTTTATCCGATACCGGTTCCTAACCGATACTTTTAAAACGATACCGGTGCCTAAACGGTGCCTGAACCGATACTTTTTTCAAAAAAGTGCACAAAACGATGCTTGACTAAGAAAGGCTTTTTTTATTGCCAAATACATTAACTGTTTAAAGTAGATTATAAATATAAATAAATACAAAACCCTTTTTAACTTAAAACTATGAATAACATACGAACTGTTAACAAAAGTTTACACTATACTTAAATAAATAAAAATAAATACAAAACACACACACTCTGACTCGTGACTGACTTCGGTGCCTGAGCCAAATGAAGACTGAGGGTCGCTTTTCAATCACTCGGAGACCCCCGTGTCTCCGCGGGGCTTCGGCCCCCCGCCTTCGCCCCCATAAAATGCGGTCGCTTTTATGAAACATTTCTCGGCATGGTCTTCGTTCCTCCCGCCCCGAGCCTTTCCAAGCCGACCCGGTCGCGGCGCACCGCCACGGAGGAAATGCGCCCGGCGGAGGGGAGAGGTCCCGCGAGGAGATCCTCCCCCCCCACCACCTGCACGGAAGCCCTGACGCGCACGGAAGCCCTGACGCACGCGGGGCGCGGGCAGCGCGGAGACAAGAGTCTGTCCACCGGCAGCCGCGGCCGACATCCGTGAAGGAAGGAGCGGAAGTGTGAGGAGGCGGGACGACCGGAGACCTCAGGCTTCGATTGGCTCAGGTACCGAAATGAGGCACCGAAATCTCCGTTGCATTTCGGTCCGGGTAGGTACCGGTTGTATTGGAACCGGTTCCATATTGGAACCGGTTCTCGGTACCCAACCCTACTTGTCGCCTCATGTTAACACTCCGTGGCAAAAAATATAAACACACCCATGTTGCTCCACATTTATTACCTGGGGCGGACTGGTCATCTGCACGTTTCGGACGATCACATCTCATTAATGATAGTTTCAGGCGACAGGGGGCACTAATGTAAACATTTGGTTCTTGCGTGCCGGGAAGAGGTAAGATCTGAGAGAGTGGCCAGAGCGTGAGCAGCGTGAGCCTCAAATGGAAGTAGTTGAGTGCATGAGTGGAACAATATAGATAAGAAGCCAAGAAAAGGGTGGAGCTGAAAATGTAACAGAGAAAATGTATAAATCCCTGGAGAGTGATGCTTTAAAAGTCGCAAATTGACAGAAATATGTATCTGCTGAGTTGCCACTGCTGTCAGCAGCGTCAGAAGTCCGGGTGCAAGATTTGAGTGAAGGAGAGTTGAGGGTGTGGACCAGCTGGACAAGATGAACAGCCTCAGCCTGCTGAAGCCCCCTTTCACAATGATGAGGGTTAGAGAGCTGAGCTGGTGGAAGTTCCACAGACCAGTTCAGGTTGCTTTAAAAATAAAACAATGATCACATGGGAGATGTGATGATTCTGTTTTTGTTGTTGTTTTCTCTCCCCCTCCCCTTCTCTGTTCTCTCTATGCAGGTTGTGTGTGTGGCAGGGGGCGTGGCTGGTTCCTGGCTGCAGCGGATGAGGCACTGCTGCTCTCAATTTACCTCATCATCCCCTCAATAAAAGCTTGGTCTGCTCACCATTACGGCGCCAGATTATTCCGTCTTGTCCGGTAGATCTTGCGCAGTAGTTATTCTCGACCCTCATGTCAAACTGTATGCTTACTAACTCTTGTGTTTCATTCATCTACCCAGAACCTCCGTGTGCCTTGCCGCTCGCCTTTTCATCCTCGTCTCATCCTGGATCTCCGAGCCAGCCAGCACCCTGCCCCCCCAGCCTGCAGCTGCATTTCATTTCAATAAACTCTGTTACTTCTCCTAATACCAGTCCGCGTCTGCTTTGGGGTCCAACCTTATCACTAATCCTAACAAGAGAAGCACAAACTGGGCGTTACTTTCACAATATGTTAGCCACCAATTAAGACAACAAAGTGTTTTTTCTAACGATGCATCCAGATACATCATAAGAACCAAGTCTGATTGTATGAGTCACCATGTGTATAAAGTTATAATTAAAGTTATATTAAGACAAAACTGCAAGGAATATATTATTTAAGGAGCTGTAAAAACAACAGCCAATGAACATTAATGATATGGTGATGTCCTGGATAATATCAAAATTAAGATTAACGCATCATAACACCACAGCTAGGGGCTCTTGTGTTTCCATACACAGATTGTTGGGGGCTGGGTCAGAGTCCAGGTCTTTTTTTTTTGTCCCAGTACGCCCCTGCACATAAGGCAGTGACAGTGACCTGTCACCTATGATTAAACACACGTGCAACATGCAGAGTCACTCACTGTGTGTGTGAATGCAGCTCCTTGTCCTCACACATTGCTTTAGGTTTAGACTGAGCACCTCAGTAGAAACACAAGGAGAGGACCATAGACTAGCTGAGCTGAGCTACAACAAATTTATGTTAAATTAGATGAATTTATGTTTGGTGCTGTTTCACAATAAAAGCATGTTAAAAAGTGAATGGTGTGTCTCTGGCTGCTGTTGTTTACCACAGTGGCACCCAACGTGGGGTCCAACACAGCCAGAAAAACTGACCTGCAGTCGGAGACAGCGCTGGTTCATATGACGGCCGAGTACCTAGCTATGTACCCGGAGCTGGCAGTGAAGAGCAGTCGGCAGCTGGAGACTCTCCGGAGGCAGGGGGAGAGGCAGGGGGAGAGACAGACAACCCTGCCGGAGCGTTGGGGCCCGATCCTGTTCCTGCCAGCCGGACAGCAGTGAAGCCGGCGGCACCCACACCTGACCCCAGATCCACGTCGGCTGTGACTTCGAAGCCTGGTCCTGTTTCTCTGGATCAACGTTGGCTGTGATGGCCTGGTCGTTTGCCACAGTTGTGTATCAGTCAATCGCAGCACCTCAGCTCCTTCAGCTGTGTTTTCTGAGCAAAGACTTGTCTAGTTTGTGTCTATCAAAAGCTTGTAATTTTTGGCCCTTTTTATAAGAGGCAGCCCCACTGAGATCATGTTCACTCACCACTGGCTATTTTCTGTCTTTCCTGTCTAAACCATTGCTCTCAGAAGATGTGTGTGTGTGTTTATATGAAAAAATTGATGCAATATTGATGGGTGAAATGCATTATAAAGGGAGAAAGAGAAGAAGTTTAGACTACACTCAGAGATGAAGCAGCCAGGGCCCAAAGGGTGAGCTGCAACGTATACAAGGAGTATTTTATTCCCTATACCAATTTCTTGTATATGCTGTATGGTTTTCATGTGGGTGTGTGTTTGTTATAGTGTGTATATTTTTTTGCTGTACTTGGGAGAAGCGAAAGACAAATTTCCACTATCAGCATCCTGACAAACAGCGGGAGACTGAGCTGAATACCCGCCAACCAGGAGTGGAAGGCTTAGTGCATGAGAGATAAACAATCCCAGCTCTTTTCAAACAGCCTGTCTCTTTACTGTACTGTTGGAGGTTTTATTCTCAGAAGCACAATGAATTCACAATTTCATTTAATCAGTTCCAGGCTTTATTATTAAGCTATTAATTACATACAGTTGTTAGGCGGACAGTTAGTACAACTAAGACAATTCATTGTTCACACTTAAATAAAGCAAACTGTCAAAAGCAGGTATAATGGACTGTATTATGCTGTTAATGAGCTCCCCTTGTGTTTTCCCTTAAAGTTTTAAATAAAAGGATTGAAAGAAGGTGGTTGATTAGTGCTGTGTGTGCGCACGTGTGTGGTTTGTGTTGTGTGGATGTAGGAGGACAGACAGGGTGAGGATGGGAGTTCAGCTAGAGAGGGTGAGTTACTATATATAGCATAATATTGGTAAAAAAAAAACTGCAGTTGAGTTAAGTTTTTAGCTCTTTTGAGAGAGCATCTGTGGTATGAGGTAGGTGCACATGCAGGGGGATAATCAGGTGTTTGGCTAATGGCAAAATCCTCAAAGAAACAGTGGTAACACCTTGGAGAGATATGGCCAGATTATAGTGGACAGATATACAGAATAAATTAAACAGATGAAGATAACTGTGAGATTGAAGAAGAAGTCATTATGTAAGCTTAATTTAGGTGGGTAACCACCGGGGTAAATATTAATTGTTCTTTTCTATGGCAGTTAAACTATTGTCCCCTATTGTAAGACAGAACTGTTTTTTAACATTCAAGGACAGTCTGCTGCTCACAGTTTGGACTTAGTGGCCGGCTGTCAAGTCTTAGTGGTCTGATTTGATCCTAAATGCAGATGAACGTTTAAATATACGTGTGGGCCTGGAGGTGGGTGGGAGGGCATCCCCACCTGTACCAGAGGATCGATCATCACAGGTGAGCGCTGTTAGCTGATGGATCCTCAGGTTTGAAAGGCAGCAGTGGAGCTGCCAGGTCTGAGACAGTCGGAGGACACAGATACACGAGATACACTGAGCTGCAAAACCAGACACCGGTAGAAAGTGCTAGTACTTTAAGTTTTGAGTTTTGTTTATGTGTTTATAACGATACTGAAAAGGAACAAGTCCGTCCCTGGCTGTGTGTGGGAGAACCGGTAGCATGGTCTACTGTCACAGTGGTGCCCAACGTAGGGCTCCACAGAGACAGACTTGTTACTTTTCAGCATCTTTATTAACCACTGCTGCGTTTTAATCCTGAGGTTCAATCAGCTAGCAGCTCTCTGATTGATCCTCTGGTACAGTTGGAGGTGCCCTCCCAGCCCCCTCCACGCCTACAATACGTTATACCTGAGGTCTTACTGACTAACTTGAGCTGTTTATCATTCAATTATGTAGATCAGAGCCCAAGAAAAAGCCCGGCTGAAAGGATACCACAGAAGAAAGAAGAAGAGGGTGGGAGGAGTTGGTGAGTTCTTTCATATTGGACAAAAAAGCATTGACTTCAATCTAAGGTCATGTGCTTTCTGTGTTCATGCACCTGTTGTGTATGAGCTAAATCAAGAAATCTACACTTTTACACAATTTATTGAATAATACACAGCTGACATTATCTTCTTTAACATTTGTAGAGGCACTCAAGATACAGTTGAAGAGGCCATGGAGTGAAGCAGAGAGAAGTGCTGTCAACAAAAACATGTGAAAGTTTATGTCATGGCGTAGAGCAGGGGTGCCCACACTTTATAGGTTTGTGAGCTACTCTTGAAATGACCAGCTCAACAAGATCTACCCCCCACGCACGTACCCCCTCTTTTTTTTCTGCCGCCGCCGCCACTTTTTGTTATCATATTTATATTTTCTAAAACATAATAGTATCAAGGAATGTCTGCAAGCTTCAGGTAGTTAAATAAGTATATTCAGAACTAACCCAACAGCGCCCCCATGAGAAGGTCCTTACTTCAAAGGTGAAATATTTAACAAAATATTTTTTTTACTTTGTTTTTTTAAAGAAACTGAGCAGAATTTTCACATTCATGTGTGTCTAAGTATAAAAGAAAGGGTGGTCCTCACTTACAATGTGAATTTATTTGGACCACACTTTGGTGC
Source organism: Limanda limanda (assembly GCF_963576545.1). Classification (NCBI taxonomy): domain Eukaryota; kingdom Metazoa; phylum Chordata; class Actinopteri; order Pleuronectiformes; family Pleuronectidae; genus Limanda; species Limanda limanda. Next base: position 29,838,100 of record NC_083637.1, on the reverse strand, counting down.
ATATATAGGAATGTGTTTGGGTGTGTTTTAAGTAAAGGTAAAAGCCGTTTTACCAATATCATCTCCTTCGCATTTTCCTTTTTTTGTCTTTGCCCTGGTAGTACACAGTTTTGATATCTTTTTATCTGGCACTCTTTCCAATTTTATTAGTATCTGGGGTCCTGGACCAAAGTAGAAATTAATTTCAAAGGCTGACCTTCGCTTTTTATAGCTTTCATATGTCTTCAGAATGTCCCCTTTCCTCACATAACACAGCTTAAACTAGTCTTATCGAAATGAGCTTGATATTTGACCTGATATATTTGGTTTATAAGACTATAATAATAACCATGAATATGAGTAACCATTAATTAAATGTTAAATGCTATAATCTTAAATTAACAGATTTCCTGTAAATTAGAAATATAGATTTAACAGTTCACATTTAGGATCACGTTCCCCCAGAGGTCAGGATTTTCATTACATTTCACAATTGTAAAGTGCTGGTGTGAATAAACCACCTAGTGACGATTGTGATATTTCATTCCGGCCATGGAATCACCAAACTCAGAGGTGTTGTACCCCTGAGGAACTTAGCAAATGTTATAGCGGTGAACCTGTTGTATAATGTCATATCCTGAGGACTAGTGGAAACGTTAGTGCAAGGGTGGCACAGCAGCAGAGGATCACTAAAGCCAAGCAATCTTCTGATTATAGCTTTGTTTTTCTTGTGGATATTTCGATCACTGTTTCATGAATAACATTAAGGTTGGGATGTGATTTTTGTGATATTATTATGTTTTCATGAGTGTAGGACACCAGTGCTTAACGTCAAAATTCACATGGGCATTTGATTTGATGATGATGCTATTTAAAAGGATAAAACAGATATTACTAATCTCTATGGTTAATATCAACACCACGTGGTATAGTGATAGTAGTTATAGGGATATGTTGCTGTGGACCACAGTGTTGGACAAGCTGACAATCTGACAGACAAACACACCATAGGACTCCCCTACCAGCATGATCCCCAGGTCCTGGGATGGGACAAATCCCAAAAAGCAATAGTACAAATGCACACAAACACACACACATACATACAAATTCACTGCATGTTGTTCTCTGAGCAGCTGGTTCTGGCAGAGACGGCTCTTTCAACTCGTTCCCCACAGAGAAGAGTCTGTAATGCTGCCCAGCAATGACCTGGAAGCCTGTGAAATTTGATAAAGACTTCCAAGAAAAATCTACCAACTGTCATTTTTTTTAATAAGTCAACTTTTTATTGGCAGCCAGAAATTACACAGGCAACAAACCCAATGTCCATTCAACAAGTCTCTTTCTGTTTTTGAACAGCTGAAAGAAAAGGGAAAGACAAAAGAAAGAGAATTTATATATATTTACAAATAAAACGGGGGGGGGGGGGGATAATAAATAGTAAATTTTTACTGAATAATAAAAAAAGTTAATTAAGCAAATGAAATAATAAAAGAATATAATAGAGACATCAGCAGCAAGCAACTCAATTAAAGTGAAAAAGGAATGTGTTTACCCTTCTAGGTGTTGTAGAATTGCCCCTAAAGTAAAATAAATTAATAAATATATGTAAACGTCATCATATTCATGTCTAATACCAAACTTTAACTATGTACAACATAAAGTGAAACAACTGGGAGGAATGGTCATATCCAAGTTACATAAATATACAGTATCTTATGTAAAGTCCTGTCTCAGGGGCCTGCTGACTTTGATCCACCTTAACCATGAACTGTTACATATGTCTTGATATAGATTGAGACAGTATGGCAGTATCTCCATCAATATATATATTTGATGGAGAATGTCTATCCAGTCCTCATTCGAGGGAGCTTGGGGCTTTCGCTTTTTTACCTGCACCCAACAGAATTACCATAAGGGCTCTATCTAGGGAGCTTGCAGCTTTTGTGGGATATTTCCTAGATATAAAACATGAAAGCTATAAGGTATATTATTTCTGAATAACTCCTCTAAAGTCTGGTGGATATTCTTCCAATAGGTGGAAAGTATAGGGCACGACCAAAATATATGATAGTGGTCAGGATTGTTGACCTGACATTAACTCCAACACTTGTTACTCGTCCTGTGCTGCTTTTGCAGAGTAGTAATGGGGAATCGAACCAAATCCTTCCAACTGAATTCTCTCCAAACAAGGGAACTTGTAGTTTTCCACTGTATTTTCAAATTGTATGCCACTCCTCCCCAGAAAGAGCTCTGCCAAGGTGTGCAAACTGTCATTTGATGTATGAGATACCCAACCAAATGATGCAAAGAAATATTGAAATTATGCATCATATACTGGACATGGCCATGATACATTCAATCCTTTGTTCAATGCCCTCTTGTTCCAAATGAATTGATAACATTTTAATATGGTAGGTTCTGGGCATGAGGGACATTTACAGGAGGAGGGTAATAAGTGTTAATGTAGGATTAAATTGGACTGGAAGTGCAGAGCATACAGAGTCGCACATCCCTTAAGTCTGTTAGAATGTCCAGTAAATTGCAGTTTAATATGACCAGATTTTTTTGACAACATTGATGGCTAAATGAGCTTTTCGGCTGTATTGATGCCCATAGTGCAGCATAGTTGGACGTTTACATGCCGAGGTTACAAACTGTGTGCGTAGACACTACAATGTACTGCTATGTGGCCCTTTATCTATAACTGGACCTTGGGTATTGCTTGGAGAGGAATGAGTAATGCTGTACAGAAGTAATGTGTGAGGATGGCCAAAAATGCCTTCACACCTACTGCACGTGGCTAAATTATCAATTCAGATTGATTAAAAACATCAGAAGGGTTGACAAATACCATATGGCATTTAATGTAGTTTATATTGTATCATGATAAATGATTTATTTAAATTAGATGTACATGGTGTTTCTAATAGTACTGGTTGCACGAATGAATTCTGATGACATTCCACCATATGGAGATATTCCTTGACAATGAATTTCTTAAGTGCGCGCATAACATAATGTACCGACTTGTTTGTGACTTCTTCATATGATATTATTCATTAAGGAACAATTTCCTGATCAATAACTGTTGCAGAAATATCTTTTGGGGGAAAAACACATTTGTTGCATCATATTGTTGTTGACCTTCTGCGGATCCCCCTCCAAAAGCGAATCGTTCCCTCCCAAAATCCGATCATGTGTTGAGTTATTCCACACACACACATACAGGGCACCGCAAATTCAAAAGGGAAGCCATCCGAATTGCAGTCGTTTGGAGGATCGAACCTTGACCTTCGTTCTATGAATTTCACTTGCACACTCGTGAGACAGAAACTACAAGCAACCCCCACACCTGGAAGCAGTCAGCAGTGTGTTTGGTGAGTAGGAAGCAAAGTGAGCCAGCGACAATAATAACAAAAAGGAGCAGCAACAGTTACTACACTACAATTAATCCTCTCTACTCCAGAGTCTGCCAACTCGAAGATAAAAACAAACTAATAAAGATACTGCCAAACCTGACACAAACAGCTCTAATTATTTATCAGTCTCTGAAAGGTGAAAGAGACTGTTTTCAGTAGACATGTTGACTTGTTACAGCACGAGAGACACACTATTTATTCTGTACAAACAATGCCAAGAGCCTGCTGTTGTAACATTTGCTGTAAATGGAATGCAGAGATTAACAGTTTCATTACGTCCCTGTTTCTGAAAACTCAAAAAGTCCCTCTCTAACACTAAGGCCTTAATACTGCTCAAAGCAACCCTGTTTTTTTTTTGTGAAGGAAATTATAAATGCTCCTGGTTATAATAATAATTATGAGTTATGGTAAATAATTAATAAATATCATGAATTATTATTAATGTACAGTGCAGTGTAATTGTAGTACACATCATTGACTAAATATATGAGAAAAACCAGCATAAAGCCAATTACCCCACACAATGATTTGATTAAGGTTGCTTAGACACCTGTGAGTGTGTGGGTGTGTTATGTATAGACAGTGTTTTTGTTGGATCTTTCAGTAATTGTGTTACAGTGTGAGCGTTTTATTATTTAAGTAAAGTAACAATTATATGATGTCTTGATTATTTCAGTCGCTCCATTGCTATATAGGCTATGAAAGATTCAATCACTTTCAGAGGAACACAATAGATACACTGACAGTGATACAGTCAGTCCCACTGATTGCACAGGTTGCAATCAAATAGGAAATGACTTCAGAAGGTGGATAAACCGCATCTTTTTAACACCAAATGTTAAAATGTGGCACACCCTAAAAATGCGCAAACACGTTTACGTTTTATTTAATTTATTTGACCGGATTATTTGTTTGTTATTTCAAGGTCATATTAAGATGTATAATAACGTTGCTGACTGTCAGCTGACTGGTCACCTTGCTATTTTATAGTTGTATCAGCCAGATGTGCGACTTTACATTCTCCTATGTGTTGACTTACAAGCCACGGAGCCGTTGAAAGACTCTGATTATACCTGTTTGACATGCTAGCTAACGTTAGCTAAAATGAGCTAGTGTGCAGTTCGGGACTACAAACACAAACATGTATCTGCGAGTTGAGGTAGGCTACTTGTTAGTAGCACTACTGTGGAAGCTTTTATATGTTTAAATGCTTCCACATACTTTTAGTTGCATGTATGCATGCACCTGTTGTTATAGCAAACTCATACCCCTTGGCTAGCAAAATGGGTTCAGGATTGTCTCCCTCAGTGCTTCCAATGAATGATGAACGGATCTGATGGTGGCTTCTCAGTTTCAACTGCTTTTTTATCTGCACTTGAAAAGAAACCATCATTAATTCCGAGATGTTACGATTTTGCTATTATATCTATCTACATATTAATGTACAGTCAATTACAGTTAGCCTACTGTCTTCAGTTAAGCTACTGTCTTCAACATGTTTCCATGAATGCCAAGTCCTCCTATGTAGCCTACTATAGTGCTACTGTGTAGTTCTATAGTGAAATATATAGGCCATGATGTAGTAACATGGTATGTTAAATAGCCTAGGTGGTAGTGGACTTCACATATTACATTTAAAACAGATGATTATTATGTGAGTGAGTAGGCAATGCATAATGATTACTGTGAAGTGTAATGGCACCATTAGCACCTCTAGGACATTTTATTTTGCCTACACATGTATAGGCCTACAATTAGTCCTCTTAATTCTTGCCAGCATAAACAATTTCAGTGTTATTAATTTGTGCTCTTTCTGTCTTTGTTTATTTTAGAGGAAGCATTCCAGTGTCTTCGAAAGAGCAAAAAATGGCATTAGATGATGGTGTTGAACGAAGTGCCAGGCCCACCACACCTCCGCTCAAACAGCTAAAACTCAGCACCTCAGCAATCACCCAAAGGAAAGTAAACTCCCTGGTTCTGGAGTTCATAATTGCAGATGTGCAGCCCTTTTCATTAGTGGAGAATGCCCAATTCGGTAAGATGATCGAAGGAATTAGTGGGGGTAGGACACCTATGTGCTAACCGTGTTTCATAATGTCTAATACCAATGAATCCAATTGAGTCAATATCAGCTCTTAACACACAATGCGTTGTTTTCATAATCCTCATCACTGGCTGATGAACATGCTTTTGGGGGAATGTGAACCTGTAAGTACAGAACAAATTATCTTTATTGCTGCTCTTTTTGTTCAGTGATTCAACAAGATGCTGCTGACAGTGTTGCTGTATGTTTCAGAGTTTAACATTGTTTCATGTGGGCAGAATGATATTTGATGGCATAGTTTAAACTTAATTATATTTTTTGCCATCATCACATTTAGTTTGGATTCTGTTTTGTTTTTTTGTTTTGATGGACAGTTGTTAGTGTGTCCTTTTTCACAGCTGAGAAAATAAAGAAACTGAAAAGGGAAAATTGGTCAATTCTTTTTTTTTTTAAAAACCAAGTAAAACATCTTTTGCCTTAACATACTCTTATAGTCTTTGTTCCTCTACAGCAAATTATAATACAATAAAATTGCACTTTCAGGGAGACTTGGACCCAGACATTCAGCCAGTTGGAACAAAACATGTTAAGGTTTAGTTCAGGTTCGGAACCCAAAGCAGACACGGAAAGTAGTTGGTAGTAATTTAACGGTGTTTATTGGCAGGACAGGTGGAAGTAGGCTGGAGCGGCAGGGAGCTGGCTAGCTTGGAGATCCAGGAGTAAACGAGGTAGAAGAGCCGAGCGACAAGGCACACCAGGGTTCTGGGTGGAGGAAGACACAAGGGTTAGAGGATAAAACCACGAGCCATGAAAATAGCGAGTTAAGCTACATACTGATACCATAGAAGACGGAATAATCTGGCGCCAAAGTGAGAGTCCCACACTAATAAAATGCAATTCAATGTGGAAGTAATCCAAGTATTCAGAATACGATACTCAGATTAGTTGATGTAACGGAATACGTTACAGATTACATTTTTGGGCATGTATTCTGTATTCTGTAACGAAATACATTTTGAAAGTGTCCTTCCCAACACTGCGCCTCTACTGGATAGACATAGAGCAATATGAGTGCCAAGAGTTGTCAATATCAGACCTTCCATTCTTTTCCCAATCCAGCAAAAAGCATAACTGTTTCAAAATCCATTAATATCTACTTTAACGGCTTGGTGGAAATCACTCCAAATCACCAGAGACTCTTTCAATACGTTCAAATATGTTTACACCAATCTGGCACAACCTGGAAAAACATTATCATTCAGAACTTGGAAAAAAGCAGGAATCACACATTGGGAACATATATATGACCTCGGCTCATTCATACCCTACACAGTACTAAAACAGAAATATGATATTGTTCACAACAGTTTTATTTACAATATTCACAACTTATAAATATTATAAAAGAAATAATTGACATACAGTATTAAACAACAGTTTACAACCGAGATCTGGTTAAAACAGACTATGATCTTACATAACAGATCGAAGAATAGAAAGATTTGAACATCATCACAAATGCCAATTCCTGGATGCACATTTTCACGAACCCCTTTAAAATGTCACAAACTCCAAATAATTCAATATAAAATCTTCACCCAATGGAATATACACAAAATGTGACTAACTGAGCACATACACTGCACTTAAAAAACACCAAATATGATTACATTCGCGCCACTTGGCTCTGCCCACCCATCCAATAATTCTGGATGAACATCACACACTATAGGTCGCAGCATTCCAGTCTCCCCATCTGTATATCTGCTAAGAGATCTGTCATCAGTTGAACCACCACTGAATTATGAACAACTCCTCTTGGACAATACTGCTGAACAGGAAAAACAAAACAATCTCTCAAACACCCAATGGCACCATCTGCTTTCCAAAAACATATCCATAGAATGGCAAATTGAAATAACAAATAATCCGATTAGTCTGACGCAAGATCAATACATACATGCAGAAATTCCTCACACATATGATAAGCTCCCACTGGTACTGACAATAAAACCAATGCACTGTATTCGTACCTCCTTCCCCCTTAACCCATCCCCAGCCATATAGCAGACTCACAGCTCCTGAGCCCTGCCAATCTCTTCCACTTTACTGTCTCCTGAATATCAATATAAATCTATCAATACCATAAGATGTTTCTAATTGAATTAGTGTTTTATATATAATCATTATTATCATCATCATTATTATTGTTATTCTAGCATTACCATGATATTAACATAGGACAAGGTAAAAGCAACCCTACCTAGATTACCTGGCCTATATAACGGTGACTGTCCTGTCTATTATGATTTTATGATTTATTATCGTTTCTTGTTGCTTGTCTCCTTTCCCCCCCCATTTGTTGTATTACTGCACCAAAAGCATTAAAAAGAAAGACATATCGGCCAACCCGAATCCATCCGCTATTGTTGACGCTGTTACACTGTGGTGCATGTGTCTGCTCCTCCATTCAGCTTTTATATCCAGGTAGGGTGATGACTCTGACGAGCAGAAAACTGTTTTAACATGACTGATTAACATGTTAGAATCTCCATTTCAAATTGATCAAATCACAATAAGTGACACAATTGTGTAATTGGAGAAATTCTGGGAGATATAATACCTGAGGAATTTAAAAGTATGTACCTCGTGTCTATAAATGATTATGATTTATGGCACAAAGAAAGGTGCACTTGATATTTAAATCTGGAATTGTTTATGCTTTTCTTCAACAATGGACAGGTTTAACATAGCTGTAATGCAGGGCCGGCCCTGGCAATGTTGGCACCCTAGGTGAGTCTTCAGATTGGCGCCCCCCAACACACACAAGCAAACTGTCATAAATCCCCAAGAAGTTTTGGAGTGTATACAGATGCACATACAGGCAGAAAAAATTGTAAGCCATAAAAAATAATAAAAATATATAACAAAAAATTTAAAAAGAGTCTGAAATCAGCTGTATTGACAGCATATCATGGCATGTCAAAATAAACATTAATGATGTCGACAATCGGGGTGATTCTTACCTCTATATCGTTCTTTCTTCTACTCCTCTACTTTGCGGCGCTTCTGAATTGTGCACCTGATCATTTCATCTTTTTTTGATTCATCTTTGACTCTAACCACAGTCTAACACCGCATTGTGTCAGCAGGGACACATTTGAGGCAGAAGCGTAAATTCTGTGCCGCCTGACTCTCCAAACAGGAAGTGCATTTCTCCGTGCTGGTTCAGGGCTAAATGATGATGGTCTTCACAGGTGACTGACATACGCAAGCCTGTAGCCGCCAACCCCCCCACAAGAGATTATGTGCTTGTGTGTGTGTCTGTCTGTTGAGACACAACTGACAAATATGTGGATTAAGTACATAATTAAAGATGGGGAATCTTCATCATGTGGGGGCAAAAATGACGATGAGGCCGAATAATCACTTCTTGTTCAGCTTCCTCTGATGAGATAACAGGTACCAATGCAAAGTCATGGTATTCACAGGATCAGTTTCTGGCCTTTCACTTTATTTCTGCTGCAGTTGGGTGATGGAAGTTTTAAAAACATAAACATTTAATTAAGTTATGGATCAATTTAACCACAGTCACCACTTTCACAGATTAAACTGTTTTGACTCTTCACTATTTTATAGGACATCTTCAAAAAGAAACAGCTGGATCTCGCCAATCAAAAGTTAAACCAGGAGCAAGATGGGACTCCTGTAATAGAGGTTTACTGCTGTTATCATTTTACAACTTTGTATAAGACAAACAAACTCTTAACTGCTGCTGATCTGACAGTTAAATTTCAAAGCAGACATTAATTTAGTAAAATATATAGATTAATTCATAACTGCAGTACATTTAATGAAACAATATATTTAACAAATAAGTTTTGAATCACTATTTGTGAAGTAGTTTGTATTGATTTGAGAAGTCTTGCCTGCTTTTTCCTGACCATACTGACCATACACCTCATAATAAATCAAAGAGAAAACTTTGATGAATTACTGTCTATAGTCTCATAAAAATGGATAAATCCTAAGACCTATAAGAAAAGTACAAACACTAATTGTATCCTTCAATTGTCAGCATTCAAGGACAACGGTATTTAAAGCCATTTCCATTATCTATGTTGATTGAAGTTAACGTCTTGTAATTCATTACAAATTGTTGTAGCACATCCATCAATGTGTTCTTGTTTGATTACAATATTGTCTTTGTTGCTAGTGTTACATTTAATACCAGATGTCCTCCATAAAATCATCAACAAAAACAAATAAAGCAAGAGCCCCATGAATAACGTTACTGCACATAAAAAGCTCCATTAAGTTCAACTTTGGAAAGATGTCTAAAGGAAATACAGTGAATGACCCAACAAACAGCACTGCATACAGCTCCACTGTGAAACAATGGATGGCCACAGTCTTGGGAATTGATGGGAAACATTGCTTATGCTGCTCTCTTGATGTTTTCTTTTGAAATGGTCACACAAAGCAGTTGTGCTGCTGTGGTCGCTATCTCAATTTTACCAAGAGTCCTCCTACAATTTGTCTGATTGTGTTGTGGCTTCTAGTGATAAACTGATGTTTCTCAGCATGCCTGGCAGTGGGAGCCACCATTATCATTGGGGGTGAACATAAACAGTGTGAAGTGTGGATGCATTCCATGCAAAACATGCACATAATCAACATAATTACATTACATTACATTACATTTCATTTAGCTGACGCTTTTATCCAAAGCGACTTACAATAAGTGCATTCAACCCTGAGGGTACAAACCAAGAAAAACAAGAATCAAGAAAGTACAATTTCTTCAAAAATAAAGCAAAACTACAAAATGCCATAAGTGACATTTAAGTGCTACTAAATTGTTAGTTTCAAAAATTGTTAGTAATTTTTTATTTTGTATTTTTTTGTATTTTTTTATTCAAGGTATAGTCGGATTGATTACTTTGATTCCATCCAACCATTCATCATTCCAGCCCTGCTGGAAAATATGAAACACCGAAATTGTCACATTGAAGCGTCAGGTAGAAGCTGGTTTCAACAAATAATATATTACAGCAGGTGTAATGTGCTGTCTGTCTATATTTGTATCTGTCTGTGGGTGAGATAACAGTGATTTATATGACCGAGGGTTCTCAGTGTCTGTGTGGATAGTCGTTAGCTTTCCGCACAGCTCTTTTAACTACACCTCTTAGGTTTATTATTATCTGTGTCAGTTACCCGAAAGCCTCAGGCATATTACTGCCACCAGTGCATTACCCTGATTGCATTAAGTGTGGGAAACCAAGATGGACTGTTGTCAGTTTGTGGTAAATCACATGTCTGTTATCCATACAAGAGACAAGTGAAATGACAAGTGTCGTTTGAAAGGATTAATGCATCAGCCGTTTTCAGACATGACCTCTGCAGTTTGCGTATCTTAAATGCACAACACAGTGGGAAGTTCTCTGCACAAACGCGTTCACGACAGCCTCAAATTCTCTGCATTATCCACGCGAGAGATATTGAGCAGCCGGGTTCAGCAGACAGAGGCAGGAAGTGACGTATTAACTCTGCTGCAGAGAACACACTAGGAGGCCAAACAGAGAAAGTCCGCAGAAACTGTCTTACTCTGACATTTGCATTCACCATGCACCTCCTCCGGAGAAAATACGGAGGAGCTGCGGAGTTTAGCGCATGTCTCTCCTGTAATAAATACATGTGGTGTTCAGACCGAGACCAGAGTAACTGGGGGAGACATAAAAACAATGAGATTATAGCTCAGATTCAAACCTAAAACGTCTGTTTCTGGGGTCTTGTCACAGATATCCCTCATGCAGTTGTTGATCCCCTAACAACTGGATCTAAGAATGTGGTGAAGCGATGTAATAGCGATTGATCTGCTCATTGATTCGATCTAAAGGATAGTGTGGCATTGAGCACTGCGAGTGTGTGCAGCAACCTTTCTGCTGTGGCTGCTGTTTGAAGATTTATTCGCAGCCATTTTGCTACGAAAACATCCCAGATGAAACAGGGAAACACGGCCACAGAAAATTAGATCATATTAATTGTTCATTCCTTGGGGTTTATATGAATAACATCACACACAAGGTTAATTATCCCAATAAAATACGCTAACGTAATCAACAAAGATCATGTCTTTGATTAGCAAACAAGAGTTCTGTTGCTTTATTCCAATTAGACACATGATAAATGGTGTGTGACAATCTGCTGGCTCTGCTCACTATGTTTACGCAGAGAGCCTCTGAACTTCTTTTAAAAATCACAGTTTAGCGGCAGCATACAGTACAAGTCACAGGCTTTACAACTGACAATAAAGTCACGGCTCATAAATCATTGTGTCACGCTACAGCTGTTTTGCTGTGTGGGGTGATAATGACTTATATTCTGACAGCAGCCGGGCAAAAAAAGCTGGCCATTTACCGACTAGTCATTAACATCTCAAAATGTAGTCAACCTTGGGCAGTTGCGCTCTGGAACAGATAAAATGTTCTGTCACTCAGCATCTATCAGGGCAAAAATGGGGTGACATGACAGTGCAGGAGGATACCTGGATGTCACACACTTCCGCCGCGTCCCCGAGTCATTAGCATCGGTTTGTGATGACAGCACCTGACACATGACAGGCAAAGGCCCTTTCCGTCGTACATCCCGGGAGAGCCCATCTGACAACCAGCTGACTTGACTGACTCACTCACTTGTACACTGACTAACTGGCTGACTGAGTGACAGACGTTGGAGTCGAGGGCTGTGGCACGGTACAGCTGGGAAGCAAAAAGGACAAACAAGCTTTAGACTGTAAGTGAAGAGTGGGATGGGGGAAAACACGGCACACAGCAAGCAGCTCTGTTTGTCTGGAAAATAGCATTACGCTGCCACCCGCCAAAGATGGAGCTGTTTGTGACCCGGGTGACACCCCCCCTCTCTCCGCTGCTGCTCTGGCAGGGTCCGCCTCCAAACTCGGGAAGTCAGAAATAGCAGCAGAAAGTGAAGAGAAACAAAGACGCTGGAAAGGCTCCGAGAGACTAGAGGCGCTGTGTGCCTGTCTGCCAAGCTTGTCAAACATGGGACACCCATCCAATCCAATCCAGTGGCAGAGGGGGCCGCTATGAGAGCCGTCACTGCTCGGCCATAAAAGCATCTGCTATTGTAAAGATCCCTTTGTGGGATAAAGGCTCAGATTGCAGGTGCGTGATCACATCGGTGAGGACAAAGTTAGATCACTATCCAACTATAAGAAGGGGCCATGTGTTTTCAGAAGACCCAAAAATATGGGTGCGTAAATTCAGCAAATTCCTTCCAAACCAAACCATATGTCACAACAGCTGCATTTTTCCTGTGCCAAAAATAAAAAGGGATCTTCTTGCTGAACCAGTTAATTCCATGCTGCAAAAAAAAAGTTTATATGACAAATGTGTCTCGTGATTGTAATTGGGGTTGGCTGACTTGGAAAGGTGCTTTGTTCTGGGTATTTACGGCGAAAAAGCACCTGGGGGATATAAAAGGAGCCTTTTTCAGACGGGACAAGTGTGTGTGTGTGTGTGTGTGCAGATGTTTCTTGATTGGGTTTGGACTATAGGTCTACCTGTGCATGATGAGTATCTTGATGGGTTCTGGTGTGTGTGTGTGTGTGTGTGTGTGTGTGTGTGTGTGTGTGTGTGTGTGTGTGTGAGTCTGTAGGCACCCTCAAATGCATGTATTTACATAATCATCCTCAACAATGTTCCTCATTGTCAAAGTGAGAGACTATTAACATTTCCCACACGTGCATGTGTGTGTGTGTGTGTGCCCCTCCTCCTCAGATAAATAAGTGAGATGTCCAAGAGAGATCATTATCAGAGAGGCTGTGAATCGATCTGTCCTAATTAATTACCTGCCTGATAGATACAGAGTGAGGCCCCGTCACACTCCAGCAACCCGAGAGATCGGGACCGGCTGTTCAAATCCCTCTCAGCGTACACACAGATGGACAAACTGTCGACAAACTGTACAGACGAAAGCTTAATAGTTATGTGTTCAACTGCAAACTTAAACTAATAGTTGAAAAGGATCTAGTTCAAAAGTGCTATTAAGCTGTAAGCTGTAACTAAATGCAAGTTGAACACTTGAACGCAATCATATTGATCAGGCCCATTGTGCATTCATGGACCAGGTCTCAGCTCGGGGCAGATGCAGTCTCTACTGTCTATCTGAACCAGCTACACCTCCTCCTGTTAACTCAAAATAGCCTCAGTTAACTCCCTACACTGTAATAGAGTAGAGAAGAAATTAATGAATAAGCTCCCACCTACGTCAATACCACTATTAATAACAATAGTTAGTATATCTGAGATTGTGAGGTATTTGCAATGTAAGATGTGCTGTAATATACTAATGTATCATCATTAGAATATAAAACAAAATCGTGAATAATGTTAAAGAGGAGATAAATGCTCTACAGTGAAAAACAAATACCTGATTCATTGTACCTGTCTTGTGCAACAGTATTTTCTAAAGATCCCAAATGATGTGATGGTGATAGTGAACTGGAATGTCATGCCTCAGTTTTATAGTCTAGTAGGTTTCTGGATTCTCGTTGACTTATGGGGAGATGGCAAGTCGTTACCGAACTCACTCATCAGATCAAATTATCTCAGGGATCTCAAAGATCACCTTTAGTTAGTCAAATAAAAGGTAAAAATAACTAAATTTAAAAAGGACAAATTGTTATTCACAAATAAAATAAAATACATAAGCAACTTTAACCAAATTTTGATTCAAGCACTAAGTGCCGAATCTACTCATTGAGGTGTCAGGCATGGCAAAGAAGCTGAGACTTTAATCTGTCAAAATAAACATTAATTCAATTTGGTTCCTTTATAACTGAGCCAACTTAAAGATATTGTGATATAAGTGGAGACTGTTTAGTTGTCATTACTTCCCGACAATTTTGAGTAGCCCACATGTTAATAATGTTTTGATACAGATGACTGTAATGAAATTATTACAATTAAAGTTATCATCTACTTTGTCACAATTATTATTAATACAAATATTGAACAAGCCATCCTTCACAGTGTTGTTTGATTGTTGTGTTGTATTATTAATTCTTTTAAACAACACACATATCAAAAAACAACAAACAAGCATAGTCTAGAACAATAAGCCAGACACATTGGTAGTAGAAAGAGTCCAAATAACAGATATTATATATTACATATTATGTGTTATGAACAGAGAGTCAGTTTAAGTCAGTACATACCTGTAGGTATAGGCATCAAGGAATGATGGGGCACACATCAAAGGTCAGGTGAAGAGCATCTTGTAAACCACAAGGATGAGGAGCCACCAACCAGACCTTCTATTTAGATTTTATCCATGTTGTCCATCTTGTGAGGTAAATATAATTTCTCACTCTTGATTGTTGTATTTTAATTATAACAAGCTGTGTAAAGTGTGACAGTCTGTGTAACTAGATGGAGAAACTGATGTGTGAAGTGAAGGAACCTCCACAGCTCACAGGCAGGAAGCAAAGAATCCAATAACTTTTCATCTTCCTGCTGAGGAGGACTCACTTTCTCCTCTGTAATCATGTGCCTGTGTGATGATCCCTTCCTTCTTTAGCCCTGCACGCTTACTTATCCAAATGACATGCACCTAACAAGAGGATCAGAGTGCTCATCTGCGAGCCAGATAGACGACCAATGTCACATTAAAACCCTGCTAAACTCTAATTACATAGTGTCTTAGAGAGTGCTGGATGAAATACAGCCGAGCTGCGATCTTGTGCTGAGCTGGAACACTACATCAGCAGGAAGAAAAAAACATGAGAGTGCAAATGTGAGACATAAACCAGCTCAAATTGAGAAATAGTGAAACAATATATCTGCTGGCCATATGCCCCCTGTTGTGTGCATGTGTGTGTCTTTGACTGTGGGCTTTTTTTGTTCTTTGTTTTCAGTAGAGTGTATCTCCTTTCCATAATTGGAGAAGAAAAGGGTGCAACTGCCCCAGGGCCCACTCTCTCCTGAGCTGCCTTTTGGCTGGGCAGCCAATGTCTCTGACTGACTGAAGTCAGATCACTGCTCCACTGAGTTACAGTGTGCGCTCCTGGTAGCACTACCGGCTGTCTAACAACAAGGCATCGATCAAAGCTGAGCTCCCACCTACTCCTACCTTGTGTGTATGTGTTGCACTCTTTGTGGACAATGAATTCTAGGTCAGACATGGATCCAAACACTGAGATAAACACTGACACAGCGGATGCCAGGTTGGCAACCATGAGGTAGAGGAGGATGAAGGTGCTGTAGCGTTTACAAGGTTTTTTAACCTGCTCAGATTTTTTCATCCTTTGGAGGATGTTGGAAAGGTTAAGTGTTAGAGTTAGGACAATAAATGAAAGCTTGCTGAGCGGGGACCACAACTGGTGAGTGAAATATCCTGAATTAGTCTTTAGTAAATTTCCTTGATGAATACATCCATGAAACAGTTATAAAATAATTAGCTATTTACTCTGTGTCTAATAGACCTTTTAATGATGTATGCCACTGTGTCCATTTTATATTTAAAAAGTTGTTTTTGTATGAGTTTGTTATTGTAATTGTATAAAGACATGGTACTGAGTCAATTTTCTTTTTTTGTTTTCCAGACAAAGCTTGTGTGACAAAGTGGCTTCATGGAATGGTTCTTGGACAAAGGCTTGCTCGGCTCAATGAGTGACAGTTTGTGTTTATGGACAGGACAGGTATGGATATAACAGCCCCCCCCCCACATTACTCACTGGTCCTCCCAGCCAACAAAAAGCTGTAGGAAGCCTCCACAACATAATTGGTTGATATGGTTCCCACAGGAAGACACAACGTCAGCCAGATAGCAACACTAATTATGACTTTATGTATTTCAGTTGCGTATTAAATATCCATTTAACTTAATTACTAAGGTGCGTTGTAAAAAGGTCACCTTTAATGAAGTGTTTGCTATCATGTTGAGTAAGTGTGAATACTTTAATTAATTTGAGTTATTTCATTAAATAAAGTTAACTTATTCATAAATATAACGCACAACAACTTATTAATCAAGGTAAGTTGGAAATTGTATATATAATTGAAATACATACAGTCACTGTTTTAGGCACAACTATCTTTTGTTGTTTTAGTTGGCTTTTCAGGTAATGTAGCATTACAGCCGTTTGTGCATTTGTAAACTGGGAACGGTTCAGAAGTAACAATGGCTGTTATGAATCCACAACAGATATAGGATATATACAATTTCTTTCTGATATATGTTATGGCATTTATGTTTACACCTTCTCCACTGTGTGGATTCATGTTTAATTTCCCCTTTGTCCGGTAAAACAGCCAATCAACAGTGCTGAGCACGGATTGAGCCTTAATGGATAAAATGTCTATATTGTTGTGGTTTTAGACTGAACTCTGTTGTTTGAGTATGTTGCACAGTCAGTGTTTTGCTGGTATTGCCTCTGTAATGCAGAATATTGCAGAGTAAAGTTTTTGAAATACTTCTGCTTTTAATTTTAAGATATACGTCCTTACACTAGATGAAAAGCAGTATTATTGTCACAGTGAACCTCTACGGACAGGCCTAATCCCCTGCTGTAACCAACTGTTTCCATGATGTACCTCGGCGTTCGCCAGTGAAGACAAGGTGGGTCTATCGGCGTTTGCGGACCTTAAGGGGGATTTGGAGAACAAAGGAGAGAGCCGCGGGGGGGCTCGCTGAGCCTCGCGGACCGATCGCGACGTGTGATCTAATTAGCATATGAATCGGAGTCCAGCCGCTGGCTAGAACCTCTCTCTACTCACCATTGGAGGAAACCACAGACCCTTGAAACTAATGTCACTCGTGATTGGCTGGTAGAAGTGTTGCTATTGGTCACCTTATGGGTCATTGCAGTGCACACGTGGGGTCACAGCATTCCGCACGTGGGGTAAGCCCCTCCCACACAATATTAATAATAAAAATGTATATATTAATATTTATTATTATTTATAAGTAAGCCTTTACCAAAAGCACTGCAGTTAATTAAAACTAAACATTCATGTGATGCTTGATGTTACAGGTGAACACATTGTACAGGGAACAAATGTGAACAAGGTATATGTGGAGTGAAAGCTTTATTTACATACAGCAAAAATATTGTACAAAAACTCAGATGAGGCTTGAAATGTTTCTCTGCAGCCTCTGGGTCATGACTTCTTTGTGGGACTCTGTCTGAATCTTCTCCAGTGTGTAGACGTCTGTGGTGTGTAGCTGTGAGATCAGTGTAGCTTCCAGTCTTATATGAAGTGTGGGACACAGGTCGGTGCGCTCCTGGCTGTGGAAGGATGGATCCATGTCATCTGTCCCGCTTCAATCAGCTGTAAACACATTCAGTAAAATTAGCACAGTTCAATGACAACATACACCTTTACATGTAACTGGAAAATTATTTAATGAATATAACCTTACCCTCTTTCTTCTCCGACAACTCCTCAATGCTGATGTAAGGTCTGGTCTGATCATACTGGCTCATAGTGTGTCTTTGTACGTCATGGACAGGCAGCTGGAAAACAACACATGTAACATGACTTTATTATTAATGAACGGAAATAGCCGCGCTGCATCACCGTTGGAAGATCCACAGCAAAAAAACACCAAAACAATTCATAAACAGTTACTTACATTCAATGGCTTAATTTTCTGCACTTTAAATCCGGACTTTCAGCGTCTCAGCCTAACGCCTCTTTGTTTGTGTGTGTGTGTGGGGGGGGGGGGGCTGAGGCTGTGAAAACATACAGAAAAGTCACGTTGATGAAAAAACTTAACGAGAACAAACTGTTACATCTAAGTAATTCATACATATTTACACATGCACTAGATCTGCTCCAGCACTCGATGCTGTATTCGTATTTAAGCAACTTTCTCGCTATCCCAAAGAGTGGCGGACATGCTTTCAGATGTAGGGTTAGCTTAGTGGTTAGCATGGCGGCTCCGTTTAGTTTAGCTCTCACCGTAACTCAGGGACTGTGCGCCCGTCTTCTCCGCCTCGACTCGTCCACACCGGGCCCGCGGCTCTGCCTCCACACGCACTCATCTTCTCCTCCAGGGAACAGCGTCGTGTCGACTTCAGCAAGTTATTTACCCCGAAAACAGAGTCACTCGTACGGGACAAGCTAAACACGACCCGCTTCCTGTCTGCGGGACACTCGACGCTGCTGCACTGTGTTTACGAGGCTGTGATTGGACGAGTCCATCAGCTGATGACGCGAGCGGGTGACGTGAGCAGCGGTTACTTCATATGGGATGAGCATGTGACTGAGGCCAGGTTTATTTTTTGTGGTGTTTAGTACATTTACACACATGATTCACGCTGTTCTGTGTTCGTAACCTTATAGTTGAATGCACTTATTGTAAGTCGCTTTGGATAAAAGTGTTGACTGTTTTAATGGAATACTGAGAAAGTTTAATAACAACAATTAGACAATTGAAGTTCAAATTATGAAGGAATTTAAGCTCTATATTGTGTCTTCTTTATATTTAAAATAATAATCAAACTGAGTGGAGATGTATGTTGTAGCCAAACAGCCGGCTGCTGTGTTTTGTCACTGTGCAGTCCATGGGGGATTAAATATTACACTGAAAAAATAAATCATTAAATCAATGAATGTTTCATAGCAATTTTGAAAGTAGTGGTGAAAAGGTACCATTTATAATTCATGGAACAGCTTAGTTTGCCATTGACATGTGAATTTAATGCCAGTATTTTGGGAGGACAGATATTTTTATGGAAAGCCAGTAGAAGTTTGGAGCTTACAGGACACAGATGATCATACCCAGCATCATTTCTTTGCTGGTAGAGGTGTGGTTAACACTTCCTCTGTGCATTTAACCAGCACAATTGAAAAAGTGACTGTAATCATGCCACTCTGTACAGTTGTTGAGATTTAGGATTGTTTTGGATGACAATAAAAATTTGAAATAAAGTGCATTGTTTCATTTCTTTTGACTGCATTGACCTTTGTTCGTGGTATACAATATAATTCATTATAGCACACTGACTTACTTAAGAACAATTTAAAATTTCAGGTTTAATATTTATTTTAAGCCTGGTTTACTCAGCCAGATAGTTTGTTGGTGCCTCTTACACATTGGTGTTATCTGCTCTCAGGGAAACTGATTTGCATTTGTGAAGCTCAGAGCATTGTCATTTGCATGTGAAAGCGTTCTCTAGGCGTTGGAGCAGGGGGGTCAAATCTCAACAGCTCACAGGCTTGACAACTGCAGGAACCCTGAGCGTTTCCTTTGCTGCCTGCAGATACGTGTGAAAGTCGTTAACCGAAGGATGTGCCAACACTTCTCTGCGACACAGATTGACACAAACGCTTCTTTTCATGCAGTGTTATTTGTGGAAAAAGATGTTCTTTCCACATTTGTGCTGATCAAAGTATTATATCTTTCTATCTAGTATTTTACACCAGTGAGTTATAAAATGAGTTAATCAGATGGACCCCTTAAGAAAGTTCAGCCTCCTCTGAGCCCAGAGTCTGATTTTACCCCTGAATCTTTTATTTCTTGGACTTAACAGTGTCAGCATTATTTAGGACTTTGATACAAGCATTTTGGACATTTAATATATGAGGAGAAAAGTGTCTGCTCTTCAAGCCTCAGGTTGCGTATTTCCCTTCACAGTGGCTGTTTCACATCTGAGAGTGGACATCACTGGTAGATGTGCTGTCACATGCTCTTCTCTTTGATCTGCTGAATGCTGCATGTTACAGCCTCAGAGCCCATGAACATTGTTGTAAACATATTTTCCCCTTTTCCAAACATCTATATGCAACATAAAAATTTGCACTACTAGTTTTTCAGTGTCACATTTTCACGTCCCATTAATGATATCAAGTCACCGTGTGTTTCAGTGAACCCTGTCAGAGTGGACACAACTATTTCCAGTTTGTGAGCAGAGAAGCTGAGGTCTCACAGAAGGACGTAGTGTGGGAATTTATCAATAAGTACACCTCTAACTTTGTACAGTACTAATGCAGTTATTACATTTAACTTGTTGGCGTTAATTCTAAGCGGTATGTGTGGAGAAAACCAGGCACTGCTCATCACCTGCCCAATACAATTCCAACAGTGAAACATGGTGGTGGCAGCATCATGCTATGGGGGTGTTTTTCAGCTGCAGGGACAGGACGACTGGTTGCAATTGAAGGAAAGATGAATGCGGCCAAGTACAGAGATATCCTGAAAGAAAACCAATTACAGAGTGCTCTGGACCTCAGGCTGGGCCGACGGTTCACCTTCCAACAAGGCAATGACCCTAAGCAGACAGCTAAAATAACAAAGGAGTGGCTTCGGAACAACTCTGTGACCATTCTTGACTGGCCCAGCCAGAGCCCTGACCTAAACCCAATTGAGCATCTCTGGAGAGACCTGAAAGTGGGTGTCCACCAACGTTCACCATCCAACCTGACGGAACTGAAAAGGATCTGCAAGGAAGAATGGCAGAGGATCCCCAAATCCAGGTGTGAAAAACTTGTTGCATCATTCCCAAGAAGACTCATGGCTATACTGGCTCAAAAGGGTGCTTCTACTCAATACTGAGCAAAGGGTCTGAATACTTATGACCATGTGATATTTCAGTTTTTCTTTTTTAATAAATTTGCAAAAATTTCTACATTTCTGTTTTTTTTTCTGTCAAGATGTACATTGATGAGAAATAAAATGAACTTCTTTAGATTTTAGCAAATGGCTGCAATGAAACAAAGTCTGAATACTTTCCGTACCCACTGTATGTTTATAAATGGCAGTGGCATGGCCACCCTGTACCTTGCACATGTTTAAATTAAAAACATGAATATATGAACCTGTGTAATATTTGAATAGCTTAGTATTGAATGCACAATATCAGGCTAGTTATGTTGAACATGGCACTAGGTCCAGTTAAATATAAAACACAATTTTATGCAATATATATAGTAGGGGGTCCCTGCTCCATCTCTCCACCTGTTTGGGGGTCCTTGGCCTGAAAAACGTTGAAGACCTCTGTGCTAAATGATTACAGTAATAAATAATATACAGGATTTAGCATGGCCCACTATGATGTTAAGTTTATATTCCATTGAGAAAGGGGGAGTTGGTCACCTAGCTTTGCTGACATTTGCACTGATTCTCAATTACCTTAAGTGTGTCAGCGGACAGCCTGGGTGAGTCTGGCGAGATTAAACAGAAAGTGACCACACAGCGGCGCCACACTGTATGCCATGCTTGATCAACACTTATTACAGCTGTGCTTTCACAGCATGCTCATAAACATAACCGCAGAAGCTGGATCACGCACATACTCACACACACACACTCACACACATACACACACACACACACACACACACACCTAAACACTCACGCTGGCAGATGCAATAACCTGTGGCCTCATTTGCATACATTTTATTGCAGACTTGTCAGCCTTCTGCCCGTCACCTCTCTTTACATGAGAATTGGTGTCAAGCTGCGATATTCATCGAGCATCATCAGAATCACAGGGAGGATCACAACACACATGCTTGTGGACACGAGGAGAAACAAAGGACAAATGAGGCAGAAAAAAAACCACCATTGATTTTAAGGAGGGAAGAGTAAAACCAGATCTGTTACTCTCATTACTGAATGCATTACTATGTGGTAGTGTTTCAGGCTAAAACCTCCACAGTTAATGTAGCTTGATATTTCGATTTGCACCTTTTTATCTACATCAACACAGAGAGATTGTTATATTAGTAAATTATCGGATTTCTTGGTGTAACCAGTGTAGATTTCATGGACAACACCAGATCCATATCTGAACACATCACGTTACAGACCACCTGTTTGGATCGGCCAATTTCTAAATATTCTTAATTGGTTGAATTGATTGCTCTATCATCAGTAGCCGCTCGATATGTGATAACCATGAAAATGGATGACTCATCCAGAAGAGAATGTTGGATTAGAGAAAAATATAAAGGTTAAAACAACCATCGGCTCTCCCCAACACTGAGTAGATGTAGAAAGGGAAGGATGGAAGTGTAATAATGAGTAGAGTTGAAGGTTGGAAATAAAGATGAAAGAATCCAAATTTGAAAATGTGTTTCCTTTGTTATTGAGGACTTTGACAAATCCTCAAAAATGGGGGGGGTCTCCAATCTTGAAGATGAATTTTATTCATCTCCAAAGTTTCTGCATGAGCTTTTTGATGTGAGTACTAGCATTCAGATGCTGGAGCTGTGATAATGTCAAAGGTCTCATCTGAACTGTATGCCTAATTTAACAGAGGGGCAACCTTACTAGAACAAAGCAATGTGTCATAATAGGTTTTAGTCAATTTGCTCAAAAGAGACATTGATCCATATTTGATCTTTACTGCTCGTGGCCCTGAGGACTTGATTCCCTGACCAATCATTTCTGATTACTCAGAGGTTTCTGTCATAATTGAACCTAAACGCTATTAGAAGACATCCGAAAACAGATGATGAAAAGCGGGGGGTCTCTGGTTTTTGCTGGTGGCAGTAGGTCTGAGGAGTTTCCCAAGACATTAAGAAACACAGACACACACAAACTTCCCTTAATATCCCCTGCTCCCCGCCACTGTCACCGCCACCATGTCAAAGCCCGAGCATCAGGGCCAGGAGATGAGACAAGAAGGGTAATGGAGGGATTGATGTGGGGGGAGAGCAGAGGGCAGGAGAGAGATGGAAAAAGAGGGGAGGGAGAAAGCTGTCACTCAGGAGCTGTGGGAGTTAGGAAGAGACAGAAATGTGGTGAGACTTACAGAATAAAGACTTTTTTCCGCTACTTTTCTTGTTTCTTGCAAGGTACCATAAAGCCGTGGATCATCCAGCTATGAGGACCATGAGGCGTGTGTGTGCACAACCTGCAGGTTTTTTCTAATGTAGTGCAACAGTACAAGTAGTGTGTAGTGTGGACCAGTTCTTATCAGCTGGTGTGTTTACTTTCATTTTGTATGGGAACATGATCCTTATATTTGTTTATCTGCTTCTCAGTGTGCATACAGTGAATAAAGAAAATAATATACTCCGTCATTTAAGCACCAAAATGATCAGCACTTTTTAATTGGATCCATGGGTTTACCTGGTTTTATGTCAACCTCCCGGTTATTGTGTATCAGCCCCTCACATAGGGACAGGAGCAATGGGCTGTTAAACCTAAACAACCAGCTAAAAGAAGCTAAAAGGTTAAGTGAAGTTAAATGGGACTGCTGAGTATGTCATCATTCCTGATACACTCGTCACTTCAAGCAACACCTTCCTAATACACTGTGATTTGCTGGATTATCAATATTAAAAGAAATGTTGATTTGAGCAGCTTTAAAGACATTTGTATTTGTTTCTATTCATTTGAAACAGTATAATTACAATTTCTGGTCAATACATCCGTTTATCTGCAAGGATGAGAGATTTTGTATATTAAAGAAGATGCAGTTAACTTTTCACTGTACTTGTAAAAGTAAAAGCACACCAGCCACCACTGTTCCTCTGTACACAGTCTGAAGCTGCTCTCAGATATGCACTGAACTCTGGATAATCTCTTGAAATTACTCGTATTGGCTGTATGTGAGAATGCAAATGTCCAAGTCAGTTGGTGTGCACATTCCCCAGAGTTTTTCTTGGCAGCCCCCTAGTACAAACTCTGGATATCTGAATGAGCCCATGTTAGAACACAGCACGAGATCCTCAAGAGGATTCCCCACGCATCAGTGGGTGTGTTGATACATTTCTAACACGAGGCCGATGCAAAAACTGAAAAAAAAAGAATACAAATATCTCAGCATGAAAAATAATATACAAGATAGATAAGACGTACAAATATACTTACATTGCATACTATGGTGAGGAGACATAGAGACAAAACATGAAGCGGTTGAAGTGATGAATATAATTATGTGATAATAATTTCTGGAGTACAGATGTAAAAGGTGTAGGTATGTGTGTGTGTGATGCATGAGTCCATGCATGAGAGAAGAAATTATGTGGTGTTTATACTATAGTTCTAATAATTCTATGATATAATATCAACCTCATTATAATAATAATACTAAACCCATATCATATGACATAATTATTGGACCATTATATATTACTATTACAATAAGTAAACCAATAAAATAATAAAAAAACATTATTGTATGCCATACAATTATTATATATCTTAATAGAATATATTATAACCATTATAATTTCATACGTGAAATTCAAACTGGAGTTTTCTTTCTGAAAATTGCTCAACTTTCAATCTTAATTGGGCATAAAATAAAAAGGTTAGATCCCCATAGTCATTCATCTTGCACACAATTTTGTATAAAAACCTTTGACCTCAGATATGAATCATGATTCAGCAATATTCATCCTACAGTCACTCCCTCATCCCTTGTTCGGTGAGCTGATCTTGCCGCGTCACCTTTATGTAGATCCATGGCTCACTGAGTTTTGTGAGCAAGTTACATCAGCTCAGCCTTGTGGTATAGGACATAGCTTGAGGTGATATTGTGTTTATGTGAGTCAAATGCAACGCCTCACAAGGAGAGCAGAAGAAAATGCTTTTCTTTTGGAGGCAAAACAAGCGATGCACTTCATGAGCGCAGCCCATACAGAGGGAATGAAGTAGGACAAAACAGTGAGTCACTGCGAGAAACATAAATTACATCTATCTCACCTCTTCCCATCTCCTGCTGGCGGAGAGAAAAATAAATACATGTTTCCGTGTGATGTACTGTTAAACCTTTTGATCCCCTTGCCATTTTACACCTGTCATGTCTAATTGTCCCAGCTGCTCAAATAGAGCCGTTGCAGCACTAGAGTGGGATAAGTGTCCGATGCATTGCACACGCTAGCATCAGGTTCAGAGACAGATTCAAGTGAATGCTAAGTTTGTCTGTCGGGGTAGAACAACCTGACATAAGCCAGGCTGGATCCAGTGCATCAAAGCTTTGTGGCGCAGTAATGGAGACTGCTCCTTCATACGGCATGCAGAAAGGAAGCACTCTGGAGTGGAAGACCTGGGTTTTGACTGGCTTTAATTTGTGGTGACAGTTTGGCTTTCATCGGCCACAGTGCTGCATAAGAGAGGTTGACCTTAATAACCCGCTCTGCCTTTTTTTTATGTGTCTATAGAAAAAGGGAAAAGAAGGACCTGTCCCTCTTTACATACATTTGGTTAAACAGCAGCTGGCAGTCAGCTGTAATTATACACCTAAGCCTGTGCATTATTTATGCCACCTTTTAAAATCCATTAAAAGTCGTTTGGTCTCCTACAAAACCTATCATTATCGATTGACTTTACTGTAATTGCTGCTTTAAGCCCTCAAAGATTTTCTGCCGGGTGATTAAGGATGTCGGCACAGCTGCAGGAGAGTGCAGCAAACATGCGCGCATCAGGGCAGTGTAAAACTCGCAAACCCAAGTAGTATTTCACCCGGTGGTCAGCAGCCGAGGCAGAGGCCTGAAACCAGTGTGTGATTGCAGTTGCTGGAGAGCTAACAACTCTGATCCCTCAGACGTCCTGTGGTG
Organism: Limanda limanda; assembly: GCF_963576545.1. Lineage (NCBI taxonomy): Eukaryota > Metazoa > Chordata > Actinopteri > Pleuronectiformes > Pleuronectidae > Limanda > Limanda limanda. The sequence continues at coordinate 29,812,118 of NC_083637.1, read as the reverse complement.
CTTCCTGTCGACCGGTGGTCTGTACACTAGTGAGGCTGTGGTTTGCCTCTGCAGTCCAGCCACTAAATTTCATTGCTTTAATGACTTCTGAAAAAAAAACGTAATGCTGCGGCTTGCTGTACTGCACATTTGACCAATAAGCATCTGCCTTTCAAAACCACTGTTTTCAAAAACTCAAACACTCTCTCTCTCGCTCGCTCGTTTAAAGACTCGAGTGTGAGAGAGTAATCAATACTGACATCATAACCGTAGCCTCACCCGAGCAGCTGTCCCAGCGTTCTGTGTTGAACAATTAACATCATGAGCCATTGGAAATGTTTCGGGGCGGGGGTGGGTATTAATTCAGAAGTTCAGCAGAGTGTGAGGCCTACCAGCAGCTCAGTGATCTAAAGCTAAATGGGCTCTCAATTGCTTTAGTATGCTATTTAACTGGAAATTAATCAAGGCTGAACTAAATGCAGTGCCACTTGAGGACAGCTGTGGGGAATTGTGACTTTAACAGAAAAGTGTGTATAGTTGTAGGGGTTTATCAATTGCACCATATTGATACATCCTAAAAAATGAACAAAATAGTTTATTCATTCATTGTTATTCAGAAATTGTAAGTGTTCCTAAATCATTTTGGCTTAGGTTACTGCTTTTTATGACAGATAAACACGCAGTGGCTCCAGGGTGTGGGACCTCCATGTTGAATGGTCACCATATTATTAAAGTTGGAAAATGCAAAAAATAAAATGCTGTATTCATGAGAATAGGCCTGTTACTCAATGCTCAACTTTCGGAAATAAAAGAGTTCTTGCGGGTGAAGTAAATGTTCGATTCATCATGTTAGCATAATGGTTTTAAGAGATGTGTATGGAAGTATGGCATTTGTATTAGTGTTGGTGTTATTATTATTAATATTAATAATATTTAACAGGGATGTTACAATATACCAGTATTGATCATAACTGTAATATGTAAAAAGTGAAATATTGGTATCATGCTAACAATATACACTTAATAAACAATCCAGATCATTATCCCCATTTCAATATTTATATTTACATTTACATATTTTATTGAAAGTCTTTATCTTATTCCATATGGATTACATTATTAATATTTATTATGTCTTATTTTGGCTGCCCAGGCCATTATTGAGATGACATAATTGAATTGTGAAAGGTGGATAGAGAGTAGGGAAGACATGCAGCAAAGTGCTATGTTGGCATGACTTCGATTTCATAGCAATACCTTTTTTTACATTGACCAACAGGCTTTTTTAAAAACCTAATAGGATCTGTACTATTTGATTTTGAGAGCTTGCCCAAAAGACATATTTCAGGATGGGCAAAGTAGAATGAATTAGGATAGGGCATCACAAATCTCCTGCCAAAAAAATCTTGTAGCTTAGCCAAGTGGAATGAAGGAAATTGCCCTGCAGTAGACCACATCTTAGACAAAGATGAGAGATTTGGGGTAAACCCATATAGCTTCGAAGGGTAGAGATAAATGTGACGTAAAAAGTTGAATCAAATTAAGATATATCATCACTTTTGTTTACATTTAGCACCGTTGTTACATAAATCCCTCCGTAGTTCTCACCTAATCTATGCAGGGGAAATATTGTCAAGTGATTCCAGTGAGAGTGATCATAGCTTTAAGAACCTGATTTTATTAAATTCAAACAAATAATGTCAAAGACAAAACTCTCAGGAACTAAATAAGGATAAGGGCATTATTGCCAATCGAATGCCTTTTGAGCATTAAGGGAACCTCAATGCCAGGATGTTATTTATCTGTGTGCAATACATGATATTTAAAACAATACTAGGTTATTAGAGGAAAGCCTAATAATAGCAAACACTGTTTGATTAAAATCTACACACTAGGGAAGTGTATCCAAACTGGTTAAAGGGGATATTTGCCAATGTACAAATAAAATTGAAATGAACCTATTGAAATAAAAATTGCCAACCAATAACCAATTGTAGTTGGTGTTCAAAAGGCTCTTTGGCCTCTTAGAGAGCATTTTCCTTTTTTGTGAATGGTTAATGTAATGGCCTGGTTATGTGATTCAGGAAATCTGTTTTCTTCTATCGCTGATAAGAGGACACCCATTAAAACTGGAACTAGGTGATCTTAAAATTTTTCATAGATTTCAGGGTGAGAACATCCTCACCTGAAAATATATTCAAACATAACAATTTTATAGCTTCAAATAACTCTGCTATTTGAAACAGTTTACTCATAAATTATCTGTTTCATCAGATAAATGTGGAGGATTAGGTGGGGTTAGGAAAAGTCTATTTTTGAAATGTCACCACTTGGCTAAGAAATACACAGATTACTGTAATAATTCTTGAAAGCATCACTAATTTCAGTCAGACTGTTAAATGTTCTGCCAATGGTTACCTCAATTTCAATAACGTAAGTTATGAAAATAACTATGGATCTATGAGACCGACCGATGACCGTCACCACGGTCTTAACACGAATGATGTCCTCATCTCCCTATCCTCGAGACCAAATATCAACAATGTCACGTGAGTGACCTTAAGGGGGCTGAGCTCACCGCCCATAAAGCTCCCCGTGAGCGCGGCCGCCTCCTCCTTGTCTGAACGCCTCAGCCCGTTCTGAGTGACAAAAGAGGGTGACGGTCATCGGTCGGTCTCATAGATCCATAGTTATGGTCATAACTTACGATCTATTTCGACCTCCCTCAGACCGTCACCACAGTCTTAACACGGATGACTAGTATCATCAGGGTCGCGAAGAACAGAGGACTCTACTGCCTCACATCCTCGCCCAGCAGCTGAGAGCAGCACTGCGGAAGCCGATGGTGTGGTGGAAGCCACATTGACCCTGTAGAATCTAGAGAATGTACAGGGAGCACTCCATGTTGCTGCTGCACATATTTCTGAAAGAGGGACCCCCTTTAAAGCAGCCCAGGAAGTGGCCATACTCCTGGTGGAATGAGCTACCAAGGAATCTGGGACTGGTATGTTCTGTCCAGAATAGGCCTCAGCGATAGTATTAACGATCCAATGGGACAAACACTGTTTAGACACAGGGTGGCCGACTTTTTTACCCCCAAAACAGACAAATAACTGAGAGTATGAGCCCCTCAGAGACTTTGTGCGTGCAATATAAGCCTTCAGTGCCCTTACTGGGCACAACATAGGCAGGCCGGCTTCCTCCTGTAGTAGAGCCGGATCAGGTTGAAAAGTGCTGATCTCTATCACCTGATTTACCGTCTGATGGTTTATGACCTTAGGCAAAAACGAGGGGTTTGGCCAGAGAGACACACCTGAGTCACCTGCCCTCCATCTTAGACAATCGTCACTTATAGACAGAGCATGCAATTCACTCACCCTTTTGGCAGAGCATATAGCCAGGAGGATAGCTGTTTTGTAAGATAGAGACTTAAGGCTGGATTGCCCTATGGGTTCAAAGGGAGACTGCATCAGGGACCGTAATACCAAGGGGAGTTGCCACGATGGAGCCCTGGGAGCCCTGCTTGGTCGCAGGCGGTGTGCTCCTTTGATGAACTGAGACACTAGAGGATGTCTACCAACTGTAACATCTCCCACTGTCTCATGGAAGAAAGAGATTGCGGCAGTGTATACCTTAATGGTGCTAGGTGCCCTGTTAGAGTCCAAAAGTGACTGAAGGAAACGGAGAATCAGCTCAATAGGACAAGTGGCTGGATTTTCCTGTCTGTTGCGACACCATGTAGAAAACACACTCCATTTATGGCCATAGTTAGCCCGAGTGGAGGGAGCCCGGGCATTGTCTATGGTCCTCAGGACAGCCTCATCTAACCTTTGAGAGAGGTACTGAGAAGGGGCCAAGCCCAAAGCTGCAGGATGTCTGATCTGGGGTGCCATATCTGAGCTTCTGCCTGTGAGAGGTGGTCTGCCCTGACTGGCAGGGCCCATGGTTGACCGTGAACCAGGCGAAGGAGCGTTGGGAACCAATGCCTCCCTGGCCACCTGGGGGCTATTAACAGCACCTTGTAGTGGCCCGAGGCAACCCGGTTGAGTACCTGGGGAATCAGAGGGAATGGAGGAAAAGCGTACAACAACCCTTCCGGCCATTCTTGAGATAGTGCATTTAGGCCTAGGGGACCTCCCTGTTTTTTCAGAGAGAACCACATCCTGCAGTGGGTTGTCTCTGCTGATGCGAATAGATCGGCCTGAGCCGTGCCAAACCGACTCCATTGGAGGGATACAACCTCTGGATGAAGCCTCCATTCTCCTGGGAGAGGACCAGTCCTGGACAGGAGGTCTGCTGCTCGATTTACAATCCCTGGGATAAAGATTGCTTTGAGTGAAGCCAGATTCTGAAAAGCCCAAAACAGAAGTTTCTGTGCCACCTGGAGGCAACGCAGGGACCTTGTGCCTCCCTGGTGATTTATATGATACACAGTTGAAGTGCTGTCTGTTCTTATCAAGACATGCCTGCCATGGATGGAGGAAAGGAGAGCCTTCAGAGCAAGGTGAACCGCTCTCAACTCCAGAACATTGATGTGTTCGCCCCCCCAAGGGGGTATCCACGGGCCACGCACCATTCTGCCTTCCCAGACTGCTCCCCAACCTGTGAGGGAAGCATCTGTCGTCACCACTGTCCTCCTCGATGGAATGTTCCCAAGGGGGACTCCTTGGAGAGGAGACAAGGCCGCCTCAACCACTCTGGTGAACACCCTTGGTGAGAGGGAAAGGCCAAATGGCAGGACCTTGAACTGATAGGCTTGCCCCTGGAATGCAAACCGAAGAAAAGGTCTGTGGTTTGGACAGATGGGCACACGGAAGTACGCGTCTTCCAGGTCTATCGAGGTGAACCACTCTCCTCTTTCGATAGATTCTAAGATCTGACCCGTGGTCAGCATCTTGAAAGGAAGTACCTTTATGAAGGCGTTTAATCGCCTTAGGTCCAAGATGGGACGTATTCCGCCATCTTTTTTCGGCACGAGGAAATACGTGGAGTAGAAGCCAGTGAGCTGTTCGTCTGGATCTACTTTCATAATTGCATCCTTCTGCAGAAGGGTTAAAATTTCCTGTGTCAGGATTTGAGCCTGGACTGGGTCCGTGACAATCGTCATGCGGATCCTGGAGTAAGGGGGGGGCCGCCGCCGAAACTGAATTCTGTACCCCTTTGATACTGTAGCAAGCACCCATGGATCTGACACAGTTTCTTCCCAGCTGTCCAGGCATAGCTGAGAATGAAATTCGGCGGGTGTCCCCCCACCCCTAGGCTGCACCGCCCCGAGGTCCTGAACCTCTGGAGGCCTCCTCTGGGGAGCATCTCTAGTCAAAAAACGGGGATAGAACCCACGTCGACTTTGTGAAGGCTGTTTGGAGTCACCAGAGGCTGTGAATCCTGTAGCCTGTCGCCTGTCATTCACCCATGGCTCCTTACGGGCCCAGGATGATGATCGGTGGGAGGCTGGGAGCCCCTAAGTTTATACCTGGTAGTCGCAGCCCCTCTGAACGTGCGCTGTACTGACTCTCTGGTACGCCGAGACTGTTCAGCCTTATCTAACACACCCTGGGAGTCAGGATGAAAAACATGTGCTGGCACGACTGGCATATTGGTCAGTTCTTTCCTGATATTCTCGGGAAGAGTTGTCTGTGCCAACCAGATCTGCCTCCGAGATATCATGGCAGATGACATAGCTGCACCAATGTCCCTTGTTAGCTGGGAATGAGTGACAAGGGCAGAGTCTATCAGGCTCATGGTGTCCTGGTCCTCTGGGTTGGCTGTTCTCCTAAGAGCTGCCAATAAAATGGCGAGTGCATTGCCCGAGCGGGCTGCTCGTGTGGCTGCATTATAAGTCCGAGACACCAGTCGGTCTGACTTATCACACTCTTTCAGGGGACAGCGTGGATTGGTGGTTACCCGCTCTGGACCCAGAGATGTTAAGGCTGCCATCTCCCGCTCAACTGGAGGCATATCCCCCATACCTGTTTCAGGAGCATACTGATTCTTAGTCAGTCTCCGGCAACCTGCATTGAACTGAGGTGCCCCACTTGGGATGTTCCATGCTTTCCTGAGCATGTGCAAATAGTCACCAGCCACAGGTACAGTAACTGATTGCTGGGTCTGAGTGATGCCGGCCCAAATCCCATCCACTGGAGCAGGAGCCTCAGTTGGAACATTGAGCCCCACAATTTTTGCCGCACTTGAAACCTTTGAGATGACGTCCATGGGTGAAGGCTCACTGTCACCCATGTTGCTGAGGTTGGACGCCCCCTCACATTGTGTTTCAAAAAGGGAATTTTGAGCATAGAGAGAGAGAATGTCAGGGTGAACCACATTCTCCTCCTGATAGGAGGGTAACCTGTCCGGGGAGGAGTGCCCATGCCACGATGCCCTAGCTGTTGTGGCCGGGTACTGGGCCTCAACTCTACCCAACCTCTCTGACAGACCACGTATGGCCGCTAGGATTTGCAGCTGAGTGTCATCATGCTGACCAGCTGGGTTCTGTGAAGGTTTTGGAGCCTGTGTCTTTCTTGAGTCCCGCCTGCGAACAGGGGTGTGCTCATGCCCACGTTTTCGGGGGGCTTTCCTTGAGGTGTGTCCCCTTTCATTTAGTTTGGCTGGTAGAGGCTGCACAGCCCCAGCATGAACAGACTGCTCCACCCATCTGGCTCTTTTAACACGCTCCTCCACAGGCAGTTCCACTGCTGCCACACAGGGGTTCTCAATATCATCCATTAAATGTGCCATGCCCAAACAAGTCGGGCATTCACGGTGGCCATCTCGGGGATCCATGATACCCCGGCAATAACGGCACAAATGTGAGGACATTTCTGTGTTACTTTTGTGATTTAAGAATAAATATATAAACAATAGCGCCCAGCAGGAACGAAGGAAGGGGTGAAATAACTAATTCACCTGAAAATGCCCACTGCATGCCTGCAATGGCAGAAAACAAGGGGGGTGGGGGGGTGGAGAGAGAACAAAATCCCAGCCACTGCGAACAGGGCTTTAAGGGAAACAAAATAGCACCTACAAAGGGTGATAACTAATAACCAACTGTATTTTAACCAGGGAACACAGGTAAACAATCCCACCTGCTGCGCACAGAGGTGAAAAGGGGAAACAACCTGGCCTCAAACACGGTTTATTTATTCATTTTTGAAAGGCAAATAAACGTGAAAAGGTTGGCTTTAAACTCACCTCCACTCACTGTGCGCAAATGCACGAGGGGGAGTTGGAGAAACCCCACTCAGAGCAAACTCTGTATGGATACAAACAGCACGAGATAAACAACACTTACCCAAAGCTGTGAACAAGAGTAGTTAGTACCAGGTTCAGCTAATTAAGCTGCCTGAAACAAAGAGCAGAGCTTAACACATGCAGTGTAACCCTCTGCCTCACTATTAGAGAAGGGGAAAACCACAAACAATCCTCAGGGACACAAGGCGCCTGCACAAAAGTGTCGGATTGATAAAAGTGGTGTCCCAAAATATATCACTTACCTGTCGGTCTCGGATGAGGCGAGTGAAGAAAAGAGGAGGCGGCCGCGCTCACCGGGGAGCTTTATGGGCGGTGAGCCCAGCCCCCTTAAGGTCACTCACGTGACATTGTTGATATTTGGTCTCGAGGATAGGGAAATGAGGACATCATTCGTGTTAAGACCGTGGTGACGGTCTGAGGGAGGTCGAAATAGATCTGTGCTTCTTTACTCCGTTACTAATTGGCATCCAAGAACTTCACTAGTTTGTTTCTTAGTTCATAGTATTTTTGGCGAGATCTGAAGGTTTTTTTTCTGATTGGTGTGGATTCTGTTTATTGTATTTGAGTTTTTCTTTCACAAAAGTTTGAAATAAGTATTTACTTGGTGCCGTTTAGTGTGTTTTGTTAGGCACAGATTCAAGAAGAATAAAGCTCAGCACAGTGTTCCTTTTTCAGTGCCTTTGTTGATGAAACAATTTGTTCCATTAAAGTGGCCTTGAGTGCATCCCAGGAAATAAACATGTTATAGACTAAGTGTTTATTTCTTAGTACAAAAAAAAAAATCTGTTCTCTATAGAAGGCACAGTTAGTTGAAGTACATCGTTTTAAGCCTTCCATTAACAGGCATGGAAAGAGACAAAACCAATGGGAACGATCACTCAGTAAGACAGCAATGGATGCCCATGGGGTCAGATTTACAGTAACAGTAAAGGGAATGTTTTTATTGATTAGAATTGTAGTCCCACTATCTGACCAACTTACTCTCTTTTAAGTTTGTTTTGTTCAATCTCTGAGAGATGTGTTTCTGTAAGTATTTTTTTGAATTGGTCTATTCAAGCCCTTGGGCTATTACTATGTATATATATACACACACACCCTTTTAGTACTAGGATGTAGGTGCTACACTGAAGTAAAGTAAGGGTAAGGTTTCAAGATCTAGTCCCATTTGTGTTGTCTGGCCTAGTGGACAGTGCAGTCCTTGTATTGGTACCAATGAAAACATACCCTGATGTTTCTGGGAGCTGCTAATCCTGTGGGTTTGTGGGAAATAATGGGCCTTATTCACAAAATCTGTGCTTAAAACATGCGTACCGATGTTTGACGCACAATCTGGGATTCAGCAATATGTTCTTCCCTAAATTTGGTTGCAGAGTACTAACAAATTTAAAACTTTCTCAGACCATGCTGTACGCACAAATGAAGAAGGCCTGGTTGTCCTGGAAAATGTAAACACAAACGCTTTCAACTAAATGCATTATATATTAAATCTCGAAAATTAGACAACAATAATTAAATTTACTAATGCATTGACCAAATGTATTAAATAACGATGTAATTGACGCCCTTTCATCCTCATCATTTATTGTCATAATTCAAACCTTTAACTCTACCAGTTGAGATAGTTTACTTTGTTTACAATAGAGTATATAAGAATGTTTGTGTTTAAATGTTGCAGTTTTGGCTTTCGCTAAATCTTTTGATTGGCCTCAAATTGACTGTATTCACCTGTTGTGTCGCCCCTTAAGTAAAGTACATTAGCCTGTATGCCAGAACTTATAACATTAGCTAGTATCTCATGCGAGTACACTAGCAAGACACAAGTTACCTTTATGTGTTTCTGTATTTTGGCTAATTAGCTGTGAACTTGAGGCACTGGTAGCTTAGTCCTTTGTTTATCACCATTCACCTCCTCACAAGCAATGTGTTTTGATGTTTGTTTGTTTGCTTGGTGACGCTCATTTCCTCTTTAGCTTTGTATGAAGGCTATAGATATTTCAACATCCTACAGCAAAGACATGAGGCCTGCACTGTGCATCTGTCTCCTACGTCACCATAGGCAGAAATCCTCTCAGTGTAGTCCAAACTGCACTGCTCTTCAACTGTGAAGAAACTGTGCTTTGTTTCACAACAAAACACATCAGAGAAGTGTAATTGGGCGCCAGTTCAGAGATGACAGCATATGTAGCAGCTACCTGAACACAGTCCAGGCCAAGCCAATGCTGGGGCTGGTCCGGTGGGGGATCCATACACCAGACTCCCATAGTACCAGCAGATGGCGGAGGGGCTGACCATGCATGGTGATTCAATCTGCTGCTATTATCCAAGGTCGGCCAACTTCCTCCCGCCAGCAGGTTGTCTCTGTCATCATGCACCCTCTCTACAAAACTACAGCAATCAGCCAAAGCATTAAAGCCAGTTACCTGTTTTAATGCTGTGGCTACTCTGATATATATTGTCTTTTAATGCTCAGCTCTGATCTTGTGCAGTGCTGCTGTGGGTGAAAAAATATGAGAACTTCTGAGTCATGCTCACAATTTTGGGAATAACACTTAATTGCAAATGAAAAGGCACTTGGGAGCCTAGCAACAAGGGGAATAGATGGGCTTCTTAATTCCTCCGAGAGATTTCCATATCTGTGTTTGGAAGGAAATTATGAATTTGAAATGTTGAAAGGAAGTAGAAATATGATTAAATGACACGTGCATAATGTGCAGTGGAGCTGCTTATGTATCCATTTCTTTGTGCATTGGTCTACTTAGTTCTGTGTGTGTGTGTGTGTGTGTGTTTTTGTGTGTGTGTGTGTAAAGGTGGTGATTAAATTGGACAAAAATAACAGAAGAATACTTTATTTTCCTTCCACGGAATACGCATTGGGTAGCCTGGCAAAGCCAGTACACAGATATAAATCAATATTTGGGTAAACAAGTAAGTACAAACTCCCTCCTGTCAAGAGAAGGCCAGAAAACACAGGGCTGCAGAGGTTAGCCTTCAATTTCATTACTTCAGATCTGACTAGAGTGGAGATTCCCCGGGTGGGATTCACATATGATTCACACATAAGAGCAGCTAAACTGGAAATCTGCAGCAGCACATTCATCTCTATGAGAGTCCGTAATGAGGACCAGCCACACATCACTGTTTAATCTTCCATGGAGCAGTTTCTATTAGAAGCCAGACAAAAGATCGTAGGTATGGAACAAGAAAGGTCAGCTGATTATCTGGCTCATTGATTATCAGATTTCGACCTAGAGTTGCTCGTGTGATCCCACATCTGACTTTACGATCTGAAGGATCGTTTGCCCCATGTCAGGAGCTCACTGAGACAGCTGCTGATCACCCATAGGGAAGGTCGTCTGCTGTTACAAACGCAAGAGTGAGCGCATCCATTCTCACAAAGCCAATGCAACGTGGATGCAGAAATAGAACAGTCCCCTCTACATGTCCTGTCTTCTACTGTATAGAGGCAGCTGTGGCTCAGCGGGTAGAGAGTACTGTCATACTGGGGTCAGTGGTTCGATCCCTGGCTCCTTCAGCAGGATGTTGATCCCCTGCACTATGTGAATCTATGTGAATGCGGTTTATACTGTAAGCGCTTTGAGTGGGCGTTAAGACTGGAGAAAGTGCAATATAAATACAGTCCATTTACCATTACTTACCACAGTTCTTCCTTTTCCATCAACTCAGTTTGCTGCGAAGTAGGATATAGTCCTCTCAGGGCAGATGCACTTACCTGGCAAAACTCTCTCTCTTATTTTTTTTAATGATTTTTGGACTTCTATATTTGTCTTCATGTTCTGCAAATCAAACTCTAACCTTTCGCTCCTTTCTACACTGCTTTATTTTGGACTTCACCATGTTAAGCTCTGAGGCTTTGTTTTCTACCTGAAAAAAACAAGATGGTCACAATTTGTAAGTAGGTAACCATGTGAAGCATGTCATTTTATTTATAGCGGTGTGAAAAAACATGTGTATTGTCATATGTATATATATTTAATCGAATTTTTGTTGACAATCTAGAACTACAGAGATGATGTACTTTGAGTGTAACTCTTAATGGTGATATGAACATACGTTTCTGACTGTTAACATGCTTTGCACAGGTAATGTCTGTTATTTAATGTGTAACACCAGCCTGGACCCAGCATTTCATTCTGAGCCTGGAAAGCCTCTCATTTATTTTCTCTTTATTTATATTTTTTGGATTGTACAGTATTTCTTTTTAAGTTAAAACCTTACATTGGGTTTTCTCTGGATTGTGAGCCAGTAGCACTGGATGTCTCCCCTTTAATTGCAGTACTGCTGAGCGCCTGTTATTCTGAATACCTTTTAAGATACGGCACATTGTTAGAGAGACATTTGGCCCTAATTATGGGGATGTCCACAAGAGCTGGCATTCTATGTAGCCCATTAAAATGATAACCACGTTGTCACTTATATTGACAGAAACTGTCACAGTACTGCAAAAAAAAGTCCTGTTTCACAGAGCCAACATGTTCCTTTATACTATGGTCATTGTCCCACTAGCCCAGGTGGTTTCGCTGACTGCTGGCCTATGTTCAATGTCACATCAGCCTGTCGACAAAAGGTTTTATGCTTATATGATGAATTTATAACCATGGCATTGCACAACTTTCACACATGTCGTTGAGGTCCAACATTCTACATGACAAGTTTGGAGGGTGTCTGTAAATATAGTTACAAAATAATTAAGGAGATTGGCCTGAGTGCCTGCATGCATGGGGTTGCTTATTTTAGTGGGTGTGTACAGGTCTCAGGAAAGTTGAAGGGGCAAGAAAGTCTTTCTCTCTTTTTTAAGAATACTACAATAAGACTGACAGACAAACTGGTGGCCACATGAGAGGACTTGGAGAATTGGCTGGAGCATCAGGCATAGCTCTTCAACCCTGAGCCTTGTGGGTGAGCAACTAGTTCAATTCAGAGGTTGATTTTAACTGATGGTTTTGTTGGTAATTGCTTCAATATACTTTGTTTATGTAATTCTTTTCTGATGTTGTTTACTGATCACTTTTCCTTTTCTTGCAGTATACCTACCCAGCATGCCAGTACGGCAATCAAGATAAGGGTAGCCAGTGTTGCCCTGCACATTCAAAGACAGGAGCACTGATCAGTGGGAAGAATATTGTCTGTCAGTGGAGCAGGGTTGGAGAAACCAGAACTGCCCCCAAACAAAGGACACTAAAAATGACTATCTAGTACTTTCTTAGTTTAAACAAGCACTTAGTGAAGGCAGGTGATGTTCGATCACAAGTATGCAACTGACAATATGAAAAGACAGATTACAAAAATGTGTGTTTCTATCTTCTCTGTCATTGTTGTTGCATGGCTTTGCTTGATCAAGTGCACATGAACACAGACTGAATTTGCAACAGCCTCTGGTTGAGGCTGCTCAGCTATGTGTGGGGTGACAGTGACACCTTTTTCCAGGATGGATCAAGTGTGTTTGTGCCCCAGCATCAAGTCCACATCACCTTGAAGGATGTGATGAATATCAACGTTTTTTCAATGCAGAAGTGACACTTCCTCCATATAGACTATAGCCAGCTATGGGATAAGAGCAGCTTGTCAATTATGTGCCTTTTTTCATTTCACTCACTGATGTGAGACAGCTGCTGTTGAGCTGCTCTCCTGCCTGTTTGAACAAAGTACAAGAGTTATGTACAATCTGAAAAAGAAATCCCACTAACAAACTTAAATCCTCTGGCAACATTGTCCACAATGTCTCTCAAGAGATATGTCTTCAGAGCTTCTTTTATTTTAAATACTCCACAGACAGAATTAGGGAATCTCTGAGGTGAAACATAGAAGCTATAACTAAGGTTAATGCTCGTGGGTTGAGTCCAAATTAAATTATACTTAATGGATACAGGATTTGGATACGTAATCTATGACCTAATAAGCCAGCAACATTTACACAAGATTAACTTCCATGTTTTGTTCAAGACAGTTATTTGGCCATAAGTCATTAGGCATTATCATTTCCTATATCTGACAAGATAAGCAAGGAGTAGGAAACAAAAAAGAAAAATCACAAGTCTGAAGGCTGTAGCGAGAGTGCCACTTGACTCCAGGTCTCATTAGAATGTGATTATTCTGTAACTTTTAACTCTTGCTGTCTGGTTATGACTCAGTTTAAAATGGACAGTGCATCTGCAACCTTTCTACTGATTTCAGACATGTCTGTCTGTCTGTCCTTCAGTTCATCTTGTTACAACCTGGTTCAAGGCTGGACAAAAGAGGGATGACCACACAAGCTTAAAGTTAGAATAAGTTTATTTGAAAAAATGAAAATAAATGAAATATAGAAATGAAATTGCAAACAAAACCAAAGGCTGCAGAAGCCATAGCGAGAAAGAGACTGGGTGAATGTCATACAACATCCATCCAGAATAATCTATGACCTACATGTGGATCGGGAATCGTTTATGTTGATGTTCATGATAGATCATAAGTTCAATCTAAATAAACAGACTTAGAGTGCCTTGTGGTGCACTGCCCGTACAAGAACTGTTAGGGCACTGACTGACATGAACAAGTCTTCTTCTTCATCCTCGAATACAGCAATGATTTGATTTCACCATGACATACTGATCTCCAGAAATCAATGTTTCTCTGTTGATGCTGCAATGCTTTATATCCAGCTGAATTAAAGCTTTTATTTTTTTAAGTTGTGAACTTAGGTCTGAAGTTTGTGTCGATGCTTAACAAAACTCTGAAATAGCCAGCATGCAATGTATGAAATAAAAAAAAAGTAAATCCTTCAAACTTATTTATCAGGCACACACAGGAACAGTACTAAAGACATTTTCTAACTTGACTCTCCACCATAGACTGTTGATTTAAAGCTCTGCACACAACATCCAGCACCCAAACAATAAAAAGTGACTGTATATTGTAGAACTGTTTGAGGAGGACTCACTAATGACAAGGAATACTCAAGCTTATTAACACAGACCAAGCAAATGGTCTATTCCAAATACGAAGGCTTTGGTTTTGTCAGGGAATGTGAATGAAAAACAGTGATATCACTAAAGTCACCAAAATACACCAGCTCAGCCTTCAAACCCTGTTGGAGGACAAAGGCTGTCTGAAAGGTAGTGATAGTTACACATGAGAAGTCTAGCTCCACTCACAAGTGCAGGTAACTGCTGCCACCTCTGCACTGCCAATGGTCATTGAAGAGTTACTGAGCTGTTGCCTCTATTACAGAGGATGCCCCTCATGTTTGAGCAGGGCCCCGGTGGTATGCATTGGACAGATTTCAATGCAGAGATGAGCGGCTTAACACTCTACAGATGATCCCAAGATAACAAAGTAGAGAATTATCATCTGGAACTATCATTTCTATTGGTTTAAAGTTTAAGATCTAGCTTTCAAACATGTTATCTGGCACTGTGAGCCACTCAACACCAAAATGTGACCAAACAGAAGAGTGGTGAAACTCGCTGCAGCTTAGTGACGTGGTTTCTGTTGGCAGTGAAGGGCAGCAGAAGAACAAGAGCTGCCATTTGGCTCCACCTGTCAGCTCCCAGCAGCTCTGTGCTGGTACAGATGGCCGGCACTGGTGTTGTATTGCTGTTTCATTCAGGTGCCGTTTTATTTAAGTATATTCACGATAAGAGGCTAAACAGAGACCAAGAGAGATAGAAAGAGAGACATCCACTCCACAGAGGAGCTCTTACAACCAGGTGTATATACAGTGCCTTGCATAAGTATTCACCCCCTTTGGACTTTTTCCCATTTTGTACTGTTACAAACTGGAATTCAAATAGACTTAAACATATGCATAGTACTTTGAAGGTGCAAAATACCTTTAATTGTGATGGATGGAGACCGTCTGTGAACAGCAATTTTTATGTCTTGACATAGATTCTCAATTTGATTTAGGTCTGTGCTTTGTCTGGGCCATTTTAAGACATAAACATGCTTTGATCTAAACCATTCCTTTGTAGCTCTGGCTGTATGTTTATGTTCATTGTCCTGCTGGAAGATGAACCTCCCCCCCAGTCTCAAGTCTTTTGCAGACTGCATCAGATTTTCCTCACAGATTGCCCTGTATTTAGCTCCATGCATCTTTTCCTCAATTCTGACCAGTTACCCTGTACCTGCTGAAGAGAAGCATCCCCACAGCATGATGCTACCACCACCATGTTTCATTGTTGGGATGGTGTGCTCAGGGTGATGGGCAGCGTTGGGTTTCTGCTACACATAGCGTTTTGCATTGAGGCCAAAAAGTTTAATTTTGGTCTCATCTGACCAGACCACCTTCTTCCACATGTTTACTGTGTCTCCCACATGGCTTGTGGCAAACTCCAAATGGGATTTAGCATGTTCCCTTTCAACACTGGCTTTCTTCTTGCCACTCTTCCATAAAGGCCAGATTTGTAGAGTACACAACTAATAGTTGTCCTGTGGACAGATTATCCCACATCAGCTGTGGATCTTTGCAGCTCCTCCAGAGTTACCATGGGCTTCTTGGTGGCTCCTCTGAATAATTTCCTACTTGTCCAGCTTGTCAGTTTGGGTGGACGGCTTTGTCTTGGTAGGTGCAACATTCTTTCCATTTTCTGATGATGGATTTTATGGTGCTCCGTGAGATGTTCAAAGCTTGGGATACTTTTTTAAAACCTAGCCCTGCTTCATACTTTTCCACAACTGTATCCCTGACCTGTTTGGTGAGCTCCTTGGTCTTCATGATGCCGTTTGTTCAGTAATGATCTCCAACAAACTCTGAGTCCTTCACAGAACCGGTATATTTATACTGAGATTAAATTACAGACATGTGGACCGTATTTACTAATTTTGTGACTTGCAAATGTGACTTGTGAAGGCAATTGGTCGCACCAGATCTTTGTTAGGGATTTCACAGTAAAGGGGCTGAATATATATGCACTCAACACTTTTCAGATTTTTATTTGTAAATAATTTTGAAATCCATGTAATATTTCCCCCCACTTCCAAATGATGGACTATTTTGTGTTGGTCCATTACATAAAATTACAATGAAATAAATTATAATCTGTGGTTATGCCATGACAAAGTGTAGAAAAGTCCAAGGGGGGTGAATACTTATGCAATGCACTGTATATATGTGAGTATTGCAGCGAAACATTTAGACTACTGTGCCATACATGCGCTGATTATCTATTATCTGTACTGCTTGGACAGTTCATCTGGGACCAGCTAGAACCCTATTTAAAGCAGGAGCAGAGGAAAAAGTCAGGTGACGTACTAATAAGATCGACAAAGTCTTTTTTGGGAAGTAGGTTTGGGGAATGAAAAACACAAATGACTCCAATATTCCCACTATTGACCTTATTCAAAATACGATATTTCAATTATAGTGTTTACGTAAGTTGCAAATGGAATATTCATATTCCCATTAATATGTTACAGAGCATAGTCAGATTACGGTTTACGTCTTCACATCCACTATGACATTACCTCAGACATTAAAGATTTAAAACCCTAATTCTAACTGGTTTGATGTAAAATGCTAGAGTATAACATTTTGTGTCCTTTTCTTTCTCATTTTGCAAAAGATACAACCCATTTATTGTTCTTGTTTACACCCAGGGCATATGTCACTAAGCAGTTGGTAACTACCTTTTATATCAATGCTATGAAAGGCTGTGAAAACTAATATGATCAAGATTTAAAAATTATATTACATAATGTGATTGAGGTCAGAATTATTTCTTATTCCAAGTAGAACTTTATATTGGTCAAGGTAATAAGAAAATGCTTTTTTACATTTCAGTGTCTTTTTCAGACTATTAGACTATTGTAATAGTGGTGTCCATGTAAACAAAGTGAGTGCTGAACCTGGCAAACCTGCTGCTATGCTCCTTTGGGTCTTTGGGGACAAATAATCAACAGTATACTCTCATTGTGGGAGGAGGCCTGGTGGCTGCCTCTGACCTCCCACCACTACAACTATGGATACATAACATAACAGTATTTAAATAACAAGTTTAGTCAATATGTTATCCATATTATTATGGTTATTATTATTATTACGATGAAATGGTGTCTGTAAAGTTGTAACACAGTGGAGCTTCATAATTCAGATGTGAAACCTTATCATCCAAGATGTAGCATTACAAATGAGTTTCCCCGTCACTTGTTTATTTTTTTATTTGTCAGTTATTGTGGAAATTAGTCATTTTTAGAATTTGGAAACATAAATATCACTATTGTAGCCAACATCCTCTGCTACTGGAGCTTTTTGTTGGCTCTGATGTGGGTGTGCCAATAAAATGAAACAAATTTTACTTTATCATTTTAATGTAGGCAAACATCTATTACCATGTGATATTTTATTACTTGTAGGAAAACATTGCAAGGGCCAACAACGCAAATAGGGTAATAATTGGAAGGATTACAAATGATGGAGCTAGTTTTTCAAAAATTCAGAAAAACACATTCTTCTTTTTTAGCCTACTGAAGGACCAAACGATGATTACTCCATATTAGCATGGGAATTGCCTGGATGCAATCTTGTTTCGCTAAAGCCTTGCCAACAGTGCCAGGGGTCAACATTTATTTAAGCTTGGTAATGCATTAAGAATCAAAGGATTTAGCTCAGAAGTCTCCACCTCTGGGCATGCGGGCAGCCTTTACATTCAACATGCCTCATTAAGTGATGTGCTGCTAACTACACATACTTGACCACCTTTTCTGTGGAAATGTACTTCCAACCATCCCATTGTTCATTCTTCCAGGAGTAATACTGAGTTTTCTAATGACTACCCTGAGACCACCTGAAGCATCAACTGTTTTTTATTCATTTTTCCCATTATTCACCCACATGTGTTCACCATGAATGAAGTAGAAGCTTGAACATTTTCTATGAGGGAAGGAAAAAGAGTAAGAGACTGGAGGGGGGATTTTTACAACATCCCAAATGTGTGTTGCAAATGGAGGCACCATAACTCTTTATGGCCGAGCTTTTAATTTGGTGGAGGTGGTGGTGCAGGGGGCCTAATTATTCATTTAGGTGAACTGGTCCGAACTCACAACTAGTCTGTGAGGGAGAAATGATTTATGGGAGCCCTGAAAAGCCCTCTGCGGGATGGGTGATGGAAGCAAGTGGAAAGGCAGAGCTGCTGAACGTGATGGCAGTGGCACTGTGAGGACAACAGAAGGCGAAGACAGACAGGGAGGGGATGGGGGGGAAAAACAGGCACTTTGGGGCTGTTGGGAAATACTGCTGCTTTAATATCCACAACAGGACTACACCCAACCTGTTTCTACTGTGCCTCATGTACCTTTTCTGTGCCTGTGGTCACAGATTCTATGATAAGAAAAACAGACAAAGTGAAAGAGTGAGAGACAGAGCGAGACAGGGGGTGTGTGAGGAGAGAGGTGGGACAGAGAGGAGAGAACAAGACAGACAGAGACAGAAGTGGAAAACATGGACTACGACAGAAATAAAGATGAACGCCAAGAAGAAAACAAGAAAAAAAAATGTGTTTGTGTGACAGCTTGATAGACACTGGGATGGAGTATGATAAAACAGTGGGAGAAAGATGAAAGTCAGTGAAGACCTTGAGCTTTTTGTTCCGCCCTCTGATGCTACTCTGGCACTGCTGGAGCTGCTCGGCTGCCTCTGGATCCTGCAGCAGCACCAAAGTGCGCCTCAGCTCCGCACACGCTTTCTCCGGCAAGGAGTGGGAGGGCTGCAGAGTGAGATAGATAACATGAGGTAGTGAGTCAACAGCACAGAGCAGTGTTTTTATTTTTAAAAGTGCCAAACATCCACTGGCAGCTGTACTATCAGACTCAAACATTTAACCCATCGGTTTTAGAACTAACTAAAGATATTATGTGAAAACAGACAGGGCACTGCATTTCCAGGTGATGAATACAAGCACCATTATCATTGCGAAAGACACAGCAAACATTATTATTATTATTTTTAATTACTAATATTAGTATTTTAACGGGGGCCGCTATCATTGATAACATCATTACATATCTAAGTATCACACTATTTTCATTGAAATCTGGCAGACCTTAACCTTGATCGTTCCAACATTATCTCTAATGATGATTGTTGAAGATGTGTAGATATAGAGACAGTTTTCAATAGAGTGTCCATCCATCCATCCATCCATCCAGTGAGTGAGTTAGTAATAAAGAGAGAAAGAGACAGGGTGTATGTGAGTGTGTCGGACTAAAGGTGAGGATCATTGTTTGTGGATGAAAGACATTTCCATAATAACTGAGAACACATTAGCTAATGAATACCAAATTTAACTATTTAAGCAATGCTGAACACTTTTTTAATCTCACCTCATGGTTCTGATTATGGAACTTGTAATGATGTATTTACCAACATTACGGTGGCCGACACATACATCAACAGAAAACAATGAAAAAGTGACTACTCCACTACAAAAGCCACAACACAAATGCAAAATTGACACCATGGACTAATATCCGAATTACAAGAAAAATCACAACACACAAAAACGTTGCATAATCTATGCATGCCAGCAAATATTGTTTAAATTAAATAACATTTTTAAATAAAATGTAAGATAATATCGACCTACCTATAATACCTAGTATGTAAATGTGTATATATTCAAGTCTTTTTAAGGCTTAAAATTCCAATGATTAAATCATGAAGATTTAGATCTTTATATACTGTTTAAGACACAGAAACTTTGAACTGGAATCAATGGATGATCAAAGGGTCAAATTAGTTCCTTTTGTACATCTTTGTGAAATATCCTCTGGTCCCACATGATAATTACCCACATGCAGCTAATATTACACTAAATCCTGTGATCCAGGACAGACTTGATAACTTGGCACCATCCTCCAAACTACACTACACTACAGTCCCATGCACCTGATTTCAATACACCTCGACAGGCCTGCCGTGCCAATTTATTCTACCTATATGATTCGACAATATAGCTGTTTGGGGGAGGAGTTTAGCGAACAATCAATTAGCTAGTGTCAATTGCAAGCTTTTAAAAGCCAGACATACTCCTTTTAAGTATCAACTACAATTAAAACATATCTTTGCAGACTATAAGGGACAAGGACTGCCTCCTAAATCAAAGCCACTTGCTATTAAAAGTGTAATCAGGCACACTGTGGTGGGACCGCAGGCCTGGTTTGACCCCATCAAGTCTTAATGAGGTCCACTGAGTCGTTAACCTGCCCATTTAAATAACATGCATCAATATTAATAGGTTATTAAAGACTCAATTATATATACAGTGGAGTGGACAAAGAGTGCCAGTCATACTCAGACAGAACAAGAGAAGGATAAAAAAAACAGTGATTTTCAAAAGTGTGTGTGCTGGTTTCAGTGGTTCAAAGCCATTATATAAGTGAAATTGGCAGCGTTTTAGATTTATTGAGTCAGTGGACATCTAGTCTATCCATGCAGCATTTCCAAACCACTAATCAGGGAATTTTAGAGTTTATTTTTTCAAGAGAAATACTGTTTAATATATCGTCAAGTTTGTTTTTACTTTATTTTATATGGTGTTACTTTAATTAAAAAGATGTACTTCCTGAAGATGCCTCACATGTATATCCTCTCCGCAAAGGGAGGGATTATGCTTGGAGGTCTTCTCAGCTCCTGATACCTGCGCAACAGTCGGCCACAAGTGGCAGCGATGAGCCCATTCTGCATACCACCGCATACTACGTGGTATTTTTTTTAAACAGTATGCGTTAGTTATTAGGAGGGAAGACTTCATGTGTGAGGAGTAACTTGTGAGGTTAACAAATGCACAAATAACTTTCCCACCTCGACACTCAGCCAAGCGTTCTGTCTTTGTTTGGGTCTATTCGGGGTGACCGCATTTTTGCTCTGTTCTAATTATCGCCCGATCTAATTTAGGCTGGCACTGACTGTCCTTGGATGCCTTTAGGACTTAGTATACTTAGTATACTTATTATACATAGATATATAGATATATGCACTGCAGCACTTTTAAAATCTTCAAGTCTTAAATGTTGGGATATTGAGTATTTCTGTTAAAGAGGGGATTTCAGAGCAGCAGTGTGGCGAGTTTCTCACTGATGGAATTAGTAGTGTGGAAACCAACTGAATTAAATAACACAAAAAGGCAGCTAAAAAATGCAAAATGTTAATTTATGGCACTGTTATTGAATTAAAAGACAAGATGACACCAGTTTATAGGTTTTTGCTAATTCTAAGCTAATTCTGCCTCAAACCCCTGTGCGCACTCACCAACACTGGGGTGGTTGCTGAAACAATTGTCCTCCAGTGAGCCAGATCGCTTCTGCTCCTGTAACACGTGGTTTCACACACAGTGCGTCAACCCAGTTCAGAACCATTCAAGATGCATCTTAGATGTTTACTAAAGCTTGTCTCTATCATAATCAATTGAAATTCATTGTTTTGTTGAACAGCTTGGCCTCAATGCTATGCTCAGTTTTTGAGGGAGAATACTTCTGAAAAAGTAAAATTACGTCTCAGAGGTCTGTTTCAAGTAAAGGCTTGTCCTCGTTCTGCAGCCGAGGTAAATGTGCCCCAGATACAATTTGAGAATTTACTGTATATGTCGATTCCATTTCCTGCAGGGCACCACTAGATAGACGTGACGGCGAGGTGAAGGATCTTCCCTTGGAGTAAACTCATAAACTCAGGACTGGAGGGCAAACAGCAGTGAGCCCATTCATATGCAGTCCCTGCTCACAAACATATATGCTAGCAGCTGTGAAAATAGCCTGGTCTTTGTGCGAGTGCATGTGTGCGCAAGTTTGTGTCTTCACAAACAAGGGGGTGAGTGACAGAGCTGCTCGGATCAGACCGGCCTAAGCCCAGAAGGTCCAAAAAGGGAGGATAGGGCGGGGGGTCTCCATAGAGACAGAGAGCAAGCAGCACAAAAATCCCCAAAAGTGATCCTAGGCAAAGGCTTAATCCTTTCACTCGAGGCCTCTTTTCATATTGTGAGTGACAGACGCATGTGTGAACACCTTCTGTAAACAAATGTTTATTGACGGGTTGCAAATCTGCAACATCAAAGCTTAAATATTTGAGCGAAGCAGCACATTGCAAAGTCTAAGAAAATAAATCTAAGTCAGACTTTATCTATTTCAAAAGCACATTCCAAAACTGATGTTACAAAGTGCTTCGTAAACAAAAGGAGCAACAGTAATGCAATATAAGACACAATCAAATCAGAAATGTGCATAAAAGCAGGACAGACGAGTCTTACAGTAAAAGCAGCAAAGGGCTGACTTACCAAAATGAGTTGTGCTCCACCACCAGTGTTTGCAGATAGAATTCTCAGAGAGAAGCTGCTCCTTAGCATTCAGCAGCCAACACACACTAGCGTCTGGGTTCAGTTTTCAAGAGCCAAAAACACCAACTGTATGAGGTCCAAAGAGACATTGCCGTATAATGTATATCTATTATATATAGAGAGAAAGTTTAAAGTATAGTCACTATTATTTTGAGTTACAAAGGTGGCTAATTCCCTGCAAACAAACAACCATAAAGAGGAGTAAAATACACGTTTACTGTGATATATAAAAGGATAACAGACAGTGGAAGGGGAAGAGAGTGTCGGATCAGACACACAGACAGTAATATATTTAGACGCACAGTTTACATCTGCTAAATCCCATTAATCAGACAATCAGGGATGTTGTGATAATCGCAATCACAACATCAACAGACTGTATGTTAAGATGGATGACATGTCTCCAAGTCCTCCCACCCTCCAGAAACGATAGCTAAGGCTGCCACCTTGTGCAGTCATTTGTAGCCAGAGTCTGGGCGGAAGCGATCTGGTGATGGAACTTCGGTATCGAGGTCTTGCCAATACACACGTTTGACCAATCGCGAGTCAGTCTCAACTGTCTATCACCGCATTTTACCCCATTTGTATGGCATCAAATAAGTAATGCAAACCATACACAGAAACTGTGAATCTGAGGAACATTAATTTGACGTGTACTTAGATATTTTGTTTGTCCAAAATCCCAGCTGCTAACATCTAATTGTCATGGTTTATGACTGCATAACCAGGGGGCATTCAAGACACTTTGGTTTCTCTTTTTTGAACATTCAGGTATCTTTATTATCAGTTTAAAGCAATAACAATCCCTTTGAATTCTACATTACCATTGCAACTCTTCCCATAAGTTGACCATCAGAGAAGCTCCCCGGACAAAATGCTGAGCCACACATGTACGTCTAAGTTGTGAAGATGAAGTCACACAACCACTTACATTACCTGTATCTACAGTAGTTTGTTGCAAATTGATCAAGCATGGTGTGACATGTTGATAATAAAGGGAATATTTCTCAGTAAGTATCAGGCTTTTTACATTCATAAAGAAACTCAAAGTAATCAGGTCAGCGGGTAATCTGTCCAGGGTTGGAGACAGACGTCCTAAACATCCAAACCAAAGGGAGTCAGGGAGATGTTTTGCTGTTCAAGGCATTGCATGTACTATTTTCTCCTTCGAGTTGGTACCTCATTTTTAGAAAAACACAATAGTTTCCCAGGAAAATAATTATTATTAACCATTATCTTCCCCCTTTCTTTATTATTCTGAAACAAGAACGCACCAAATGAAGAGGATGATTCATTTTCATCTCTGTTTCCTAATAAGAGGCCACATTGTTTGATGTTTCAATTTCTAAACATAGCAGGGGCGACTGGAGCCGATCCAAGCTATTACCGGGCGAGATATGGGGTTCACAGCAGGGTACACTCTGGACAGTGTGTCACTCTGCCAATATAGAGACAAACAACAAGTCACACCTACGACACCACATTGTCAAATGAACCTAGGGACGAGGAATACATTTAAACTCCACACAGAAAGGCCCCAAATCATGCTGGGTTTCAAACCAGGAAGCTAGTACTAATGAGAGGCTGTGCTAACCACTGTACCAAAGGGCCGCCAGAAAAATGTTTGCTCGAACTTTAAGATTTTTGTAGTAACAGCGTAACAGGCTAAAAAAAATGGATTATCATTACATTACAGTATTATATTTGGTCTACTGGTTTCCTTTCTTCCTCTTCTTCAGCTCAGTTTTCAAAATGTATATGTCCTGGTGGGGTAGGGAGCAGAGATAGAGAACCAGAGACCAAACGGACACTTTGCTATCATTATTATTTCCTGCCGCTGATTTACTCCACGTAAAATAAATGACTCTGAGTCGCTCACTGCTTCCAGAGACACTACAGGAAAATGAGTTAGAATGCTCTCCTTTGACTCAGCTCACACGCTCGCCCCTTGACACCGACTGAGAAGTTTATAAGCGAATCACAAAGGGATTGGCACCTGAAACAGCTCAGGCGTGCACTATTAAAAGACCGCTCACAGGTATATTGTACCTCCACTGTGATTCAGCATCATTATGAACATATAGCCTGACAAAACATGCTGTGAGAGCGATTTGTCTGCATAGGGGTGCTGAGGCATTGCGAGCTAAGTGGCAGTGATCAATGTGCATGTTATCACGTCAAGGCTTCCCTGTATGAATGGCACTGTTATCCGCTCAGGAAGAACAATGTTTTTCACAGTTGTTATCAAGGGCACAATGATTTTCGAAAACCTGGGTTGTCACACTGTCAAAAATGAGCAAGTTTTCACTATTAAATTTATAAACGGACTGACCTACAAGGGGAGGGAGTCTATAAACTGCCAGTATACTGACTGCCACAGAAATGTTTATTGCTGCACTGTAAATTAGCGAGACGCAAACGAATGAGATCTCTATATGAGAGAGGTAAATATGGTTGGGGACTAAAAGACTGACGAAACCAATCACAATTATGGCTGTTTATAATCAGTATAATGCATCAAGAATGCCCCCACACAACCGGCAGGAGGCTGGTGAAATCTACAAGTTGCCATTTTGATGGATGGTAAGAATGTGCTCACAGTCGCCGTAGTAACGGCCGCAAATCATGCATGATGCCCGGGTCCTCCTTTGTCCTTTAATAGGGAGCTAATGAGTGGCCCCGGCACCGCAGTGAGCGACGACAGAGACTGAAGAAGCCAGCGAGCGAGTCATGAGGAACGAGGACCATTACTGCAGACTGAAATCATCCCGGTTCCACAGCAGCGTTCAGACTCCGAGTATCTTGGTAACAGTGGCTGTCACCCCACACATTCTCTCCCACAGTTCCATTATCTCACACCTGCTCTCACTATAAAGAGTTCAGCACAGCTGTAACAATGTAAACAGGTGGAACACCGATTTGGCTGCGTACCAGGAGAGGAGCGGACTGAGGAGCTCAGAGGAGAGATGTTAAAGGGGAAGGGGAGGAACTTTTAAAACATCATGTCAGTGCAACCACAACAGAGATTAAACATGTTTATTTATGTATTTATAAAGTGCTGTTTTAGTCTTGATGACCAGTAAAAGCACTTTACAGAACAGTTTTACATTGATCCATTCACACTCACATTCACACAGTACAACTATGGGCATCGCTTTTTCTAAGTGCAAAGGTGCAAATCGGGGTTCAGTATCTAGCCCAAGGACACGTCGGCATGCAGATGGCCGAGCTGCCAACCTACCGGTAAGGTAGATGAAAATGTAGTTTACTCTAGAGGCAGGGATGCTCTGTCCTGTTTGTAATTATCTGATAAGGAGTAAGAGAGCGAACTGCACACCCACATTTAAATAGTGGGTGTTTATTGTGATGAAAGTTGGGGCTGATGATGAGAAGCTTGCCGACAGTGAATGAAGTCAGTTGGGTTTGGAAAAAAAAAAAGTGAAATACCACTAATGCTGAAAATATGGATTGAAAGCCATAGGTGAGTTAGAGGAGGCTTGCAAATGGTGAGGTTACTCTGAGTCGTATCAAATGTCACGAAAAAGAAACACAAAGGTTATTTTTCCCTCTCACATTCCTCAAAACCCTTTAACATTTATTGTGTCTACCTCACTCCCAGCATTTTCTCACTTTAACCTTTTAAAACACACAGCTCAGTCTGTGCTGAGCATTTTAGGATCCACACACCACTACAACTGCTGTTGACACAGAATCGGTTCAGACTGGTGACCAAGGCTTCAAACGTTCAAGGTTCAACGACAAGACTGAAATTCCCTATTAGTGCCAAAGAAGAGAAAAATAAATTGGCAAGGGAAACCAACCCATGATCTATTACTGTGTTTGTACTTCTGGTTCAGTGCAGTGGTGGATGTAGTATCTTTCTAAATAGGGGCCATAAAGGGGACCATTATATGTCCAACATCAATGCACAATTCCAGATTCAGTAAGGTACACATACAAGTTCCTACATTCCTTATATGCTTTTATTTCTATAGCTTTGATCAAAGCCACACATCATTGAATATATTTTGAAAATCACACGCACACGCACACACACATTGTTTACCTAAAAAAAGCTTTGAAAAAAATAATTTCACAAACAAGTCAACATTTGTCATCAAACAGCACATCAAAAAGTGCCTGCTTTTTTAAAGTTTGTAATTTTCCTTTAAGGATGTCATGACTGATCTCCCTAAAGAATGAAAGAAAACATCCAACTAAGAAGTTCAAATATTTGTTTGTTCACAGTACATGTAGTAATTTTAGTGGCATTGCACCTTTGGGTGAATGTGATGTGAGGAGCTTCAGCCTGCAGGGACACACAGACACTGGACACTGAGTGACATGCAACTGGAACATCAAGCATCTGAAACAGCTTATTCAAACTGCAGGATACAGCCACACAATGCAATGTCAATTTCAAAGCTGCAGGTGTAAATCTCATGTCTCCTGTTTTTCATCTTCTTTTAATGGTGAAATTACTTGCACACACACAAGTCCTGTAACAGGTCAGGTACTCACGGTGTCTCCACCGGTAACCTTTTGTAAAAGTTCTGCAAAAGGTAAAAGGTATATTTATTGTGAATGTGGAATTTCGTAGAGAGGACCTGTTCCTGAAGTAAATATCAGGTATTTAAATATAAAGGACCCATTCAAGGGTAAAGAAAACAAAAATTGGTACAATTTAGAGAAAACACACTAGTGAAAAAATCACTAGGATTCAATTTCTGCCAATAAATCCCTGTCACTGTAATCTGCACACTGGACCTTTAAACAACACTGGTCATGTATCTTACCAACACATCTGGTAAAGGCCAATTTATGCCTCTCCGTTATTTCTATTACGGACAGATAAGACCGCCCTATCCGTCGTGAAACGTCCTCTCCGAGCGCCTCCGACAGCTTTTCGTACACGTCTGATTTTTCGAACTATCCGTCTTCATTTTGGAGACCCGACGGACCGCTCTTGGCTGTGATTGGTCCGCGAACGACATCATTTCCGTATGACGTCATTTCCGTATTTCCGGACCTCAAACTTTCTGTTTACTTGTAGCAACAAACACGAACACAACTATGATTCTACGATTAATGTGACGTGTGTGTTAAGCCAGCGGAGTTGTCCGGCTGACGGTGGCTCGTTAGAGCACTGAGGGCATGTGTGCACGGTCACATACGGTTATAACGAGCTTTCAAAACGGCGCTAGCAGGCTAGGCTAGCGGGCTAGGCTAGCCACCATGCTAAATGCGGTGGTAACAGTGCAAGAACCCGCCGTCACGACTTTAATTCCACTTCTATCATGACACTGTTTCTATAATACCGTCAGGTTAGAAGCAAACACTGAGTAGTAGTTAGTGCCGGGAGTCCCTGCTGACTGTGTGTGGAAGCTGGGGGGGAGCTAGGTCCGGGTAGCTTCTAGCTACATGTAGCCTCAAGCAGATTCAAGCTGTGGAATCAGCAACACAGTTCGGAAACAAGACCGGGGAACCGCTGCGCTAAGAAACGATTACATCAGCATCTTGACACGCTGGGTGTCACTTTATTTAGATCTGTTAGTTGCCATGGTTCAGTGTGTGGGACGCAAGCTAACATGTCAACAGAGACACGTGGACTTCTTCTTCCCAAATGGGGTAGGCCTCTCTGAGCTCGTCTTCCGTTGCGCCACCTATGGGTTTGGCGGGGAATTGTTTTTAGACGGATAGTCGTCGGAGAAGTAAAAATCAAAAAGACACTTTGTCTCCCGCTGAGACCTCTCCGAGAAACGGATACGTAGAAGTATATAAGAGCCTTAAAACCCAGGGAGTGAAAATAAAATGAATAAGGTGAGAGGTGGAAGAATGCCTGCCCGTCAAACTGTGGAAACAAAGAATTCTCTGCCTTCACTACCTTCCTTGCATTTATCTGTAACTTTGCCAGACAGACAGATGAATGCTGGGCTGATGTAAAAGAAATGTAACCCTTGAGGCAGCACTAAAGGATGGGTTAATATCCACTGATTTATTTTTTCCATGTAGATCATCTGACTCCCCATCTATTGAATTAATGATGAAGCTAAAAGAGTGATCAAAAGAGGCCTGAAAACATAGCTGTTAGCTATGTGTGTGTGTGTGTGTTTGTGTGCGTGTGTGTGTACACGTGTGTAATGGCCCGTCTTTGAGGGCAAAGGTTCACACAGAATGAAATATGAAATACAAACACACTTTTGTTTGAAGTTGAAATTACCATCAGGTAAGAATCACAGATAAAAGACATCAATTTATTTATTTTAATGTGGTTCTACAGCACATCAGGTGCATTAAGCACTACACTGGCATTATTTTCTGTAGTGCACGTGTGTATCTAAACTGAACAGTTAACGAACAGGGGCAGCTCTCACTCTCTGTGGATTATCTGTATTGTAGCTGACCATCACCCTTCTTTGTAACCATATAAACATGTCATAGCTGTAAGTGTTGGGATCAAATAGGCAAATAAATCAGTTTATACATTTGACCAGTTTTCTGTTTTTGAAGATCCTGCCTGTTTTATCACTGTGCTGTTGCATTTCTCACATTGGTGCACGGTTTCTCTGATGGACTTCATTAAATTTTTAAATGTCCTGAATATGCTGTACCTCACACTGAGCGTCCCGCAATTTGATTTTAAAGTCAGTGAAATATTTAACATTGTTTATTCAAGATTTGGGGGGAATAAGTTTGCATCGGTACAATCAGAGGAAAATATGTGCTTTCACATGCACTTATAACTCAGTCAGCAGGGCATTTTTTAAGGTTCATACAGGGACAACCTAAAAATGTGTTGTTTGTCTTTTGGTGGATTTTATAGTTTTTATTGACAAGGAATCAGTTTAGTGTCCAAACGATCAAACTGGAAGAAGGTATCCCATTGCTCTGACATCAGCCCAGTGTGACTCTCACTAGTTCCCACAGAGCAGGGAGAGACGCATGGATGTGTGTCTTATATATTTAAAGGAAGAGGGATTCTAATTCATTGATCAGCCTATGTTTGTCATTGAAATTACATGGTGGCTTACATGATTGCTTTTTGAATTTGGAAGCTTTTAGGATGAAATATATGCATGCGTCCTACCAACCAGTCAGCACCCTGTACAGCTTCACAAACAGAGAGATCGCACAACCTACACACAATAATTACTTATGAATTTAACAACGTTATGAACCTTTACGTTGCGCGCACACAATCATCCATTTTCATACAGAGAATTTACAGTGAACTAAACTGGACCAATAAGCCAGCTCCTGTTTATTCACTCTTTCAGATGTGTTTGCCCCTGATCCCCCACCCTTGTGTCGTGTTCAGACTGATCTCCATCTGCCCTGTGACAGGTCGGACAAATCCCAGCCATTTAATCTGAAAAGGGGAATGAAGCAGGACTGACAGAAGAGTGCTGGAGCCTGCTGCCGCTGGTGCACAGTGGTTTGTTGACGCTGCTAGTTTGACAGTATCAAGCAACCTAGACAAACTTCGCTCCAAGAAGAACAAAAAACTGCACTTAAAGTACACATCTTTGTCGCACATTTCGATGCTCTGGTAGTTTCTCAATCTATTTGATTGCCTTCAGAGTTGTTTTGGTCTGTGACATTTGAAGAAGCCCGTTGCCAGGTCACCTCACAAGGAAAAACTGAAAGAAATATAAAACTGTGATGAGAAAAAAGGGTTCCTTGGAATTTCTCCTGAGAAAAAAGTATGAAGAAGTCTGCATCGACAATTGTACTGAGCACCCGTCCATTACATATCATTTGGCTGACTCTTTTATCCAAAGCGACTTACAGTAAGTGCATTCAACCATGAAGGTACAAACCCAAAACATTTTTTTTTTTTTTTTTATATATATAAACACCAGAGCTGACGATTCTTATTAGACATCATCTTCTTAACCAAGTCCAGTGAACCTACATCCTGTTCCCTTCCTGTATCCTGCCTGTTTGTCTCGACTGTGTTTCACCGCAGCATTTAGTTGGTTTTTCAATACAGTTGTCAGCATTTTCATTTCCACGTGTTAGTGTTGTCAGAATAATGGACCAAAAAGTCCAAATGTCGTTCCTGCGATGCTGCGGCTGTTAAACATCTGGTATGTTCTGCTACACTGTACTTCAATGCAGCTAAACTGATGAAACAGCTCATTTAATTTAGCCTTCTTATATGTTTCTGTTTCACCTGTCACACACGGCAGTCTGCACAAGAAAAAGATGAGGTTTCAGCATGCTCCTGTCAACCACTTGTCATTGAAACCTCTGGGCTATTTTCTGACTGTGACATCGACTGCAGGAGGCAACATACATACAGGTTCCTGACAGCAGCTGGGTAATATATCACCCTTAAAATTAGGGTCTACAGTGAAGTTGTATTTTAACTGTACTACATATCTTCTTTTATCTGTGGGACTTACTGTACTGTGTGAATAATGCTTAACAGTTCTTCAACTAAACCAAAACCATGTGTAGAAGATTCTTGTTACCAGCTAGTGCAGGTCCCACATACTATTAAAAGCAGACATAATT